>NC_041385.1:359032015-359091561 GCF_002162155.2 Triticum dicoccoides
CACACAAGTGAGGAGTTTTCTTGGCCTCGCTGGATTCTATAGGCGTTTTGTGAGAGATTTCAGCACCATTGCTGCACCTCTCAATGAGCTTACAAAGAAAGATGTGCCTTTTCTTTGGGGTACCGCACAGGAAGAAGCCTTCACGGTATTGAAAGATAAGTTGACACATGCTCCTTTACTCCAACTTCCTGATTTTAATAAGACTTTTGAGCTTGAATGTGATGCTAGTGGAATTGGATTAGGAGCTGTGTTATTACAAGATGGCAAACCTGTTGCATACTTTTCTGAAAAATTGAGTGGGCCTAGTCTGAATTATTCTACTTATGATAAAGAATTATATGCTCTTGTTCGGACTTTAGAAACATGGCAACATTATTTATGGCCCAAAGAATTTGTTATACATTCTGATCATGAATCATTGAAACATGTTAAAAGTCAAGCTAAACTGAATCGTAGACATGCTAAGTGGGTTGAATTCATTGAGACTTTCCCTTATGTCATTAAACACAAGAAGGGAAAAGAAAATGTTATTGCTGATGCTTTGTCTCGTCGCTATACTATGCTTTCACAACTTGACTTCAAAATATTTGGTTTGGAGACCATCAAAGATCAATATGTGCATGATGCTGATTTTAAAGATGTAATGCATAATTGTAAAGAAGGAAGAATGTGGAACAAGTTTGTTGTTAACGATGGATTTGTGTTTCGTGCTAACAAGCTATGCATTCCAGCTAGCTCCACCAAAGCGAAATCCACCATCTCATCGAAAGACGGGACATCTCAAAGCTTGGAAGCGTTCTCAGCGTTTTATTGCTCGCTGCACTACATGTCAAAAAGCTAAGTCACGCCTCAATCCTCATGGTTTATATATGCCTTTGCCTGTACCTAGTGTTCCTTGGGAGGATATATCTATGGACTTTGTTTTAGGTTTACCTCGAACAAAGAAGGGGAGGGATAGCATATTTGCTGTCGTGGATAGATTCTCGAAAATGGCACACTTTATACCATGTCATAAAAGCGATGATGCTGTTAATGTTGCTGATTTGTTCTTTCGTGAAATTATTCGCTTGCATGGTGTGCCAAATACTATTGTTTCAGATCGTGATACTAAATTTCTTAGCCACTTTTGGAGATGTTTATGGGCTAAGTTGGGGACTAAACTGCTTTTTAGTACTACTTGTCACCCCCAAACTGATGGACAAACTGAAGTAGTCAATAGAACGTTGTCTACTATGCTTAGGGCTGTTTTGAAGAATAATAAGAAAATGTGGGAGGAATGCTTGCCTCATATTGAATTTGCTTATAATAGTTCATTGCATTCTACTACTAAGATGTGCCCTTTTGAAGTTGTGTATGGTTTCCTACCTCGTGCACCTATTGATTTGTTGCCTCTTCCATCTTCGGAGAAGGTTAATTTTGATGGTAAACAACGTGCTGAATTGATTTTAAAAATGCATGAGTTAACTAAGGAAAATATTGAGCGTATGAATGCTAAATATAAACTTGCTGGAGATAAGGGTAGAAAACATGTTGTGTTTGCACCTGGAGATCTTGTTTGGTTACATTTGCGTAAGGATAGATTTCCTGATTTGCGCAAATCAAAGCTAATGCCACGTGCTGATGGTCCCTTTAAGGTGTTAGAGAAAATAAATGATAATGCATATAAACTTGAGCTGCCTGCAGATTTTGGGGTTAGTCCCACTTTTAACATTGCAGATTTGAAGCCTTATTTGGGTGAGGAAGATGAACTTCCGTCGAGGACGACTTCATTTCAAGAAGGGGAGGATGATGAGGACATCAATACAATTGTTACACCCACAGCCCCTGCTGCTATACATACTGGACCAATTACTAGAGCTCGTGCATGCCAACTAAATTACCAGGTACTTTCGTTTCTTGGTAATGATTCTAATGTTCATGAGAATATGATGTTGCCTAAATTGGATACATTTGTTTTGCTTACAAATGAAGGGCCTAGCTTGGAGAAGGATGAACATTGGAGCAAGAACAAGCATGGAGATGATGGCATGCGCAAGGGGAACAAGAACGGAGTTACAAGTGATGATTTCAGGACTTTGAAGCCACCATAATGGGTGCATGAAGCGTTGGACGAAATATACAAGATGCCACTTCATAAATTTCGTCCCGAGGCTATTTTAGGTGCTGCGTCACCTTATTATTGGGCAAGGCCCATGTAATTTCGAAATACATAAGTATAGGCTATTTTTAGAGTCCGTATGTGTGGGGAAACAAGAGATAGGGTTGATTTCGGACCCCTCCACCAAGGGCCACGAAATTCCCCCCTCTTCCTCCATATATACAGCCCTTAGGGCATCGTTTAGACTTTGGGGTTTTGTTTAGATTAAAAGTTCGCCATAGCTGCAACTTCGCGTACTTCGTTTGTGTTCAACGACCAGACAAAGGCGTCACAGAACCCCACCTTGATCAATAAAGCTTTCATCTTATATTCGCAATATCCAGATTGCAATCTTAGTTTCTTGCTTGTTCTTCGTTTGCTCGCAGGAAACAGACCCTCGTGGTCAGGTTGATCGTGCTCCGGCGTGGTCAATAACCTCTCGGAGTTGGTTTAGCGATTGCTAAGGCGCGACGTCCTCACACGTTCGTAGTCGGATCGTCAAAGTCGACTTCCACCAAAGCGAAATCCACCATCTCATCGAAAGACGGGACACCTTTGCCTCTATCACAATCCAGAGGAGACGAAGGAGATTATGCGTCAAGTACAAGAGCTTCTCGACAAAGGTTATATACGCGAATCCCTTAGTCCTTGTGCTGTTCCTATTATTCTAGTGCCGAAAAAGGATGGTACATCACGTATGTGTGTTGATTGTAGAGGCATTAATAATATTACTATTCGTTATCGTCATCCTATTCCTAGGCTAGATGATATGCTTGATGAATTGAGTGGCTCTACAATATTCTCCAAAGTTGATTTGCGTAGTGGCTACCATCAAATTCGTATGAAATTGGGAGATGAATGGAAAACAGCATTTAAAACTAAGTTTGGATTATATGAGTGGTTAGTCATGCCTTTTGGGTTAACTAATGCACCTAGTACTTTCATGAGATTAATGAACGAAGTTTTACGTGCTTTCATTGGATGATTTGTGGTAGTTTACTTTGATGACATATTGATTTATAGCAGATCTTTGGAGGAACATTTGGAACATTTACGTGATGTTTTTATTGCTCTATGTGATGCACGTTTGTTTGGTAACCTTGGGAAGTGCACCTTTTGCACCGACCGAGTATCTTTTCTTGGCTATGTTGTTACTCCACAGGGAATTGAAGTTGATAAAGCCAAGATTGAAGCTATTGAGAGTTGGCCGCAGCCCAAAACGGTCACACAAGTGAGGAGTTTTCTTGGCCTCGCTAGATTCTATAGGCGTTTTGTGAGAGATTTCAGCACCATTGCTGCACCTCTCAATGAGCTTACAAAGAAAGATGTGCCTTTTCTTTGGGGTACCGCACAGGAAGAAGCCTTCACGGTATTGAAAGATAAGTTGACACATGCTCCTTTACTCCAACTTCCTGATTTTAATAAGACTTTTGAGCTTGAATGTGATGCTAGTGGAATTGGATTAGGAGCTGTGTTATTACAAGATGGCAAACCTGTTGCATACTTTTCTGAAAAATTGAGTGGGCCTAGTCTGAATTATTCTACTTATGATAAAGAATTATATGCTCTTGTTCGGACTTTAGAAACATGGCAACATTATTTATGGCCCAAAGAATTTGTTATACATTCTGATCATGAATCTTTGAAACATATTAAAAGTCAAGCTAAACTGAATCGTAGACATGCTAGATGGGTTGAATTCATTGAGACTTTCCCTTATGTCATTAAACACAAGAAGGGAAAAGAAAATGTTATTGCTGATGCATTGTCTCGTCGCTATACTATGCTTTCACAACTTGACTTCGAAATATTTGGTTTGGAGACCATCAAAGATCAATATGTGCATGATGCTGATTTTAAAGATGTAATGCAGAATTGTAAAGAAGGAAGAATGTGGAACAAGTTTGTTGTTAACGATGGATTTGTGTTTCGTGCTAACATGCTATGCATTCCAGCTAGCTCCGTTCGTCTTTTGTTGTTGCAGGAGGCGCATGGAGGAGGATTAATGGGACACTTTGGCGTGAAGAAGACGGAGGACGTACTTGCTACACATTTCTTTTGGCCAAAGATGAGACGGGATGTTGAGCGTTTTATTGCTCGCTGCACTACATGTCAAAAAGCTAAGTCACGACTCAATCCTCATGGTTTATATATGCCTTTGCCTGTACCTAGTGTTCCTTGGGAGGATATATCTATGGACTTTGTTTTAGGTTTACCTCGAACAAAGAAGGGGAGGGATAGCATATTTGTTGTCGTGGATAGATTCTCGAAAATGGCACACTTTATACCATGTCATAAAAGCGATGATGCTGTTAATGTTGCTGATTTGTTCTTTCGTGAAATTATTCGCTTGCATGGTGTGCCAAATACTATTGTTTCAGATCGTGATACTAAATTTCTTAGCTACTTTTGGAGATGTTTATGGGCTAAGTTGGGGACTAAACTGCTTTTTAGTACTACTTGTCACCCCCAAACTAATGGACAAACTGAAGTAGTCAATAGAACGTTGTCTACTATGCTTAGGGCTGTTTTGAAGAATAATAAGAAAATGTGGGAGGAATGCTTGCCTCATATTGAATTTGCTTATAATCGTTCATTGCATTCTACTACTAAGATGTGCCCTTTTGAAGTTGTGTATGGTTTCCTACCTCATGCACCTATTGATTTGTTGCCTCTTCCATCTTCGGAGAAGGTTAATTTTGATGCTAAACAACGTGCTGAATTGATTTTAAAAATGCATGAGTTAACTAAGGAAAACATTGAGCGCATGAATGCTAAATATAAACTTGCTGGAGATAAGGGTAGAAAACATGTTGTGTTTGCACCTGGAGATCTTGTTTGGTTACATTTGCGTAAGGATAGATTTCCTGATTTGCGCAAATCAAAGTTAATGCCACGTGCTGATGGTCCCTCTAAGGTGTTAGAGAAAATAAATGATAATGCATATAAACTTGAGCTGCCTGCAGATTTTGGGGTTAGTCCCACTTTTAACATTGCAGATTTGAAGCCTTATTTGGGTGAGGAAGATGAACTTCCGTCAAGGACGACTTCATTTCAAGAAGGGGAGGATGATGAGGACATCAATACAATTGTTACACCCACAACCCCTGCTGCTATACATACTGGACCAATTACTAGAGCTCGTGCACGCCAACTAAATTACCAGGTACTTTCGTTTCTTGGTAATGATTCTAATGTTCATGAGAATATGATGCTGCCTAAATTGGATACATTTGTTTTGCTTACAAATGAAGGGCCTAGCTTGGAGAAGGATGAACATTGGAGCAAGAACAAGCATGGAGATGATGGCATGCGCAAGGGAAACAAGAACGGAGTTACAAGTGATGATTTCAGGACTTTGAAGCCACCATAATGGGTGCATGAAGCCTTGGACGAAATATACAAGATGCCACTTCATAAATTTCGTCCCGAGGCTATTTTAGGTGCTGCGTCACCTTATTATTGGGCCAGGCCCATGTAATTTCGAAATACATAAGTATAGGTTATTTTTAGAGTCCGTATGTGTGGGGAAACAAGAGATAGGGTTGATTTCGGACCCCTCCACCAAGGGCCACGAAATTTCCCCCCCTCTTCCTCCATATATACAGCCCTTAGGGCATCGTTTAGACTTTGGGTTTTGTTTAGATTAAAAGTTCGCCATAGCTGCAACTTCGCGTACTTCGTTTGTGTTCAACGACCAGACAAAGGCGTTACAAAACCCCACCTTGATCAATAAAGCTTTCATCTTATATTCGCAATATCCAGATTGCAATCTTAGTTTCTTGCTTGTTCTTCGTTTGCTCGCAGGAAACAGACCCTCGTGGTCAGGTTGATCGTGCTCCGGCATGGTCAATAACCTCTCGGAGTTGGTTTAGCGATTGCTAAGGCGCGACGTCCTCACACGTTCGTAGTCGGATCGTCAAAGTCGACTTCCACCAAAGCGAAATCCACCATCTCATCGAAAGACGGGACACCTTTGCCTCTATCACTTGTTGCATCTATTTCCATGTCATCAATGATATATGAGCTTGTTCACTTCCTTAGCAAATTTGTTGTGATTTTCCTTGATGGCATATTCATACATAATGATCACATTGCCTTCCATCAATTGCATGATAACATACACATATTGAGCATCCATTGCCATATTCATGCTATTGACAAACCGTCTCACTATGACATCATTTTGCACCGTGGTTGCATTGATCATATTTACAACACATTTGTGTGCACAATGATTGCATTTCCTCCCATGAATGCTTTGCATCTCATTCTAGATCATCTTGATAAGCTTCATGCGTTTTGTCATGACCAATCTTGCCGCACGGACTCATTCTTACATGATGGACACTTTGTGTGCGCTAACCATTGTATTTTCGAGTGTTGCTTGTGTTTGCTCTTTTTGCATGTCTATCACTCCGGCGACACCTTGGACTACTCGGATGGCGCCATGTCTTCAACTTCGTCCAACTACAAGTCCGTCTACGACAACCGTTTCCATGGTGATGAGGATCCGAGGCCGGATCTTTCCAAAGGGGGGGGAGATGATGCGGAGCATCCCACGTTCATCCCCATGTACACTCCGACTACTCTCCAAACCCCAAGTGGACTTATGTTGAGACCTCAACTATGCGCCATTGGACACAAGGTGAACTCGCTCCTCTCCGAACCTTCACTTTCTATATGTGAGACATGGCTACTACCTCCAACGTGTGTGCTATGCATGTCCAGGAATCAAGAGGAAGGCCATGGAACAGCTACGAGCATTGGACAAGATGGCGAGGACACCAAGTACAAAGACCAAGAGAAGAAGCTGCTCCAAGTCTTCAGCCTCCGGACGACCGGACAACACCGGACGTCCGACGCCTGGGCACTCAACCAGCCAGAAGGGCCAGCCGACAGAAGCTACAGCGGCCGGATGACCGGCAAGTACCGGACGTCCGACACATCCCAGGACCCGGACGACCGACCGCCTCCGGACGACCGGCACCATCACACCCGAGTCGAATTAGCGGAAGTCCGAAGACTACCGGATGTCCGGACCTTCCCGAGCCTCCGGACGACCGGAACCCACCGGACGTGATGAGGACATCAATACAATTGTTACACCCACAGCCCCTGCTGCTATACATACTGGACCAATTACTAGAGCTCGTGCACGCCAACTAAATTACCAGGTACTTTCGTTTCTTGGTAATGATTCTAATGTTCATGAGAATATGATGCTGCCTAAATTGGATACATTTGTTTTGCTTACAAATGAAGGGCCAAGCTTGGAGAAGGATGAACATTGGAGCAAGAACAAGCATGGAGATGATGGCATGCGCAAGGGGAACAAGAACGGAGTTACAAGTGATGATTTCAGGACTTTGAAGCCACCATAATGGGTGCATGAAGCCTTGGACGAAATATACAAGATGCCACTTCATAAATTTCGTCCCGAGGCTATTTTAGGTGCTGCGTCACCTTATTATTGGGCCAGGCCCATGTAATTTCGAAATACATAAGTATAGGCTATTTTTAGAGTCCGTATGTGTGGGGAAACAAGAGATAGGGTTGATTTCGGCCCCCTCCACCAAGGGCCACGAAATTCCCCCCTCTTCCTCCATATATACAGCCCTTAGGGCATCGTTTAGACTTTGGGTTTTGTTTAGATTAAAAGTTCGCCATAGCTGCAACTTCGCGTACTTCGTTTGTGTTCAACGACCAGACAAAGGCGTCACAGAACCCCACCTTGATCAATAAAGCTTTCATCTTATATTCGCAATATCCAGATTGCAATCTTAGTTTCTTGCTTGTTCTTCGTTTGCTCGCAGGAAACAGACCCTCGTGGTCAGGTTGATCGTGCTCCGGCGTGGTCAATAACCTCTCGGAGTTGGTTTAGCGATTGCTAAGGCGCGACGTCCTCGCACGTTCGTAGTCGGATCGTCAAAGTCGACTTCCACCAAAGCGAAATCCACCATCTCATCGAAAGAAGGGACACCTTTGCCTCTATCAGGTTATATAGTGAATCCCTTAGTCCTTGTGTTGTTCCTATTATTCTAGTGCCGAAAAAGGATGGTACATCACGTATGTGTGTTGATTGTAGAGGCATTAATAATATTACTACTCGTTATCGTCATCCTATTCCTAGGCTCGATGATATGCTTGATGAATTGAGTGGCTCTACAATATTCTCCAAAGTTGATTTGCGTAGTGGATACCATCAAATTCGTATGAAATTGGGAGATGAATGGAAAACAACATTTAAAACTAAGTTTGGATTATATGAGTGGTTAGTCATGCCTTTTGGGTTAACTAATGCACCTAGTACTTTCATGAGGTTAATGAACGAAGTTTTACGTGCTTTCATTGGACGATTTGTGGTAGTTTACTTTGATGACATATTGATTTATAGCAGATCTTTGGAAGAACATTTGGAACATTTACGTGCTGTTTTTATTGCTCTACGTGATGCACGTTTGTTTGGTAACCTTGGGAAGTGCACCTTTTGCACCGACCGAGTATATTTTCTTGGCTATGTTGTTACTCCACAGGGAATTGAAGTTGATAAAGCCAAGATTGAAGCTATTGAGAGTTGGCCGCAGCCCAAAACGGTCACACAAGTGAGGAGTTTTCTTGGCCTCGCTGGATTCTATAGGCGTTTTGTGAGAGATTTCAGCACCATTGCTGCACCTCTCAATGAGCTTACAAAGAAAGATGTGCCTTTTCTTTGGGGTACCGCACAGGAAGAAGCCTTCTCGTTATTGAAAGATAAGTTGACACATGCTCCTTTACTCCAACTTCCTGATTTTAATAAGACTTTTGAGCTTGAATGTGATGCTAGTGGAATTGGATTAGGAGGTGTGTTATTACAAGATGGCAAACCTGTTGCATACTTTTCTGAAAAATTGAGTGGGCCTAGTCTGAATTATTCTACTTATGATAAAGAATTATATGCTCTTGTTCGGACTTTAGAAACATGGCAACATTATTTATGGCCCAAAGAATTTGTTATACATTCTGATCATGAATCTTTGAAACATATTAAAAGTCAAGCTAAACTGAATCGTAGACATGCTAAATGGGTTGAATTCATTGAGACTTTCCCTTATGTCATTAAACACAAGAAGGGCAAAGAAAATGTTATTGCTGATGCATTGTCTCGTCGCTATACTATGCTTTCACAACTTGACTTCAAAATATTTGGTTTGGAGACCATCAAAGATCAATATGTGCATGATGCTGATTTCAAAGATGTAATGCAGAATTGTAAAGAAGGAAGAATGTGGAACAAGTTTGTCGTTAACGATGGATTTGTGTTTCGTGCTAACAAGCTATGCATTCCAGCTAGCTCCGTTCGTCTTTTGTTGTTGCAGGAGGCGCATGGAGGAGGATTAATGGGACACTTTGGCGTGAAGAAGACGGAGGACGTACTTGCTACACATTTCTTTTGGCCAAAGATGAGACGGGATGTCGAGCGTTTTATTGCTCGATGCACTACATGTCAAAAAGCTAAGTCACGACTCAATCCTCATGGTTTATATATGCCTTTGCCTGTACCTAGTGTTCCTTGGGAGGATATATCTATGGACTTTGTTTTAGGTTTACCTCGAACAAAGAAGGGGAGGGATAGCATATTTGTTGTCGTGGATAGATTCTCGAAAATGGCACACTTTATACCATGTCATAAAAGCGATGATGCTGTTAATGTTGCTGATTTGTTCTTTCGTGAAATTATTCGCTTGCATGGTGTGCCAAATACTATTGTTTCAGATCGTGATACTAAATTTCTTAGCCACTTTTGGAGATGTTTATGGGCTAAGTTGGGGACTAAACTGCTTTTTAGTACTACTTGTCACCCCCAAACTGATGGACAAACTGAAGTAGTCAATAGAATGTTGTCTACTATGCTTAGGGCTGTTTTGAAGAATAATAAGAAAATGTGGGAGGAATGCTTGCCTCATATTGAATTTGCTTATAATCGTTCATTGCATTCTACTACTAAGATGTGCCCTTTTGAAGTTGTGTATGGTTTCCTACCTCGTGCACCTATTGATTTGTTGCCTCTTCCATCTTCGGAGAAGGTTAATTTTGATGCTAAACAACGTGCTGAATTGATTTTAAAAATTGCATGAGTTAACTAAGGAAAACATTGAGCGCATGAATGCTAAATATAAACTTGCTGGAGATAAGGGTAGAAAACATGTTGTGTTTGCACCTGGAGATCTTGTTTGGTTACATTTGCGTAAGGATAGATTTCCTGATTTGCGCAAATCAAAGTTAATGCCACGTGCTGATGGTCCCTTTAAGGTGTTAGAGAAAATAAATGATAATGCATATAAACTTGAGCTGCCTGCAGATTTTGGGGTTAGTCCCACTTTTAACATTGCAGATTTGAAGCCTTATTTGGGTGAGGAAGATGAACTTCCGTCGAGGACGACTTCATTTCAAGAAGGGGAGGATGATGAGGACATCAATACAATTGTTACACCCACAGCCCCTGCTGCTATACATACTGGACCAATTACTAGAGCTCGTGCACGCCAACTAAATTACCAGGTACTTTCGTTTCTTGGTAATGATTCTAATGTTTATGAGAATATGATGCTGCCTAAATTGGATACATTTGTTTTGCTTACAAATGAAGGGCCTAGCTTGGAGAAGGATGAACATTGGAGCAAGAACAAGCATGGAGATGATGGCATAAGCAAGGGAAACAAGAACGGAGTTACAAGTGATGATTTCAGGACTTTGAAGCCACCATAATGGGTGCATGAAGCCTTGGACGAAATATACAAGATGCCACTTCATAAATTTCGTCCCGAGGCTATTTTAGGTGCTGCGTCACCTTATTATTGGGCCAGGCCCATGTAATTTCGAAATACATAAGTATAGGCTATTTTTAGAGTCCGTATGTGTGGGGAAACAAGAGATAGGGTTGATTTCGGACCCCTCCACCAAGGGCCACGAAATTCCCCCCCTCTTCCTCCATATATACAGCCCTTAGGGCATCGTTTAGACTTTGGGTTTTGTTTAGATTAAAAGTTCGCCATAGCTGCAACTTCGCGTACTTCGTTTGTGTTCAACGACCAGACAAAGGCGTCACAGAACCCCACCTTGATCAATAAAGATTTCATCTTATATTCGCAATATCCAGATTGCAATCTCAGTTTCTTGCTTGTTCTTCGTTTGCTCGCAGGAAACAGACCCTCGTGGTCAGGTTGATCGTGCTCCGCGTGGTCAATAACCTCTCGGAGTTGGTTTACCGATTGCTAAGGCGCGACGTCCTCGCACGTTCGTAGTCGGATCGTCAAAGTCGACTTTCCACCAAAGCGAAATCCACCATCTCATCGAAAGACGGGACACCTTTGCCTATATCAAGTGGTATCAGATTTCCAGGTTGCTCGGTGAGATTTTACAGTTTTTCGTAGTTTAGATCGAGTCTGTTCTTCATACCTACAGTCCACGAAAAAGCCACATAAAAAATTAGGGTTAGTTCATCATATCCGAACCAATTTGAGCCTTTGCATAATCTTTTTAGGGTTTTGCTTTGTTGAATTTGCGGTTGCATCGTCGGTCTAGTTGCTGGTCTTAGAGTCTAGTCTTTTAGAGTTTCGAGTTCTGGTCATAAGTTGTCACGCCGCCGCCGCACCATCATCATCGCCCCTGCCATCTACCACCACCGCTCCGAATCCGTATCCATATACCACCACCAATCCGTGGCCATATACCACCACCGATCCATATCCATATACTACCACCGCTACCACCACCGCTGCCATATACCACCACCATATATCCACCACCAATCCGAGTTCCTTGCTTATTAGGGTTGTTTTCGAGATCCATCTAGTTTCCGATTCGTGTTTCCTTGCCGGAGTAGGTTTGGGAAAAAAAAATTCGGGTAGCCACGCTCCGTTTAGGCCCAAAATTTTTCGAAAACGCATTTTTCGAAAAATTTTCTGGCTATCCTATTTTTAGGTGTTTCTGAGTGTTTTGAGACAGGTGCCATTATAGGAAGTTTTTTTTGACCCGTTTCCAGTTTTTGGGTCCGGGCAGTCGAAAAAAAAATTGGTTGAAAAATTTCGTGCCCATCCTGTCAGTTTGAGCTAGGAAGAGTTTTGAGATACTCGCCATTATAGTGATTTTTCGAAAAAAAAAAATCAGCGGAAAAAAAAATAAAGAGCGCAAAAAAAAAGAGCGAAAAAAAAAATTCAGAGTGTGCTTTTCCCTTGTTTACGTGCCGCGCCGTGATTTTGTTGGTGTTCTAGGCTCGCGTCTCTAGCACAGTCTAGCCTAGGACCAGCACAGTATCGTCGTTGAGCGTTTATTCAACTTTGCATCTCTGAATTGATTATTGCTGACCCTTTTTGCTACCATAGTATAAGCCTTCCCAGCTCCACATACATCTACGTCGTGTGTTTGACTCTCCCTGGTAATCGCTCTATCCAAGCTTTGAGAGTTGTAACTACAACGGTTGCCGATCACCGCCTGTTGCTGGGTAAGAACTGGTAAGAATTTGAGTTTTGCTTGACGGATTTGTGACACCCACGACCACCACTTGTTCGTAGTCTGTAGGATCATATTCTTGTGTGTTTCTATTGCTGTTAACCATGCCAGGATCACAAGCCGACGAGATTGACTGGGAGAATTTATCGAACAAGGAGCTTCATGATAAGTTTCAGCAAATGATGACTGAACAGGTGCAAGATGTGCTGAACAATTTTGAAGAGGCCATGGAGAAGATCACTGGCCTTGAGAAGACGTTCGAAACAAAGCTCGATAACAGATTTAATGAATTGCTCGCGCGTCTTCCACCACCACCACCCGCTGCACCTAACGCACCTCTCCAACAACAACAACAACGACTACCTCCACGTCGCGAAATAGACCTTCGCCGAGCGAGCCGTGTTCCTCTTGCGTTTGGCCAAACTGTTGGTGCTGCTGTTGATACTTCTATGGCTCCTGCTACTGCTGTTGCTGGTACCCAGGAGGATGATGAGTATGCGGGCGATTATGAGGATGAGGTTGATCAAAATCAGATCTAGGAGCAGCCACCAGCACCACCACCAGCAGGTCGACCTCAGGTATATATTCGTAATGGTAGGCCTGCACCACCACCTCAGGTACGAGATGATGTCCATATTCCTAAACTGAAATTGAATATTCCACCATTTGAGGGTAGATATGTTCCTGATATATATCTTACTTGGGAGTTAGAAACTGAACAACGATTTACATGTTTACAATATCCTGAGGAGAGACGAGTTGCTGCTGCTGTTTGTGCTTTCACTAGTTTTGCATGTGTATGGTGGTCTGAACATTGTAGATTATATCCTATTCCAACTACTTGGGCTGCTTTGAAAACTGCTATGCGTACGCGTTGGGTTCCACCATATTATCAACGTGAATTGCTTCAAAAATTGCAGCGTTTAAGACAAGGAAAAAATTCTGTAGAAGAATATTATCAGGAATTACAAACTGGCATGATTAGATGTGGTATTGTTGAGGAGAATCAAGCTATGCTTGCACGTTTTCTGGGTGGATTAAATAGAGAGATTCAGACCATTCTAGACTATAAGGAGTATACTAATATCACTCGTTTATTCCATCTTGCTTGTAAAGCTGAACGTGAAGTGCAGGATCGACAAGCATTGGGGCGAACTAACTTTTCTGCAGGCCGACCTTCATCATGGACACCACGTGCATCTTCTACTTCAACTGCACCAGCACCTCCATCCGGTGCCACCTCCAGCCGTGATACAAGAAAACAGGCACAACCACCATTATCTGCCAAGAGCGCACCTGCGGGGCCTGCACAGCGTTCTTCTTCTTCCATGGCATCAACAGGGCACACAAGTGATATTATTTGTCGTCGTTGTAAGGGAGGAGGTCATTATGCGAGGGAATGCAAATCTCCACGTGTGATGATTGCTACCGCAGATGGTGGATATGAGTCCGCTAGTGACTATGATGAGGAGACATTGGCTCTTATTACACGTGAAGAACATGGTGGAGATGATTCTGATCATGAGACGCAATACATGGCTCCTGAAGACGCTGACAGGTATGAATGTTTAGTTGCTCAACGTGTTTTGAGTGTGCAGGTCACACAAGCTGAGCAAAATCAGAGGCACAATTTGTTCCATACCAAGGGAGTTGTGAAGGAACGTTCTGTGCGCGTCATAATAGACGGAGGGAGCTGCAACAACTTGGCTAGCATGGAGATGGTGGAGAAGCTTTCTCTCACCACAAGACCACATCCACATCCTTACTACATCCAATGGTTCAACAACAGCGGCAAGGTTAAGGTAACACGTACTGTCCGTGTGCATTTTAGTATCTCTACATATGCTGATTATGTTGATTGTGATGTGGTACCTATGCAAGCATGTTCCTTATTACTTGGTAGACCATGACAATTTGATAAAAATTCTGTACACCATGGTAGAAACAATCACTATACTCTTGTTCATAAGGATAAAAATATTACTTTGCTTCCTATGACTCCTGATTCCATTTTGAAAGATGATATTAATAGAGCTAATAAAGCACAACAGGAGAAGAATAAGAGTGAAAATCAGATTGTGGCAAAAGAATTTGAGCAACAAATGAAGCCTAATAATCAACCATCTAGTGTTGCTTCTGAAATTAAATTGAAAAGTGCATGTTTATTTGCCACCAAATCTGATATTGATGAGCTAGATTTCAGCAAATCTGTTTGCTATGCTTTTGTGTGCAAAGAGGCATTATTTTCATTTGAGGACGTGCCTTCCTCTTTGTCTCCTGCTGTCACTAACATTTTGCAGGAGTTCGCTGACGTTTTCCCACAAGACGTGCCACCGGGATTACCGCCTATTCGAGGGATTGAGCATCAGATTGACTTAATTCCCGGTGCTTCACTGCCAAACCGTGCACCATACCGTACCAATCCAGAGGAGACGAAGGAGATTATGCGTCAAGTACAAGAGCTTCTCGACAAAGGTTATATACGCGAATCCCTTAGTCCTTGTGCTGTTCCTATTATTCTAGTGCCGAAAAAGGATGGTACATCACGTATGTGTGTTGATTGTAGAGGCATTAATAATATTACTATTCGTTATCGTCATCCTATTCCTAGGCTAGATGATATGCTTGATGAATTGAGTGGCTCTACAATATTCTCCAAAGTTGATTTGCGTAGTGGCTACCATCAAATTCGTATGAAATTGGGAGATGAATGGAAAACAGCATTTAAAACTAAGTTTGGATTATATGAGTGGTTAGTCATGCCTTTTGGGTTAACTAATGCGCCTAGTACTTTCATGAGACTAATGAACGAAGTTTTACGTGCTTTCATTGGACGATTTGTGGTAGTCTATTTTGATGATATACTGATTTATAGCACATCTTTGGAAGAACATTTGGAACATTAACGTGCTGTTTTTATTGCTCTACGTGTTGCACGTTTGTTTGGTAACCTTGGGAAGTGCACCTTTTGCACCGACCGAGTATCTTTTCTTGGCTATGTTGTTACTCCACAGGGAATTGAAGTTGACAAAGCCAAGATTGAAGCTATTGAGAGTTGGCCGCAACACAAAACGGTCACACAAGTGAGGAGTTTTCTTGGCCTCGCTGGATTCTATAGGCGTTTTGTGAGAGATTTCAGCACCATTGCTGCACCTCTCAACGAGCTTACAAAGAAGGATGTGCCTTTTGTTTGGGGTACCGCACAGGAAGAAGCCTTCACGGTATTGAAAGATAAGTTGACACATGCTCCTTTACTCCAACTTCCTGATTTTAATAAGACTTTTGAGCTTGAATGTGATGCTAGTGGAATTGGATTAGGAGGTGTGTTATTACAAGATGGCAAACCTGTTGCATACTTTTCTGAAAAATTGAGTGGGCCTAGTCTGAATTATTCTACTTATGATAAAGAATTATATGCTCTTGTTCGGACTTTAGAAACATGGCAACATTATTTATGGCCCAAAGAATTTGTTATACATTCTGATCATGAATCTTTTAAACATATTAAAAGTCAAGCTAAACTGAATCGTAGACATGCTAAATGGGTTGAATTCATTGAGACTTTCCCTTATGTCATTAAACACAAGAAGGGAAAAGAAAATGTTATTGCTGATGCATTGTCTCGTCGCTATACTATGCTTTCACAACTTGACTTCAAAATATTTGGTTTGGAGACCATCAAAGATCAATATGTGCATGATGCTGATTTTAAAGATGTAATGCAGAATTGTAAAGAAGGAAGAATGTGGAACAAGTTTGTTGTTAACGATGAATTTGTGTTTCGTGCTAACAAGCTATGCATTCCAGCTAGCTCCGTTCGTCTTTTGTTGTTGCAGGAGGCGCATGGAGGAGGATTAATGGGACACTTTGGCGTGAAGAAGACGGAGGACGTACTTGCTACACATTTCTTTTGGCCAAAGATGAGACGGGATGTTGAGCGTTTTATTGCTCGCTGCACTACATGTCAAAAAGCTAAGTCACGACTCAATCCTCATGGTTTATATATGCCTTTGCCTGTACCTAGTGTTCCTTGGGAGGATATATCTATGGACTTTGTTTTAGGTTTACCTCGAACAAAGAAGGGGAGGGATAGCATATTTGTTGTCGTGGATAGATTCTCGAAAATGGCACACTTTATACCATGTCATAAAAGCGATGATGCTGTTAATGTTGCTGATTTGTTCTTTCGTGAAATTATTCGCTTGCATGGTGTGCCAAAAACTATTGCTTCAGATCGTGATACTAAATTTCTTAGCCACTTTTGGAGATGTTTATGGGCTAAGTTGAGGACTAAACTGCTTTTTAGTACTACTTGTCACCCCCAAACTGATGGACAAACTGAAGTAGTCAATAGAATGTTGTCTACTATGCTTAGGGCTGTTTTGAAGAATAATAAGAAAATGTGGGAGGAATGCTTGCCTCATATTGAATTTGCTTATAATCGTTCATTGCATTCTACTACTAAGATGTGCCCTTTTGAAGTTGTGTATGGTTTCCTACCTCGTGCACCTATTGATTTGTTGCCTCTTCCATCTTCGGAGAAGGTTAATTTTGATGCTAAACAACGTGCTGAATTGATTTTAAAAATGCATGAGTTAACTAAGGAAAACATTGAGCGTATGAATGCTAAATATAAACTAGCTGGAGATAAGGGTAGAAAACATGTTGTGTTTGCACCTGGAGATCTTGTTTGGTTACATTTGCGTAAGGATAGATTTCCTGATTGGCGCAAATCAAAGCTAATGCCACGTGCTGACGGTCCCTTTAAGGTGTTAGAGAAAATAAATGATAATGCATATAAACTTGAGCTGCCTGCAGATTTTGGGGTTAGTCCCACTTTTAACATTGCAGATTTGAAGCCTTATTTGGGTGAGGAAGATGAACTTCCGTCGAGGACGACTTCATTTCAAGAAGGGGAGTTTGATGAGGACATCAATACAATTGTTACACCCACAGCCCCTGCTGCTATACATACTGGACCAATTACTAGAGCTCGTGCACGCCAACTAAATTATCAGGTACTTTCATTTCTTGGTGATGATTCTAATGTTCATGAGAATATGATGCTGCCTAAATTGGATACATTTGTTTTGCTTACAAATGAAGGGCCTAGCTTGGAGAAGGATGAACATTGGAGCAAGAACAAGCATGGAGATGATGGCATGCGCAAGGGGAACAAGAACGGAGTTACAAGTGATGATTTCAGGACTTTGAAGCCACCATAAGGGGTGCATGAAGCCTTGGACGAAATATACAAGATGCCACTTCATAAATTTCGTCCCGAGGCTATTTTAGGTGCTGCGTCACCTTATTATTGGGCCAGGCCCATGTAATTTCGAAATACATAAGTATAGGCTATTTTTAGAGTCCGTATGTGTGGGGAAACAAGAGATAGGGTTGATTTCGGACCCCTCCACCAAGGGCCACGAAATTCCCCCCCTCTTCCTCCATATATACAGCCCTTAGGGCATCGTTTAGACTTTGGGTTTTGTTTAGATTAAAAGTTCGCCATAGCTGAAACTTCGCGTACTTCGTTTGTGTTCAACGACCAGACAAAGGCGTCACAGAACCCCACCTTGATCAATAAAGCTTTCATCTTATATTCGCAATATCCAGATTGCAATCTCGGTTTCTTGCTTGTTCTTCGTTTGCTTGCAGGAAACAGACCCTCGTGGTCAGGTTGATCGTGCTCCGCGTGGTCAATAACCTCTCGGAGTTGGTTTAGCGATTGCTAAGGCGCGACGTCCTCGCACGTTCGTAGTCGGATCGTCAAAGTCGACTTTCCACCAAAGCGAAATCCACCATCTCATCGAAAGACGGGACACCTTTGCCTATATCAGGACGTCCGACGCCTGTCTGCGCACAGTGTATTGGACTGAGCCAGGTATCCCACAACTTACCCCTTCGTGGCCCATAACTATATATACTCCTCCACCTCCTCTAGTGAGGGTCAGCGTTGATTTAGCTCAAGTTAGAGATAGAGCTTCGCTCATCCATCGGATCTCCTCCTCGTGAGAGACCGCGGCCTCCTCGGAGAAGATCCTATCGGATTCAAGACCCCCTCGTGGGAAGATTCCCTTGTGGATTCAAGACCTCCTCACGGAGAAGATCGGTTACCTTTGTATCCTTACCTTTGTTGATTGTGGATCATATGTATCTCTTTGTGTTCGGTGATCTAGCGCTTGTGTGATTGATCTCTTGTCGGTTGAGTGTTTCTCTCGTTCCTCCCCGTGTTTTCCTCGTGTTCTTCCGCGCGTTCTTCGTGATTCCCCGTAGGAGCCACTCCAAACGTGAAAGATCGTCCACATAGGGTTCCACCCTACATCACATGGCCACATGAAGAAGGATTATCCCAACAAGCGTACCATGCTGATCACCGAGAATGGAGAATATGAGTCTTGTAGTGAACCTGAAGAAGAAACTGAAGATGGTGATGGTTCAGATGGTGATGAGCAAACCTATTGTGATTATGAGCAAGGTGCCTCTCTTGTTGTCACTAAAGTTTTGAGTGTGCAGATCAAAGAAGCTGAGAATGGACAACGACACAATCTGTTTCAAACAAGAGCCAAAGTGCAAGACAAGGTATGTAAGGTAATTGTTGATGGTGGGAGTTGTCACAATCTTGCAAGTAAAGAAATGTGTGATAAGCTTGGGCTGAAGCTGCTACAACACCCTCATCCATATCATATACAATGGTTGAGTGAATGTGGAGAGATTAAGATCACACACATGGTACATGTGCAATTCGAGATTGGAGATTATAATGACACCGTTGAGTGTGATGTGGTGCCAATGAAGGTGTGTCACTTGCTGTTGGGCAGACCGTGGCAATACGATCATTCAGCTCAACATTGTGGCAGAACCAATCAATACACCATCAAGTCGAGAGGAAAGGACTTGGTGCTTAGACCCATGACACCCCAACAAATCATGGTTGAGCACTTGTAGAAAGTTTCTGAAGTAAAAATAGTGAGTAAGAAAGAGGGAGAGAAAAAGAGTGAGAGAGAGATCCACAAAACGGTGAGTGAGCGCCACAAGCCAAATCTGAGAGAGAAGAATAAAAGAGAGGGAGAGAACTTAGTGATGTTAGCTACCAAATCAGAACTGAGAGATGTGAGGCTCAACCCAAATCAAATGGTCGTTGTACTTGTGTACAAAGATGCTTTGCTTTCAGCTAACGACTTAACATGTCTCCCTAGTGCTGTTAGTGATGTCTTGCAGGAATTCGAGGATGTTTTTCCTGAGGAAGTACCCGCTGGTCTACCTCCCTTGCGTGGCATAGAACATCAGATTGACCTCATTCCAGGAGCATCACTTCCGAATCGACCTCCCTACCGCACTAATCCTGAAGAAACAAAGGAGATACAAAGGCAGGTACAAGAACTTTTAGATAAAGGTTATGTGCGTGAAAGCTCAAGTCCTTGTGCTGTACCTGTGATTTTGGTGCCCAAGAAAGATGACACATGGCGATTGGTAATGGATTGTAGGCCTATCAATATTATAACTATTAGGTATAGTCATCCTATTCCTAGGTTAGATGATATGCTTGATGAATTGAGTGGCTCTACTGTTTTCTCTAAAATTGATTTGAGGAGTGGATACCATCAGATTAGGATGAAAGAAGGAGATGAATGGAAAACTGCTTTCAAAACAAAATTTGGGTTGTATGAGTGGTTAGCCATGCCTTTTGGATTAACTAATGCACCAAGTACATTCATGAGATTGATGAACCATGTTTTGAGAGCTTACATTGGTAAATTTGTTGTTGTGTACTTTGATGACATCCTAATCTATAGCAGATCCATTAAGGAACATATTGAACATCTAAAACAAGTGCTGAATGTGCTAAGGACAGAAAAACTATATGCTAACGTTGAGAAGTGCTCCTTTTGCACAAACAAGGTTGTTTTTCTTAGCTATGTCGTTTCAGGACAGGGAATTGAAGTTTCATCTAAGGTGGAAGCAATCAAGAATTGGCCAACTCCAATGAATGTAAGCCAGGTGAGAAGTTTTCATGGCCTTGCTGGTTTCTACCGGAGGTTTGTGAAAGACTTTAGTACAATTGATGCACCTTTGAATGAATTGACAAAGAAAGGAATTCCCTTTAAATGGGGTGCACCACAAGAAGAAGCATTTCTTGAGCTTAAGAAACAATTAACTGAACCACCTTTGCTGATTCTACCTGATTTCACTAAAACTTTTGAGATAGAATGTGATGCTAGTGGAATAGGTATTGGAGGTGTTTTTAATGCAAGAACGGAAACCAATAGCATATTTTAGTGAGAAACTGAGTGGTGCACAACTGAATTATTCTGTTTATGATAAAGAGTTGTATGCCTTGTTTAGAGTGCTTGAAACTTGGCAACACTACTTATGGCCTAAAGAGTTATTGTACATTCTGATCATGAGGCATTGAAACATTTGAAAGGCCAAGCTAAACTGAATCGTAGGCATGCTAAATGGGTAGAATTCATTGAAACTTTCCCATATGTTGTGAAGTATAAGAAAGGAAAGGAAAACATGGTTGCTGATGCTTTATCCCGTAGGCATGTTCTTTTGACAGAATTAGAAGTGAAGGTACCAGGACTTGAGAGCTTAAAAGAATTGTATTGCACTGATCATATATTTTCAGAACCATATGCAAAATGTAAAGATGGGAAAGGTTGGGATAAGTACCATGTGCATGATGGGTTCCTTTTTAGCGCTAGCAAGTTGTGTGTTCCAGATTGTCGGTTAGGCCTTTGTTATTGCAGGAATCACATGCAGGAGGATTAATGGGACACTTTGGTCGCGAGAAGACTTATGAGCTGTTGGCTGATCACTTTTATTGGCCAAAGATGAGGAAGGATGTTGAGAGATTTGTGCAGCGATGCATCATATACCACAAAGATAAGTCTAAACTGAACCCCCATGGTTTATATACTCCCCTACCTATTCCAAATGCTCCTTGGGAAGATATTAGCATGGGTTTGTTTTTAGGACTGCCTAGGACTAAGAGGGGGGGGATTCAGTTTTTGTTGTGGTTGATAGGTTCTCAAAACTGGCACACTTCATTCCGTGCCACAAGAACGACGATGCTTCACATGTTGCTGATTTGTTTTTCAGGGAAGTTGTTCGCTTGCATGGAATGCCAAGGACTATTGTTTCAGATCGAGATGTGAAGTTCATGAGCTACTTCTGGAAAACATTGTGGGCAAAATTGGGAACCAAGCTGCTGTTTTCAACAACGTGTCACCCCCAAACTGATGGGCAAACAGAGGTAGTGAACCAGACACTCTCGGCCTTGCTGCGTACAATGATCAAGAAGAATTTGAAGGAGTGGGAAGAGTGTTTGCCGCACGTGGAGTTTGCTTACAATCGGGCAGTTCACTCTACCACAAACATGTTCCCGTTTGAGGTGGTATATGGATTCAAACCACTTGCACCAATTGACTTGCTGCCACTTCCATTGCAAGAGAGATGTAACATGGCAGCTTCAAAGCGTGCTGCATATGTGAAGAAGATTCATGAGAAGACTAGAGAAGAGATAGAAAGGAAGTCCAAGTACTATGCTGCTAAGGCAAACAAAAATCGCAAGAAGGTGACTTTTGAGCCCGGAGATCTGGTTTGGATACATTTGCGCAAAGATCGGTTCCCAGAGAAGCGCAAATCCAAGCTAATGCCTCGTGGAGATGGACCATTTAGAGTCTTGGCCAAGATCAATGACAATGCTTATAAAATCGAGCTTCCTGAAGACTATGCTGTGAGTCCAACATTCAACGTTGCTGATTTTTCTCCATGCTTCGATCAAGAGGGTCATGAGTCGAGGACGACTCCTTTTGAAGAGGGGGAGGATGATGAGGACATCCCAGGTTCACCTTGTTTATCATCTTCTCCTGATGATAAAACTCAGCTCTCAAATGAAGCTACTACAAAGAAGATCTATTTGGGTCCCATGACAAGGAGCCGTGCCAAACAAATAGCACAAGAGGTGAATGCGCTCCTAGCTGATCATAATTCAAATAACCATGAGAACTTTATACTGCCTAAATCTTGTGTGCTGATTTTACTCAGGTACAATGTTGAGGACAACCAACAACTTTCAGCGCATGAAGAAACAAGTTCTGAAGCCCATACAAAAAGTTTGAAGAGAACAAGTTTCACCCCTGATGCAAAACCTGTTTTGGTGACAAGGCCAACTAGTTATACCTCAAGGAAGAACAACAAGACATCTCACCAACCTGTTGTTGCATGTGCAGTTCCAGAATTCGTCCCAAGACTTGTTGCATCATGCCACACAAATATATGAGTATCCAGCACGTGTGATAGAGGCAAAGGTGTCCCGTCTTTCGATGAGATGATGGATATCGCTTTGGTGGAAGTCGACTTTGACGATCCGACTACGAACGTGCGAGGACGCCGCGCCTTAGCATCGCTAAATCAACTCCGAGAGGTTATTGACCACGCCGGAGCACGATCAACCTGACCACGAGGGTCTATTTCTTGCGAGCAAACAAAGAACAAGCAAGAAACTAAGATTGCAATCTGGATATTGCGAATATAAGATGAAAGCTTTATTGATCAAGGTGGGGTTCTGTGACGCCTTTGTCTGGTCGTTGAACACAAACGAAGTACGCGAAGTTGCAGCTATGGCGAACTTTTAATCTAAGCAAAACCCAAAGTCTAAACGGTGCCCTAAGGGCTGTATATATGTAGGAAGAGAGGGGGAATTTCGTGGCCCTTGGTGGAGGGGTCCGAAATCAACCCTATCTCTTGTTTCCCCACACATACGGACTCTAAAAATAGCCTATACTTATGTATTTCGAAATTACATGGGCCTGGCCCAATAAAAAGGTGACGCAGCACCTATAATAGCCTCGGGACGAAATTTATGAAGTGGCATCTTGTATATTTCGTCCAAGGCTTCATGCACCCATTATGGTGGCTTCAAAGTCCTGAAATCATCACTTGTAACTCCGTTCTTGTTCCCCTTGCGCATGGCATCATCTCCATGCTTGTTCTTGCTCCAATGTTCATCCTTCTCCAAGCTAGGCCCTTCATTTGTAAGCAAAACAAATGTATCCAATTTAGGCAGCATCATATTCTCATGAACATTAGAATCATTACCAAGAAACGAAAGTACCTGATAATTTAATTGGCGTGCGCGAGCTCTAGCAATTGGTCCCGTATATGTAGCAGTAGGGGCTGTGGGTGTAACAATGGTATTGATGTCCTCATCATCCTCCCCTTCTTGAAATGAAGTCGTCCTCGACGGAAACTCATCTTCCTCACCCAAATAAGGCTTCAAATCTGCAATGTTAAAAGTGGGACTAACCCCAAAATCTGCAGGCAGCTCAAGTTTATATGCATTATCATTTATTTTCTCTAACACCTTAAAGGGACCATCAGCACGTGGCATTAGCTTTGATTTGCGCAAATCAGGAAATCTATCCTTACGCAAATGTAACCAAACAAGATCTCCAGGTGCAAACACAACATGTTTTCTACCCTTGTCTCCAGCAAGTTTATATTTAGCATTCATACGCTTAATGTTTTCCTTAGTTAACTCATGCATTTTTAAAATCAATTCAGCACGTTGTTTAGCATCAAAATTAACCTTCTCCGAAGATGGAAGAGGCAACAAATCAATAGGTGCACGAGGTAGGAAACCATACACAACTTCAAAAGGGCACATCTTAGTAGTAGAATGCAATGAACGATTATAAGAAAATTCAATATGAGGCAAGCATTCCTCCCACATTTTCTTATTATTCTTCAAAATAGCCCTAAGCATAGTAGACAACGTTCTATTGACTACTTCAGTTTGTCCATCAGTTTGGGGGTGGCAAGTAGTACTAAAAAGTAGTTTAGTCCCCAACTTAGCCCATAAACATCTCCAAAAGTGGCTAAGAAATTTAGTATCACGATCTGAAACAATAGTATTTGGCACACCATGCAAGCGAATAATTTCACGAAAGAACAAATCAGCAACATTAACAGCATCATCGCTTTTATGACATGGTATAAAGTGTGCCATTTTCGAGAATCTATCCACGACAACAAATATGCTATCCCTCCCCTTCTTTGTTCGAGGTAAACCTAAAACAAAGTCCATAGATATATCCTCCCAAGGAACACTAGGTACAGGCAAAGGCATATATAAACCATGAGGATTGAGTCGTGACTTAGCTTTTTGACATGTAGTGCAGCGAGCAATAAAATGCTCAACATCCCGTCTCATCTTTGGCCAAAAGAAATGTGTAGCAAGTACGTCCTCCGTCTTCTTCACGCCAAAGTGTCCCATTAATCCTCCTCCATGCGCCTCCTGCAACAACAAAAGACGAACGGAGCTAGCTGGAATGCATAGCTTGTTAGCACGAAACACAAATCCATCGTTTACGACGAACTTGTTCCACATTCTTCCTTCTTTACAATTCTGCATTACATCTTTAAAATCAGCAACATGCACATATTGATCTTTGATGGTCTCCAAACCAAATATTTTGAAGTCAAGTTGTGAAAGCATAGTATAGCGGCGAGACAATGCATCAGCAATAACATTTTCTTTTCCCTTCTTGTGTTTAATGACATAAGGAAAAGTCTCAATGAATTCAACCCATTTAGCATGTCTACGATTCAGTTTAGCTTGACTTTTAATATGTTTCAAAGATTCATGATCAGAATGTATAACAAATTCTTTGGGCCATAAATAATGTTGCCATGTTTCTAAAGTCCGAACAAGAGCATATAATTCTTTATCATAAGTAGAATAATTCAGACTAGGCCCACTCAATTTTTCAGAAAAGTATGCAACAGGTTTGCCATCTTGTAATAACACACCACCTAATCCAATTCCACTAGCATCACATTCAAGCTCAAAAGTCTTATTAAAATCAGGAAGTTGGAGTAAAGGAGCATGTGTCAACTTATCTTTCAATACCGAGAAGGCTTCTTCCTGTGCGGTACCCCAAAGAAAAGGCACATCTTTCTTTGTAAGCTCATTGAGAGGTGCAGCAATGGTGCTGAAATCTCTCACAAAACGCCTATAGAATCCAGCGAGGCCAAGAAAACTCCTCACTTGTGTGACCGTTTTGGGTTGCGTCCAACTCTCAATAGCTTCAATCTTGGCTTTATCAACTTCAATTCCCTGTGGAGTAACAACATAGCCAAGAAAAGATACTCGGTCGGTGCAAAAGGTGCACTTCCCAAGGTTACCAAACAAACGTGCATCACGTAGAGCAATAAAAACAACACGTAAATGTTCCAAATGTTCTTCCAAAGATCTGCTATAAATCAATATGTCATCAAAGTAAACTACCACAAATCGTCCAATGAAAGCACGTAAAACTTCGTTCATTAATCTCATGAAAGTACTAGGTGCATTAGTTAACCCAAAAGGCATGACTAACCACTCATATAATCCAAACTTAGTTTTAAATGCTGTTTTCCATTCATCTCCCAATTTCATACGAATTTGATGGTAGCCACTACGCAAATCAACTTTGGAGAATATTGTAGAGCCACTCAATTCATCAAGCATATCATCTAGCCAGGAATAGGATGACGATAACGAATAGTAATATTATTAATGCCTCTACAATCAACACACATACGTGATGTACCATCCTTTTTCGGCACTAGAATAATAGGAACAGCACAAGGACTAAGGGATTCGCGTATATAACCTTTGTCGAGAAGCTCTTGTACTTGACGCATAATCTCCTTCGTCTCCTCTGGATTGGTACGGTATGGTGCACGGTTTGGCAGTGAAGCACCGGGAATTAAGTCAATCTGATGCTCAATCCCTCGAATAGGCGGTAATCCCGGTGGCACGTCTTGTGGAAAGACGTCAGCGAACTCCTGCAAAATGTTAGTGACAGCAGGAGGCAAAGAGGAAGGCACGTCCTCGAATGAAAATAATGCCTCTTTGCACACAAAAGCATAGCAAACAGATTTGCTGAAATCTAGCTAATCAATATCAGATTTGGTGGCAAATAAACATGCACTTTTCAATTTAATTTCAGAAGCAACACTAGATGGTTTATTATTAGGCTTCATTTGTTGCTCAAATTCTTTTGCCACAATCTGATTTTCACTCTTATTCGTCTCCTGTTTTGCTTTATTAGCTCTATTAATATCATCTTTCAAAATGGAATCAGGAGTCATAGGAAGCAAAGTAATATTTTTATCCTTATGAACAAGAGTATAGTGATTGTTTCTACGATGGTGTACAGAATTTTTATCAAATTGCCATGGTCTACCAAGTAATAAGGAACATGCTTGCATAGGTACCACATCACAATCAACATAATCAGCATATGTAGAGATACTAAAATGCACACGAACAGTACGTGTTACCTTAACCTTGCCGCTGTTGTTGAACCATTGGATGTAGTAAGGATGTGGATGTGGTCCTGTGGTGAGAGAAAGCTTCTCCACCATCTCCATGCTAGCCAATTTGTTGCAGCTCCCTCCGTCTATGATGACGCGCACAGAACGTTCCTTCACAACTCCCTTGGTATGGAACAAATTGTGCCTCTGATTTTGCTCAGCTTGTGTGATCTGCACACTCAAAACACGTTGAGCAACTAAACATTCATACCTGTCAGCGTCTTCAGGAGCCATGTATTGCGTCTCATGATCAGAATCATCTCCACCATGTTCTTCACGTGTAATAAGAGCCAATGTCTCCTCATCATAGTCACTAGCGGACTCATATCCACCGTCCGCGGTAGCAATCATCACACGCGGAGATTTGCATTCTCTCGCATAATGACCTCCTCCCTTACAACGACGACAAATAATATCACTTGTGTGCCCTGTTGATGCCATGGAAGAAGAAGAACGCTTTGCAGGCCCCGCAGGTGCGCTCTTGGCAGATAATGGTGGTTGTGCCTGTTTTCTTGTATCACGGCTGGAGGTGGCACCGGATGGAGGTGCTGGTGCAGTTGAAGTAGAAGATGCACGTGGTGTCCATGATGAAGGTCGGCCTGCAGAAAAGTTAGTTCGCCCCAATGCTTGTCGATCCTGCACTTCACGTTCAGCTTTACAAGCAAGATGGAATAAACAAGTGATATTAGTATACTCCTTATAGTCTAGAATGGTCTGAATCTCTCTATTTAATCCACCCAGAAAACGTGCAAGCATAGCTTCATTCTCCTCAACAATACCACATCGAATCATGCCAGTTTGTAATTCCTGATAATATTCTTCTACAGAATTTTTTCCTTGTCTTAAACGCTGCAATTTTTGAAGCAATTCACGTTGATAATATGGTGGAACCCAACGCGTACGCATAGCGGTTTTCAAAGCAGCCCAAGTAGTTGGAATAGGATATAATCTACAATGTTCAGACCACCAGACACATGCAAAACTAGTGAAAGCACAAACAGCAGCAGCAACCCGTCTCTCCTCGGGATATTGTAAACATGTAAAACGTTGTTCAGTTTCTAACTCCCAAGTAAGATATATATCAGTAACATATCTACCCTCAAATGATGGAATATTCAATTTCAGTTTAGGAATATGGACATCATCTCGTACCTGAGGTGGTGGTGCAGGCCTACCATTACGAATATATACCTGAGGTCGACCTGGTGGTGGTGGTGCTGGTGGCTGCACGTAGTTCGGATTTTGATCAACCTCATCCTCATAATCTCCCACATAATCATCACCCTCCTGGGTACCAGCAGCAGCAGTAGCATGAGCCAAAGAAGCACCAACAGCAGTAGCAGCGGCACCAGAATTTTGTCCTGGCTCTGATGAGGACATGACTACCTTGGATATGACCAAAAATATTGCATATATGCATATTTGTCAGGTGATTTCTAGTGCAAACTATTCAATAATCTATTTATGTTATGCAGAACAAAAATACTTCACACACTTTTGTGTTTTGTCTAATTGCAGGTGTATGGGACATTTGTACAATCCACATATGAAGATAAGGAAGAAAGAGATGTTTATTTGCTGTCCAAAAAGTTCTCTCACGTCACTTTTGGCCCAAGAGAAGATAGAGTCCAAGTCTCTCACGTTCTGGATTCAGATTCGGACTGCACAGACATACCTGACTCAAAACGCACACAAGTTTTTCATACGGACTCCGAATTGGGTGATTCTTTTTTTGTTGGAAACTAGATTTCGTGCACTTTCCAACCCAATTGAAATCACCTTCAAATTCGTCCGGAGCGTTGAGTTGTGGACGAAACAATTTGATGCTGCAGCAGAATCCGAGTCAAACTACAAGTCCAAAGGTGTTACATCACCTCCACTTGGGCCCATTGGCCTTGTACGACCTAGATTTAGTTTTAGGCTGCCTTGGGACGTCCTCCCACCTCCTTGGCCGCCACCCCTTACTCCTATATAAGTAGATCCATCTAGTAGCTTTTTCCTTGGGTTTTGTTTAGATTAAAAGTTCGCCATAGCTGCAACTTCGCGTACTTCGTTTCTGTTCAACGACCAGACAAAGGCGTCACAGAACCCCACCTTGATCACTAAAGCTTTCATCTTATATTCGCAATATCCAGATTGCAATCTCAGTTTCTTGCTTGTTCTTCGTTTGCTCGCAGGAAACAGACCCTCGTGGTCAGGTTGATCGTGCTCCGGCGTGGTCAATAACCTCTCGGAGTTGGTTTAGCGATTGCTAAGGCGCGACGTCCTTGCACGTTCGTAGTCGGATCGTCAAAGTCGACTTCCACCAAAGCGATATCCATCATCTCATCGAAAGACGGGACACCTTTGCCTCTATCAAGTGGTATCAGTTTTCAGGTTGCTCGGTGAGAATTTCCGGTTTTTCCTAGATTAGATTTATTTTCTTACCTATTGTCCAAGAAAAAGCCACAAAACAAAAGTTAGATCTATTCATCCTTTCTCCTAGCCAGACTGAGCCTTTGCAATTTTCTTTTCATTGTTTGCATTATTGAATTATCGGTTGCATTGCCGTGTCGAGTTGCTGGTCTTAGTGTCTAGTTCCTTTAGAGTTTCGAGTTCTGTTCACATTAGTCACGCAGCCGCTGCATCATTATCCCATCTGCTGTTCACCATCCCGTCCACCAATTTTCACCAGGTGCTACGCACTGTTTATTGTCATAATCATAGTTGAGGTCACTCACATCTTCGCCTGATCGAATCTGCATCTTATCTAGTTTGTCTTGGAAAGAGGGAGAAAAAGAATATAAAGAAAAAAAAGAGAGAAAAAAGGAAAGAAAAAAAACGATGCTAGTTGATGCTATTTGTGCTACGCCGTGACCTCATTAGTGTTCTAGGCTCGCTTCTCTAGTCCGGTCTAGCCTAGGACCAGCACAGTACCGTCGTTGAGCGTTTATTCAACATTGCATCTTTGAATTGATTATTGCTAATCTTTTGCTACCATATATAGACAACCCAGCTCCACATATTTCTACACCGTGTATACGTACGCTCCCCTGGCAATCGCTTTACTCAATATTCGGAGTTACTTGACACCGCTGGTTGCCGATCACCGCCTGCTGCATGGTAAGAACTTGTAAGACATTGATATTTGCTTTACTGTGAGCGTTTTACCACCACATCCTAGTAGTTATAGGAACATTATTTTTGGGTTTTGTTTCTTGTTCTACTAATCATGACAGGATCCAGAGTCAATTCATGGGCTTTGTCGATCGCGGGAGACGTGCCACCACCTTTGCAAATACCACAACCGTCACGAGAGGTGCACAAACATCCAAATGCACATGATCAGGTTAATGTATCTATACCACCATTTAATGGCCGTTTTAAACCTGCTTTATATATTGAATGGGAGTTCGACATAAAAAATATATTTGCTTCCCATAATTTTGATGAACATAAAAAGGTTAAGGTTGCGGTTGGTTCTTTCACTGGTTATGCTTTGGTTTGGTGGAGTGAATATTGTCGGTTACACCCTGATTATATACCTACTACTTGGGATGATTTGAAACTTGCCATGCGACATACTTTCGTCCCTGCTTATTATACTCATGACATGATTAAGAAGTTGCAACACTTAAAACAAGGTAGTGAAACTGTAACAAAATATTATGATGATTTACAAACTACCTTGTTGCATTCCTCTTTAGAAGAAAGTGAAGATGATTTTATGGATAGATTTTGGGGAGGATTAAACAATGATATTCAAGAGATACTAATTCATGAAGAGTGTTATCCTATGGACCATTTGTTTCATCTTGCTTGCAAAGCTGAACAGGAAATAAAACGACGTGTTGGCCACGAGGAGAACAAGCGCACGGTGCACATTCCAAGAGTTGATATGATTGTTCCTTCAACTACTAGGCATACTATGACAACCAAATCCGTTGTTGTCAGGACTACATCACCTCCACCATGTGACACATCGCCCCCGAGAGTGGCTACATCATCTGAGTTGATCATAAGAGGTAATGACAAAGGTACTGATCTTCCATCTCTACATGAGAATGATGAATGCCTTGTCAATTTGAATGCACCATCTGATGAGCTACCCACTACTTTGATCACACCACCTATTTTAGAGGACTACGTTGATAATTTGACTTTGCCATGTGATCAAACAACTGAAATACCAACAATTTTGAGTGCACCCATTGAATTAACTATTGATGCAAAAGAACCAATGTTTAATCATTTTGATATGACCTCTAATCTTGGTGATGATTCTGTGTTGAATGACTTATTGCATGTTTGCTTATTTAAGCATGTTGTACCATGTAAATTTGATGCAAGTAAGGTTTATTCACCAATGTTGGGATGGTTTAATGATGAACATTGTCAATCTTTTGAAATGAATAAGAGCTTCACTTATATGTGCAAACCGAGTTGCAATATTTTCATGCCTTCTACTTCTTGTGCTAATTTTTTGGCTTTAGATTTTATGAACTATGCAAGTTACTCATCTATTCATGTGTCATATATGCAAAAATCAAGGGAAGTAAAAATGGATGACATATACATATACAACATGTACACCTTGTCTATTTTGTTAGCCACATTTCAGATTAAGCAACGCCGAGGACGGCTTTATTTTCAAGAAGGGGAGGATGATGAGGACATGACTACCTTGGATATGACCAAAAATATTGCATATATGCATATTTGTCAGGTGATTTCTAGTGCAAACTATTCAATAATCTATTTATGTTATCCAGAACAAAAATACTTCACACACTTTTGTGTTTTGTCTAATTGCAGGTGTATGGGACATTTGTGCAATCCACATATGAAGATAAGGAAGAAAGAGATGTTTATTTGCTGTCCAAAAAGTTCTCTCACGTCACTTTTGGCCCAAGAGAAGATAGAGTCCAAGTCTCTCACGTTCTGAATTCAGATTCGGACTCCACAGACATACCTGACTCAAAACGCACACAAGTTTTTCATACGGACTCCGAATTGGGTGATTCTTTTTTTGTTGGAAACTAGATTTCGTGCACTTTCCAACCCAATTGGAATCACCTTCAAATTCGTCCGGAGCATTGAGTTGTGGACGAAACAATCTGATGCTGCAGCAGAATCCGAGTCAAACTACAAGTCCAAAGGTGTTACATCACCTCCACTTGGGCCCATTGGCCTTGTACGACCTAGATTTAGTTTTAGGCTGCCTTGGGACGTCCTCCCACCTCCTTGGCCGCCACCCCTTGCTCCTATATAAGTAGATCCATCTAGTAGCTTTTCCTTGGGATTTGTTTAGTTAAAAGTTAGCCATTGCAACTTCGTGTACTTCGTTTGTGTCCAACGACCAGACCAAGACCGCTTCCGGATCCCCACCCTTATCAATACTTCATATATATTTGCGATATTCAGATTGCTTTATCATATTCTTGCTCGTTCTTCGGTTGCTTGCAGGAATAGACCTTCGTGGTCAGGCTGACCGTGCTTCCAGCATCGTCAGTAACCTCAGGAGATTGGTTTAGCGGTTGCTAAGGCGCAACGTCGTGCACGTTTGTAGTCGGATCGTCAAAGTCGTCTCCACAAAATCGATAGTTATCATCTCATCGAAAGATCGGGACCCTCGCTGATGAGGACATCAATACAATTGTTACACCCACAGCCCCTGCTGCTATACATACTGGACCAATTACTAGAGCTCGTGCACGCTAACTAAATTACCAGGTACTTTCGTTTCTTGGTAATGATTCTAATGTTCATGAGAATATGATGCTGCCTAAATTGGATACATTTGTTTTGCTTACAAATGAAGGGCCTAGCTTGGAGAAGGATGAACATTGGAGCAAGAACAAGCATGGAGATGATGGCATGCGCAAGGGAAACAAGAACGGAGTTACAAGTGATGATTTCAGGACTTTGAAGCCACCATAATGGGTGCATGAAGCCTTGGACGAAATATACAAGATGCCACTTCATAAATTTCGTCCCGAGGCTATTTTAGGTGCTGCGTCACCTTATTATTGGGCCAGGCCCATGTAATTTCGAAATACATAAGTATAGGCTATTTTTAGAGTCCGTATGTGTGGGGAAACAAGAGATAGGGTTGATTTCGGACTCCTCCACCAAGGGCCACGAAATTCCCCCCTCTTCCTCCATATATACAGCCCTTAGGGCATCGTTTAGACTTTGGGTTTTGTTTAGATTAAAAGTTCGCCATAGCTGCAACTTCGCGTACTTCGTTTGTGTTCAACGACCAGACAAAGGCGTCACAGAACCTGATGAGGACATGACTACCTTGGATATGACCAAAAATATTGCATATATGCATATTTGTCAGGTGATTTCTAGTGCAAACTATTCAATAATCTATTTATGTTATCCAGAACAAAAATACTTCACACACTTTTGTGTTTTGTCTAATTGCAGGTGTATGGGACATTTGTACAATCCACATATGAAGATAAGGAAGAAAGAGATGTTTATTTCCTGTCCAAAAAGTTCTCTCACGTCACTTTTGGCCCAAGAGAAGATAGAGTCCAAGTCTCTCACGTTCTGGATTCAGATTCGGACTGCACAGACATACCTGACTCAAAATGCACACAAGTTTTTCATACGGACTCCGAATTGGGTGATTCTTTTTTTGTTGGAAACTAGATTTCGTGCACTTTCCAACCCAATTGGAATCACCTTCAAATTCGTCCGGAGCGTTGAGTTGTGGACGAAACAATCTGATGCTGCAGCAGAATCCGAGTCAAACTACAAGTCCAAAGGTGTTACATCACCTCCACTTGGGCCCATGAGCCTTGTACGACCTAGGGTTAGTTTTAGGCTGCCTTGGGACGTCCTCCCACCTCCTTGGCCGCCACCCCTTGCTCCTATATAAGTAGAGCCATCTAGTAGCTTTTTCTTTGGGATTTGTTTAGTTAAAAGTTAGCCATTGCAACTTCGTGTACTTCGTTTGTGTCCAACGACCAGACCAAGACCGCTTCCGGATCCCCACCATTATCAATACCTCATATATATTTGCAATATTCAGATTGCTTTATCATATTCTTGCTCGTTCTTCGATTGCTTGCAGGAATAGACCTTCGTGGTCAGGCTGACCGTGCTTCCGGCATCGTCAGTAACCTCAGGAGATTGGTTTAGCGATTGCTAAGGCGCAACGTCGTGCACGTTTGTAGTCGGATCGTCAAAGTCGTCTCCACCAAATCGATAGTTATCATCTCATCGAAAGATCGGGACCCTCGCCTCTATCACTGTAGGATCATATTCTTGTGTGTTTCTATTGCTGCTAACCATGCCGGGATCACAAGCCGACGAGATTGACTGGGAGAACTTATCGAACAAGGAGCTTCATGATAAGTTTCAGCAAATGATGACTGAACAGGTGCAAGATGTGCTGAACAATTTTGAAGAGGCCATGGAGAAGATTACTGGCCTTGAGAAGACGTTCGAAACAAAGCTCGATAACAGATTTAATGAACTGCTTGCGCGTCTTCCACCACCGGCTGCACCTGTCGCACCTCTGCAACAACAACAACTACGCCCGCTTCCGAATCAGTATGGACGAGCACAACGTGTTCCTATTGAGCCTGATAGAGGCAAAGGTGTCCCGTCTTTCGATGAGATGATGGATATCGCTTTGGTGGAAGTCGACTTTGACGATCCGACTACGAACGTGCGAGGACGTCGCGCCTTAGCAATCGCTAAACCAACTCCGAGAGGTTATTGACCACGCCGGAGCACGATCAACCTGACCACGAGGGTCTGTTTCCTGCGAGCAAACGAAGAACAAGCAAGAAACTGAGATTGCAATCTGGATATTGCGAATATAAGATGAAAGCTTTATTGATCAAGGTGGGGTTCTGTGACGCCTTTGTCTGGTCGTTGAACACAAACGAAGTACGCGAAGTTGCAGCTATGGCGAACTTTTAATCTAAACAAAACCCAAGGAAAAAGCTACTAGATGGATCTACTTATATAGGAGCAAGGGGTGGCGGCCAAGGAGGTGGGAGGACGTCCCAAGGCAGCCTAAAACTAACCCTAGGTCGTACAAGGCTGATGGGCCCAAGTGGAGGTGATGTAACACCTTTGGACTTGTAGTTTGACTCGGATTCTGCTGCAGCATCAGATTGTTTCGTCCACAACTCAACGCTCCGGACGAAGTTGAAGGTGATTCCAATTGGGTTGGAAAGTGCACGAAATCTAGTTTCCAACAAAAAAAGAATCACCCAATTCAGAGTCCGTATGAAAAAACTTGTGTGCGTTTTGAGTCAGGTATGTCTGTGCAGTCCGAATCTGAATCCAGAACGTGAGAGACTTGGACTCTATCTTCTCTTGGGCCAAAAGTGACGTGAGAGAACTTTTTGGACAGCAAATAAACATCTCTTTCTTCCTTATCTTCATATGTGGATTGTACAAATGTCCCATACACCTGCAATTAGACAAAACACAAAAGTGTGTGAAGTATTTTTGTTCTGGATAACATAAATAGATTATTGAATAGTTTGCACTAGAAATCACCTGACAAATATGCATATATGCAATATTTTTGGTCATATCCAAGGTAGTCATGTCCTCATCATCCTCCCCTTCTTGAAAATAAAGCCGTCCTCGGCGTTGCTTAATCTGAAATGTGGCTAACAAAATAGACAAGGTGTACATGTTGTATATGTATATGTCATCCATTTTTACTTCCCTTGATTTTTGCATATATGACACATGAATAGATGAGTAACTTGCATAGTTCATAAAATCTAAAGCCAAAAAATTAGCACAAGAAGTAGAAGGCATGAAAATATTGCAACTCGGTTTGCACATATAAGTGAAGCTCTTATTCATTTCAAAAGATTGACAATGTTCATCATTAAACCATCCCAACATTGGTGAATAAACCTTACTTGCATCAAATTTACATGGTACAACATGCTTAAATAAGCAAACATGCAATAAGTCATTCAACACAGAATCATCACCAAGATTAGAGGTCATATCAAAATGATTAAACATTGGTTCTTTTGCATCAATAGTTAATTCAATGGGTGCACTCAAAATTGTTGGTATTTCAGTTGTTTGATCACATGGCAAAGTCAAATTATCAACGTAGTCCTCTAAAATAGGTGGTGTGATCAAAGTAGTGGGTAGCTCATCAGATGGTGCATTCAAATTGACAAGGCATTCATCATTCTCATGTAGAGATGGAAGATCAGTACCTTTGTCATTACCTCTTATGATCAACTCAGATGATGTAGCCACTCTCGGGGGCGATGTGTCACATGGTGGAGGTGATGTAGTCCTGACAACAACGGATGTGGTTGTCATAGTATGCCTAGTAGTTGAAGGAACAATCATATCAACTCTTGGAATGTGCATCGTGCGCTTGTTCTCCTCGTGGCCAACACGTCGTTTTATTTCCTGTTCAGCTTTGCAAGCAAGATGAAACAAATGGTCCATAGGATAACACTCTTCATAAATTAGTATCTCTTGAATATCACGGTTTAATCCTCCCCAAAATCTATCCATAAAATCATCTTCACTTTCTTCTAAAGAGGAATGCAACAAGGTAGTTTGTAAATCATCATAATATTTTGTTACAGTTTCACTACCTTGTTTTAAGTGTTGCAACTTCTTAATCATGTCACGAGTATAATAAGCAGGGACGAAAGTATGTCGCATGGCAAGTTTCAAATCATCCCAAGTAGTAGGTATATAATCAGGGTGTAACCGACAATATTCACTCCACCAAACCAAAGCATAGCCAGTGAAAGAACCAACCGCAACCTTAACCTTTTTATGTTCATTGAAATTATGGGAAGCAAATATATTTTTTATGTCGAACTCCCATTCAATATATAAAGCAGGTTTAAAACGGCCATTAAATGGTGGTATAGATACATTAACCTGATCATGTGCATTTGGATGTTTGTGCACCTCTCGTGACGGTTGTGGTATTTGCAAAGGTGGTGGCACGTCTCCCGCGATCGACAAAGCCCATGAATTGACTCTGGATCCTGTCATGATTAGTAGAACAAGAAACAAAACCCAAAAATAATGTTCCTATAACTACTAGGATGTGGTGGTAAAACGCTCACAGTAAAGCAAATATCAATGTCTTACAAGTTCTTACCATGCAGCAGGCGGTGATCGGCAACCAGCGGTGTCAAGTAACTCCGAATATTGAGTAAATCGATTGCCAGGGGAGCGTACGTATACACGGTGTAGAAATATGTGAAGCTGGGTTGGCTATATATGGTAGCAAAAGATTAGCAATAATCAATTCAAAGATGCAATGTTGAATAAACGCTCAACGACGGTACTGTGCTGGTCCTAGGCTAGACCGGACTAGAGACGCGAGCCTAGAACACTAATGAGGTCACGGCGTAGCACAACTAGCATCAATGAAGGATACTAAGTAGCTCTTGACAGCAAGATATAAGTGAAGATCACAACGGCAGTGAGGATAATGATGAAAAACAACTGCCAAGCAGGATATACAACAACTCTCTCTCCAACTTTCCTCTTGAAAAGTTTGAGACAATTTTCTGATAAATTCTTTCAAAGAATGCTACTAACTCAAGCTTTCCAATGCAAAAAGAATCACTCAATTCCGAGTTGATATGAGGAGTCAAAGAATTCTAAAACTGGCCTGAAAAATTGGAACAAGTTGTGTTCACGAACTTCGGAGGGCAAAAAGACCTATTTAGAAGCCGATTTTGAGGTGTCAAATATTGAACTACCTTCTGCAACTATTTAGATGCGGCTCGTCGCTATCTTCAATTTGAATACTCAAGGAGCCAAAACTGACTTCGTATGAGGAAGATACACCTGTTTTACTGAACAGTGCGCAAAACAGATTCCAATCCGAATTCAGGTACGAGATTGATTCTAGATAGATCCAATTTTTTTTCTTCTCTCTTTTTTTTCTCACGCCTTTTTTTTCTTTTTCTTCTCCCTCTTTTTCTTTTTTTTTCTTTCCTTTTTTCTCTTTTTTTTTCTTTATCTTCTTTTTCTCCCTCTTTCCAAGACAAACTAGATAAGATGCAGATTCGATCAGGCGAAGATATGAGTGACCTCAACTATGATTATGACAATAAACAGTGCGTAGCACATGGTGGAAATTGGTGGATGGGATGGTGGACAGCGGATGGGATAATGATGCAGCGGCTGCGTAACTAATGTGAACATAACTCGAAACTCTAAAGGAACTAGGCACTAAGACCAGCAACTCGACACGGCGATGCAACCGATAATTCAATAATGCAAACAATGAAAAGAAAATTGCAAAGGCTCAGTCTGGCTAGGACAAAGGATGAATAGATCTAACTTTTGTTTTGTGGCTTTTTCTTGGACAATAGGTAAGAAAATAAATCTAATCAAGGAAAAACTGGAAATTCTCACCGAGCAACCTGAAAACTGATACCACTTGATAGACGCGAGGGTCCCGATCTTTCGATGAGATGATAACTATCGATTTGGTGGAGACGACTTTGACAATCCGACTACGAACATGCACGACGTTGCGCCTTAGCAATCGCTAAACCAATCTCCTGAGGTTACTGACGATGCCGGAAGCACGGTCAGCTTGACCACGAAGGTCTATTCCTGCAAGCAATCGAAGAACGAGCAAGAATATGATAAATCAATCTGAATATTGCAAATATATATGAAGTATTGATAATGGTGGGGATCCGGAAGCGGTCTTGGTCTGGTCGTTGGACACAAACGAAGTACACGAAGTTGCAATGGCTAACTTTTAACTAAACAAATCCCCAAAGAAAAAGCTACTAGATGGATCTACTTATATAGGAGCAAGGGGTGGCGGCCAAGGAGGTGGGAGGACGTCCCAAGGCAGCCTAAAACTAACCCTAGGTCGTACAAGGCTCATGGGCCCAAGTGGAGGTGATGTAACACCTTTGGACTTGTAGTTTGACTCGGATTCTGCTGCAGCATCAGATTGTTTCGTCCACAACTCAACGCTCCGGACGAATTTGAAGGTGATTCCAATTGGGTTGGAAAGTGCACGAAATCTAGTTTCCAACAAAAAAAGAATCACCCAATTCGGAGTCCGTATGAAAAACTTGTGTGCATTTTGAGTCAGGTATGTCTGTGCAGTCCGAATCTGAATCCAGAACGTGAGAGACTTGGACTCTATCTTCTCTTGGGCCAAAAGTGACGTGAGAGAACTTTTTGGACAGGAAATAAACATCTCTTTCTTCCTTATCTTCATATGTGGATTGTACAAATGTCCCATACACCTGCAATTAGACAAAACACAAAAGTGTGTGAAGTATTTTTGTTCTGGATAACATAAATAGATTATTGAATAGTTTGTACTAGAAATCACCTGACAAATATGCATATATGCAATATTTTTGGTCATATCCAAGGTAGTCATGTCCTCATCATACAGACTACTAAGAAGTTGTGGTGGTGTATCACAAACCCGTCAAGCAAACCTCAAATTCTTACCAGTTCTTACCCAGCAGCAGGTGGTGATCGGCAACCGTTGTAGTCAAAACTTCTCAAAGCTTGGATAGAGCGATTACCAGGGAGAGTCAAACGCACGACGTAGATGTATGTGGAGCTGGGAAGGCTTATAATATGGTAGCAAAAAGGGTCAGCAATAATCAATTCAGAGATGCAAAGTTGAATAAACGCTCAACGACGGTACTGTGCTGGTCCTAGGCTAGACCGTGCTAGAGACGCGAGCCTGGAACACTAACAAAATCACGACGCTGCACGTAAACAAGGGAAAAGCACACTCTCGAATTTTTTTTCGCTCTTTTTTTGCGCTGCTTTTTCTTTTGTGCTGCTCTCTGTTTTTTTGCGAAAAATCACTATAATGGCGAGTGTCTCAAAACTCTTCCCAGGTCAAACTGACAGGATGGGCACGAAATTTTTGTGACCAATTTTTTTTGACTGCCCGGACCCAAAAACTGGAAACGGGTCAAAAAAAACTTTCTATAACGGCGACTGTCTCAATACGCTTAGAAACACCTAAAAATAGGATAGCCAGAAATTTTTTTGTCAAGTGCGTTTTCCGAAAATTTTGGGCCTAAACGGAGGGTGGTTTCCGGACTCTTTCTTTTTTTTTTGGAAACCAACCTCTTCTACGGACGGCAAAAGATTGCTGGAATCCGAAACCTACTCAGACAAGGAAACACGAATCGGAAATTAGATGGATCCCGAAAACAAACCTAATATGCAAGGAACTCGGATTGGTGGTGGATATATGGTGGTGGTATATGGCAGCGGTGGTAGTATATGGATATGGATCGGTGGTGGTATATGGACACGGATTGGTGGTGGTATATGGATACGGATTCGGAGCAGTGGCGGATAAGCGGTGGTGGTAGATGGCAGGGGCGATGATGATGGTGCGGCGGCGGCGTGACAACTTATGACCAGAACTCGAAACTCTAAAAGACTAGACTCTAAGACCAGCAACTAGACACGACGATGCAACCGCAAATTCAACAAAGCAAAACCCTAAAAAGATTATGCAAAGGCTCAGATTGGTTCGGATATGATGAACTAACCCTAATTTTTTTTGTGGCTTTTTCGTGGACTGTAGGTATGAAGAACAGACTCGATCTAAACTACGAAAAACTGTAAAATCTCATCGAGCAACCAGGAAATCTGATACCACTTGATAGAGGCAAAGGTGTCCCGTCTTTCGATGAGATGATGGATATCGCTTTGGTGGAAGTCGACTTTGACGATCCGACTACGAACGTGCGAGGACGCCGCGCCTTAGCAATCGCTAAACCAACTCCGAGAGGTTATTGACCACGCCGGAGCACGATCAACCTGACCACGAGGGTCTGTTTCCTGCGAGCAAACGAAGAACAAGCAAGAAACTAAGATTGCAATCTGGATATTGCGAATATAAGATGAAAGCTTTATTGATCAAGGTGGGGTTCTGTGACGCCTTTGTCTGGTCGTTGAACACAAACGAAGTACGCGAAGTTGCAGCTATGGCGAACTTTTAATCTAAACAAAACCCAAAGTCTAAACGGTGCCCTAAGGGCTGTATATATGTAGGAAGAGAGGGGGAATTTCGTGGCCCTTGGTGGAGGGGTCCGAAATCAACCCTATCTCTTGTTTCCCCACACATACGGACTCTAAAAATAGCCTATACTTATGTATTTCGAAATTACATGGGCCTGGCCCAATAAAAAGGTGACGCAGCACCTATAATAGCCTCGGGACGAAATTTATGAAGTGGCATCTTGTATATTTCGGCTTCATGCACCCATTATGGTGGCTTCAAAGTCCTGAAATCATCACTTGTAACTCCGTTCTTGTTCCCCTTGCGCATGGCATCATCTCCATGCTTGTTCTTGCTCCAATGTTCATCCTTCTCCAAGGTAGGCCCTTCATTTGTAAGCAAAACAAATGTATCCAATTTAGGCAGCATCATATTCTCATGAACATTAGAATCATTACCAAGAAACGAAAGTACCTGATAATTTAATTGGCGTGCGCGAGCTCTAGTAATTGGTCCCGTATATGTAGCAGTAGGGGCTGTGGGTGTAACAATGGTATTGATGTCCTCATCGACGTGTGGGAGTACAAAAAGGTGAGCATATGAAGTCTACTTTCAGGAAAATCAAACGGTGCATCATTTGGAGTCCTGAGTCAAAGGATATGAAAGTTCCTATGCAAGCCGTCGAGGGCATTAATTGCTGCGCGAGGCTCCATGAGTTTGCTCCCTTGACCAGCTGGTTAGCATGAATTTGAGCCCCTCTTTTGGCCTGGTTTCACACCTAAACTAGGAGGGTTGTTCCTAGTATAAATACCCCTTCCCCCACTTCAGCCACAACTCTTTGGCAATTTGATTTCAGCATAGGTTAGCTAAGTGCAACCAGAATATTGTTTGAGAGTTCACTTCCTCCTTAGCTCTTGTAATCTTGCCTTGTGAGAGGGTAAACTCACTTTGTGATTTTACAACAGCAGTCGTTGGGGCGGCGACCAGTTCGTGCTCCCAACTTCGTGCGTGGTTGCATGGATTGGAACTAAGAGTGTGGTTGGGCGAATACTTGTCGCTGGTTGTTGCATTTGCAATAGTTAGCTTCGGTCTCGTCTTGTTGCACTAGTTATCCTTTACCCGACAGCGTTGTTGGTTGGGATCGAGGGTTTCCTTCGTACCCTTCAGGTGGCGTTGATTCGCAACATAGAGCAGATCCTCCGTCAAGATTGGGCACCCCGTATCAGGGAATCTTCTAGTAAAGGAGACGCGGATCTCAAATTCATAAGTATTCATCGCAATAGTCTCTCTATCGTTAAGGAACCTTTTGCTACAAATAAATTTCTTGAATTTTTGCCTAAAGGTTTAATCATTGCTAAAAGGGAGAAACCCCTAACGATTATAAGTTCTCTATTGAAGATTTGAGTGCCAAAGATGGCACCACTTAGATCTATCTTCGCTCTTATGCCTAGCTAGGGGCATTAAACGATAGCGCTAGTTGGGAGACAATCCAATTTTCTTTGTGTTTTTTATTTTTGTTCATGTTTAGTAATAAATCTTGCATCTACCTCCTGTTTAGATGTGTTTTTATCTTTCAATTAGTGTTTGTGCCAAGTAGAACCTATAGGATAACCAATGATGATAGTTGATTTGATTCTGCTGAAAAACAGAAACTTTGCGCGCACGAATTTAGTTTTGTTAAATCACAGAAACGTGCTTTTGCGCTGATTCTTTTTTCTGGTCTCCAATATATAAATTGTCCAGGACTTCCTATTTTGGCAGGATTTTTAGAGTTCCAGAAGTTTGCTTTACCTACAGATTGCTACAGACTGTTCTGTTTTTGACAGATTCTGTTTTTCGTGTGTTGTTTGCTTATTTTGATGCATCTATGGCTAGTAAAATGATAGAGGCAAAGGTGTCCCGTCTTTCGATGAGATGATGGATATCGCTTTGGTGGCAGTCGACTTTGACGATCCGACTACGAACGTGCGAGGACGTCGCGCCTTAGCAATCGCTAAACCAACTCCGAGAGGTTATTGACCACGCCGGAGCACGATCAACCTGACCACGAGGGTCTGTTTCCTGCGAGCAAACGAAGAACAAGCAAGAAACTGAGATTGCAATCTGGATATTGCGAATATAAGATGAAAGCTTTATTGATCAAGGTAGGGTTCTGTGACGCCTTTGTCTGGTCGTTGAACACAAACGAAGTACGCGAAGTTGTAGCTATGGCGAACTTTTAATCTAAACAAAACCCGCAGTCTAAACGATGCCCTACGGGCTGTATATATGGAGGAAGAGGGGGGGAATTTCGTGGCCCTTGGTGGAGGGGTCCGAAATCAACCCTATCTCTTGTTTCCCCACACATACGTACTCTAAAAATAGCCTATACTTATGTATTTCGAAATTACATGGGCCTGGCCCAATAATAAGGTGACGCAGCACCTAAAATAGCCTCGGGACGAAATTTATGAAGTGGCATCTTGCAATTTCGTCCAAGGCTTCATGCACCCATTATGGTGGCTTCAAAGTCCTGAAATCATCACTTGTAACTCCGTTCTTGTTCCCCTTGCGCATGCCATCATCTTAATGCTTGTTCTTGCTCCAATGTTCATCCTTCTCCAAGCTAGGCCCTTCATTTGTAAGCAAAACAAATGTATCCAATTTAGGCAGCATCATATTCTCATGAACATTAGAATCATTACCAAGAAACGAAAGTACCTGGTAATTTAGTTGGCGTGCATGAGGTCTAGTAATAGGTCCAGTATGTATAGCAGCAGGGGCTGTGGGTGTAACAATTGTATTGATGTCCTCATCATCCTCCCCTTCTTGAAATGAAGTCGTCCTCGACGGAAGTTTATCTTCCTCACCCAAATAAGGCTTCAAATCTGCAATGTTAAAAGTGGGACTAACCCCAAAATCTGCAGGCAGCTCAAGTTTATATGCATTATCATTTATTTTCTCTAACACCTTAAAGGGACCATCAGCACGTGGCATTAACTTTGATTTGCGCAAATCAGGAAATCTATCCTTACGCAAATGTAACCAAACAAGATCTCCAGGTGCAAACACAACATGTTTTCTACCCTTATCTCTAGCAAGTTTATATTTAGCATTCATACGCTCAATGTTTTCCTTAGTTAACTCATGCATTTTTAAAATCAATTCAGCACGTTGTTTAGCATCAAAATTAATCTTCTCCGAGGATGGAAGAGGCAACAAATCAATAGGTGCACGAGGTAGGAAACCATACACAACTTCAAAAGGGCACATCTTAGTAGTAGAATGCAATGAACGATTATAAGCAAATTCAATATGAGGCAAGCATTCCTCCCACATTTTCTTATTATTCTTCAAAACAGCCCTAAGCATAGTAGACAATGTTCTATTGACTACTTCAGTTTGTCCATCAGTTTGGGGGTGACAAGTAGTACTAAAAAGCAGTTTAGTCCCCAACTTAGCCCATAAACATCTCCAAAAGTGGCTAAGAAATTTAGTATCACGATCTGAAACAATAGTATTTGGCACACCATGCAAGCGAATAATTTCATGAAAGAACAAATCAGCAACTTTAACAGCATCATCGCTTTTATGACATGGTATAAAGTGTGCCATTTTCGAGAATCTATCCACGACAACAAATATGCTATCCCTCTCCTTCTTTGTTCGAGATAAACCTAAAACAAAGTCCATAGATATATCCTCCCAAGGAACACTAGGTACAGGCAAAGGCATATATAAACCATGAGGATTGAGTCGTGACTTAGCTTTTTGACATGTAGTGCAGCGAGCAATAAAACGCTCAACATCCCGTCTCATCTTTGGCCAAAAGAAATGTGTAGCAAGTACGTCCTCCGTCTTCTTCACGCCAAAGTGTCCCATTAATCCTCCTCCATGCGCCTCCTGCAAGAACAAAAGACGAACGGAGCTAGCTGGAATGCATAGCTTGTTAGCACGAAACACAAATCCATCGTTAACGACGAACTTGTTCCACATTCTTCCTTCTATACAATTCTGCATTACATCTTTAAAATCAACATCATGCACATATTGATCTTTGATGGTCTCCAAACCAAATATTTTGAAGTCAAGTTGTGAAAGCATAGTATAGCGGCGAGACAATGCATCAGCAATAACATTTTCTTTTCCCTTCTTGTGTTTAATGACATAAGGAAAAGTCTCAATGAATTCAACCCATTTAGCATGTCTACGATTCAGTTTAGCTTGACTTTTAATATGTTTCAAAGATTCATGATCAGAATGTATAACAAATTCTTTGGGCCATAAATAATGTTGCCATGTTTCTAAAGTCCGAACAGGAGCATATAATTCTTTATCATAAGTAGAATAATTCAGACTAGGCCCACTCAATTTTTCAGAAAAGTATGCAACAGGTTTGCCATCTTGTAATAACACACCGCCTAATCCAATTCCACTAGCATCACATTCAAGCTCAAAAGTCTTATTAAAATTAGGAAGTTGGAGTAAAGGAGCATGTGTCAACTTATCTTTCAATACCGAGAAGGCTTCTTCCTGTGCGGTACCCCAAAGAAAAGGCACATCTTTCTTTGTAAGCTCATTGAGAGGTGCAGCAATGGTGCTAAAATCTCTCACAAAACGCCTATAGAATCCAGCGAGGCCAAGAAAACTCCTCACTTGTGTGACCGTTTTGGGTTGCGGCCAACTCTCAACAGCTTCAATCTTGGCTTTATCAACTTCAATTCCCTGTGGAGTAACAACATAGCCAAGAAAAGATACTCGGTCGGTGCAAAAGGTGCACTTCCCAAGGTTACCAAACAAACGTGCATCACGTAGAGCAATAAAAACAGCACGTAAATGTTACAAATGTTCTTCCAAAGATCTGCTATAAATCAATATGTCATCAAAGTAAACTACCACAAATCGTCCAATGAAAGCACGTAAAACTTCGTTCATTAATCTCATGAAAGTACTAGGTGCATTAGTTAACCCAAAAGGCATGACTAACCACTCATATAATCCAAACTTAGTTTTAAATGCTGTTTTCCATTCATCTCCCAATTTCATACGAATTTGATGGTATCCACTACGCAAATCAACTTTGGAGAATATTGTAGAGCCACTCAATTCATCAAGCATATCATCGAGCCTAGGAATAGGATGACGATAACGAATAGTAATATTATTAATGCCTCTACAATCAACACACATACGTGATGTACCATCCTTTTTCAGCACTAGAATAATAGGAACAGCACAAGGACTAAGGGATTCGCGTATATAACCTTTGTCGAGAAGCTCTTGTACTTGACGCATAATCTGCTTCGTCTCCTCTGGATTGGTACGGTATGGTGCACGGTTTGGCAGTGAAGCACCGGGAATTAAGTCAATCTGATGCTCAATCCCTCGAATAGGCGGTAATCCCGGTGGCACGTCTTGTGGAAAGACGTCAGCGAACTCCTGCAAAATGTTAGTGACAGCAGGAGGCAAAGAGGAAGGCACGTCCTCGAATGAAAATAATGCCTCTTTGCACACAAAAGCATAGCAAACAGATTTGCTGAAATCTAGCTCATCAATATCAGATTTGGTGGCAAATAAACATGCACTTTTCAATTTAATTTCAGAAGCAACACTAGATGGTTTATTATTAGGCTTCATTTGTTGCTCAAATTCTTTTGCCACAATCTGATTTTCACTCTTACTCTTCTCCTGTTTTGCTTTATTAGCTCTATTAATATCATCTTTCAAAATGGAATCAGGAGTCATAGGAAGCAAAGTAATATTTTTATCCTTATGAACAAGAGTATAGTGATTGTTTCTACCATGGTGTACAAAGTTTTTATGAAATTGCCATGGTCTACCAAGTAATAAGGTACATGCTTGCATAGGTACCACATCACAATCAACATAATCAGCATATGTAGAGATACTAAAATGCACACGAACAGTACGTGTTACCTTAACCTTGCCGCTGTTGTTGAACCATTGGATGTAGTAAGGATGTGGATGTGGTCTTGTGGTGAGAGAAAGCTTCTCCACCATCTCCATGCTAGCCAAGTTGTTGCAGGTCCCTCCGTCTATTATGACGCGCACAGAACGTTCCTTCACAACTCCCTTGGTATGGAACAAATTGTGCCTCTGATTTTGCTCAGCTTGTGTGACCTGCACACTCAAAACACGTTGAGCAACTAAACATTCATACCTGTCAGCGTCTTCAGGAGCCATGTATTGCGTCTCATGATCAGAATCATCTCCACCATGTTCTTCATGTGTAATAAGAGCCAAAGTCTCCTCATCATAGTCACTAGCGGACTCATATCCACCATCTGCGGTAGCAATCATCACACGCGGAGATTTGCATTCTCTCGCATAATGACCTCCTCCCTTACAACGACGACAAATAATATCACTTGTGTGCCCTGTTGATGCCATGGAAGAAGAACTCTGTGCAGGCCCAGCAGGTGCGCTCTTGGCAGATAATGGTGGTTGTGCCTGTTTTCTTGTATCACGACTGGAGGAGGCACCTGATTGAGGTGCTGGTGCAGTTGAAGTGGAAGATGCACGCGGTGTCCATGATGAAGGTCGGCCTGCAGAAAAGTTAGTTCGCGCCAATGCTTGTCGATCCTGCACTTCACGTTCAGCTTTACAAGCAAGATGGAATAAACGAGTGATATTAGTATACTCCTTATAGTCTAGAATGGTCTGAATCTCTCTATTTAATCCACCCAGAAAACGTGCAAGCATAGCTTCATTCTCCTCAACAATACCACATCTAATCATGCCAGTTTGTAATTCCTGATAATATTCTTCTACAGAATTTTTTCCTTGTCTTAAGCGCTGTAATTTCTGAAGCAATTCAAGTTGATAATATGGTGGAACCCAACGAGTACGCATAGCAGTTTTCAAAGCAGCCCAAGTAGTTGGAATAGGATATAATCTACAATGTTCAGACCACCATACACATGCAAAACTAGTGAAAGCACAAACAGCAGCGACAACCCGTCTCTCCTCGGGATATTGTAAACATGTAAATCGTTGTTCAGTTTCTAACTCCCAAGTAAGATATATATCAGGAACATATCTACCCTCGAAAGGTGGAATATTCAATTTCAGTTTAGGAAGATGGTCATGATCTCGTACCTGAGGGAAAGCCCTACCATTGTGATTATTTGCATGTGGACGACCTGGTGGTTGTGGTGCAGGTGGTTGCATGTAGTTCTGATTTTGAGCAACCTCATCCTCGTAATCTCCCACATAATCATCCTCCTCCGCATCAGCAGTAGGAGCCACAGAAGTATCAACAACAGGAACAACAGCACCCGAAGTTTGGCCATCCTCAATAGGAACACGCTTCGCTCGTCCATACTGATTCGGAAGGATGCGTTGTTGTTGGTGTTGCAGAGGTGCGATAGGTGCAGCCGGCGGTGGTGGTGGTAAACACGCGAGCAATTCATTAAACTTGCTATCAAGCTTTGTTTCGAACGTCTTCTCCATGCCATCTATCTTCTCCATGGCCTCGTCAAATCTGTTTAGCACATCTTGCACTTGTCCACACATCATTTGCTGAAATTTATCATGTAGCTGTTTGTTCGTCAGGTTCTCCCAATCAGTCTCATCGGCTTGTGATCCTACCATGGTTAGAAGCAAATAGAAACACACAAGAATATGATCCTATAGACTACTAAGAAGTGGTGGTGGTGTATCACAAACCCGTCAAGCAAAACTCAAATTCTTACCAGTTCTTACCCAGCAGCAGGCGGTGATCGGCAACCGTTGTAGTCAAAACTCTCAAAGCTTGGATAGAGCGATTACCAGGGAGAGTCAAACGGACGACATAGATGTATGTGGAGCTGGGAAGGCTTATAATATGGTAGCAAAAAGGGTCAGCAATAATCAATTTAGAGATGCAAAGTTGAATAAACGCTCAACGACGGTACTGTGCTGGTCCTAGGCTAGACCGTGCTAGAGACGCGAGCCTAGAACACCAACAAAATCACGGCGCGGCACGTAAACAAGGGAAAAGCACACTCTGGATTTTTTTCGCTCTTTTTTTTGCGCTGTTTTTTTTTGCGCTGTTTTTTTTTGCGAAAAATCACTATAATGGCGAGTGTCTCAAAACTCTTCCTAGGTCAAACTGACAGGATGGGCACGGAATTTTTTCGACCAATTTTTTTTTTCGTCTGCCCGGACCCAAAAACTAGAAACGGGTCAAATAAACTTCCTATAATGGCACCTGTCTCAAAACACTCAGAAACACCTAAAAATAGGATAGCCAGAAATTTTTTCGAAAAATGCGTTTTCGAAAAATTTTGGGCCTAAACGGAGGGTGGTTTCCGGACTCTTTTTTTTCCGAAACCTACTCCGGCAAGGAAACACGAATCGGAATCTAGATGGATCTCGAAAACAAACCTAATATGACAAGAACTCGGATTTGGTGGTGGATATATGGTAGTAGATGGTAGCGGTGGTGGTATATGACAGCGGTGGTGGTATATGGATACGGATTCGAAGCGGTGGCGGATAAGCGGCGGTGGTAGATGGCAGGGGCGATGATGATGGTGCGGCGGCGGCGTGACAACTTATGACCAGAACTCGAAACTCTAAAAGACTAGACTCTAAGACCAGCAACTAGACACGACGATGCAACCGCAAATTCAACAAAGCAAAACCCTAAAAAGATTATGCAAAGGCTCAGATTGGTTCAGATATGATGAACTAACCCTAATTTTTTTTTGGCTTTTTCGTGGACTGTAGGTATGAAGAACAGACTCGATCTAAACTACGAAAAACTGTAAAATCTCACCGAGCAACCTGGAAATCCGATACCACTTAATAGAGGGAAAGGTGTCCCGTCTTTCGATGAGATGATGGATATCGCTTTGGTGGCAGTCGACTTTGACGATCCGAATACGAACGTGCGAGGACGTCGCGCCTTAGCAATCGCTAAACCAACTCCGAGAGGTTATTGACCACGCCGGAGCACGATCAACCTGACCACGAGGGTCTGTTTCCTGCGAGCAAACGAAGACCAAGCAAGAAACTGAGATTGCAATCTAGATATTGCGAATATAAGATGAAAGCTTTATTGATCAAGGTGGGGTTCTGTGACGCCTTTGTCTGGTCGCTGAACACAAACGAAGTACGCAAAGTTGCAGATATGGCGAACTTTTAATCTAAACAAAACCCGCAGTCTAAACGATGCCCTAAGGGCTGTATATATGGAGGAAGAGGGGGGGGGGAATTTCGTGGCCCTTGGTGGAGGGGTCCGAAATCAACCCTATCTCTTGTTTCCCCACACATACGTACTCTAAAAATAGCCTATACTTATGTATTTCGAAATTACATGGGCCTGGCCCAATAATAAGGTGACGCAGCACCTAAAATAGCCTCGGGACGAAATTTATGAAGTGGCATCTTGTATACTTCGTCCAAGGCTTCATGCACCCATTATGGTGGCTTCAAAGTCCTGAAATCATCACTTGTAACTCCGTTCTTGTTCCCCTTGCGCATGCCATCATCTCCATGCTTGTTCTTGCTCCAATGTTCATCCTTCTCCAAGCTAGGCCCTTCATTTGTAAGCAAACAAATGTATCCAATTTAGGCAGCATCATATTCTCATGAACATTAGAATCATTACCAAGAAACGAAAGTACCTGGTAATTTAGTTGGCATGCACGAGCTCTAGTAATTGGTCCAGTATGTATAGCAGCAGGTGTTGTGGGTGTAACAATTGTATTGATGTCCTCATCATAAAATAGTTTATAAACCATAAAGATGTTGGAATACAGTAGGTTTAACACCAAAATAAATAAAGAATGAGTTAATTACAGTACCTTATGTGGTGGTTTTGTTTTCTTTCACTAACGGAGCTTATAAGATTTCCTGTTGAGTTTTGTGTTGTGAAGTTTTCAAGTTTTGGGTAAAGCTTTTATGGACTATGGAATAAGGAGTGGCAAGTGCCTAAGCTTGGGGATGCCCATGGTACCCGAAGACATTCAAGGATGGCCAAAAGCCTAAGCTTGGGGATGCTCCAGGAAGGCATCCCCTCTTTCATCTTTGTTCATTGGTAACTTTACTTGGAGCTATATTTTTATTCGCCACATGATATGTGTTTTGCTTGGAGCGTCGTGTATTATATTAGTCTTTGCTTTCTAGTTTACCACAATCATCCTTGCTGTACACACCTTTTGGGAAAAGCCTACTTTATTAGAATTTGCTAGAATACTCTATGTGCTTCACTTATATCTTTTGAGCTTGATAGTTTTTGCTCTAGTGCTTCACTTATATCTTTTAGAGCACGGTGGTGACTTAATTTTGAAGAAATTTCTAGTCTCTCATGCTTCAATTATATCTTTTTTAGAGTCTTTTAGAACAGCATGGTATTTGCTATGGTTACAAAGTTGGTCCTAGAATGTTGAGCATCCAAGTTGGGTATAATAAAAACTATCATAAAAAGTTAATTGGATGCTATGATCAATTTGATGCTTGATAATTGTTTTGAGATATGGAGGTAGTGATATTAAAGTCATGCTAGTTGAGGTGATTATGAAAAATACTTGTGTTGAGGTTTGTGATTCCCGTAGCATGCACGTATGGTGAACCGCTTTGTGATGAAGTTGGAGCACAATTTTATTTATTGATTGTCTTCCTTATGAGTGGCAGTCGGGGATGAGCGATGGTCTTTTCCTACCAATCTATCCCCCTAGGAGCATGCGCGTAGTACTTTGTTTTTGATGACTTCTAGATTTTTTCAACAAGTATATGAGTTCTTTTGACTAATGTTGAGTCCATGGGTTATACACACCTTCACCCTTCCACCATTGCTAGCCTCTCTTGTGTCGCGCAACTTTCGCCGGTACCATACACCCACCATATACCTTCCTCAAAACAGCCACCATACCTACCTATTATGGCATTTCCATAGCCATTCCGAGATATATTGCCATGCAACTTTCCACCGTTCCGTTCATATGACACGCATTCCTTTTGTCATATTGCTCTTTGCATGATCATGTAGTTGACATCGTATTTGTGGCAAGGCCACCTTCATAATTTTCATACATGTCGCTTTTGATTCATTGCATATCCCAGTACACCGCCGGAGGCATTCATATAGTCATATCTTGTTCTAGCTTTGAGTTGTAAATTCATAAAAGTGTGATGATCTTCATTATTAGAGCATTATTCCAGTGAGGAAAGGATGATGGAGACTATGATTCCCCCACAAGTCGGGATGAGACTTCGGACTTTACAAAAAGGAAAAAAGAAAAAAAAGAAAAAAAGAAAGGCCAAAAAGAAAAAAAAGAAAGGCCAAAGAAAAAAAGAAAAAAGTGAAAAAGAAAAAAAAGAAAATGAGAGAAAAAGAGAGAAGGGACAATGCTACTATCTCTTTTTCCACACTTGTGCTTCAATGTAGCAACATGATCTTCATGATAGAGAGTCTCCTATGTTGTCACTTTCATATACTAGTGGGAATTTTTCATTATAGAACTTGGCTTGTATATTCCAATGATGGGCTTCCTCAAAATGCCCTAGGTCTTCATGAGCAAGCGAGTTGGATGCACACCCACTTAGTTTCTTTTGTTGAGCTTTCCTATATTTATAGTTCTAGTGCATCCGTTGCATGGCAATCCCTACTCACTCACATTGATATCTATTAATGGGCATCTCCATAGCCCGTTGATACGCCTAGTTGATGTGAGACTATCTTCTCCTTTTTTTGTCTTCTCCACAACCACCATTCCATTCCACATATAGTGCTATGTCCATGGCTCACGCTCATGTATTGCGTGAAAGTTGAAAAAGTTTGAGATTATTAAAGTATGAAACAATTGCTTGGCTTGTCATCGGGGTTGTGCATGATTAAATACTTTGTGTGATGAAGATAGAGCAACAGCCAGACTATATGATTTTGTAGGGATAACTTTCTTTGGCCATGTTCTTTTGAGAAGACATGATTACTTTGATTAGTATGCTTGAAGTATCACCATTTTCATGTCAATATGAACTTTTATTTTGAATCATCTAGATCTGAACATTCATGCCACAATAAAGAAAATTACATTGAGAATTATGCTAGGTAGCATTCCACATCAAAAATTCTGTTTTTATCATTTACCTACTCGAGGACGAGCAGGAATTAAGCTTGGGGATGCTTGATACGTCTCCAACGTATCTATAATTTTTGATTGTTCCATGCTATTATATTAACCCTTTTGGATGTTTATGGGCTTTATTTTACACATTTATATCATTTTTGGGACTAACCTACTAACCGGAGGCCCACCCGTATTGCTGTTTTTTGCCTATTTCAGTATTTTGAAGAAAAGGAATATCAAACGGAGTCCAAACGGAATGAAACCTTCGAGAGCGTGATTTTTGGAATGAACATGATCCAGAGGACTTGGAGTGCAAGCCAAGAAGCAGCCGAGGCGGCCACGAGGGTGGAGGGCGCCCCCACCCCTACAGGGTGCACCCCCTGTCTCGTGGGCCCCTCGGGCGGCCACCGACGTACTTCTTCCACCTATATAAGCCTACGTACCCCGAAAACATCGAGGGAGCAAACGAAACACAATTTCCACCACCGTAACCTTCTGTATCCACGAGATCCCATCTTGGAGCCTTCACCGGCGCTCTGTCGGAGGGGGAATCGACCATGGAGGGCTTCTTCATCAACACCATAGCCCCTCCGATGAGTTGTGAGTAGTTTACCACAGACCTTCGGGTCCATAATTATTAGCTAGATGGTTTCTTCTCTCTTTTTGGATCTCAATACCATGTTCTCCTCGATCTTCTTGGAGATCTATTCGATGTAACTCTTTTTGCGGTGTGTTTGTCGAGATACGATGAATTATGGGTTTATGATCAAGTTTATCTATGAGAAATATTTGAATCTCCTCTGAATTCTTTTCTGTATGATTGAGTTATCTTTGCAAGTCTCGTCGAATTATCTGTTTGGTTTGGCCTTCTAGATTGATCTTTCTTGCAATGGGAGAAGTGCTTAGCTTTGGGTTCAATCTTGCGGTGCCCTTACCCAGTGACAATAGGGGTGGCAAGGCACGTATTGTATTGTTGCCATCGAGGATAAAAAGATGGGGTTTATATCATATTGCATGAGTTTATCCCTCTACATCATGTCATCTTTCTTAATGCGTTACTCTGTTCTTATGAACTAAATACTCTAGATGCATGCTGGATAGCGGTTGATGTGTGGAGTAATAGTAGTAGATGCAGGCAGGAGTCGGTCTACTTGTCGCGGACGTGATGCCTATATACATGATCATGCCTAGATAATCTCACAATTATTCGCTTTTCTATCAATTGCTCGACAGTAATTTGTTCACCCACCGTAACACTTATTGATGAGGACATCAATACCATGGTTACACCCACAGCCCCTGCTGCTATACATACTAGACCAATTACTAGAGCTCGCGCACGCCAACTAAATTACCAGGTACTTTCGTTTCTTGGTAATGATTCTAATGTTCATGAGAATATGATGCTGCCTAAATTGGATACATTTGTTTTGCTTACAAATGAAAGGCCTAGCTTGGAGAAGGATGAACATTGGAGCAAGAACAAGCATGGAGATGATGGCATGCGCAAGGGGAACAAGAACGGAGTTACAAGTGATGATTTCAGGACTTTGAAGCCACCATAATGGGCGCATGAAGCCTTGGACGAAATATACAAGATGCCACTTCATAAATATCGTCTCGAGGTTATTATAGGTGCTGCGTCACCTTATTATTGGGCCAGGCCCATGTAATTTCGAAATACATAAGTATAGGCTATTTTTAGAGTCCGCATGTGTGGGGAAACAAGAGATAGGGTTGATTTCGGACCCCTCCACCAAGGGCCACGAAATTCCCCCCTCTTCCTCCATATATACAGCCCTTAGGGCATCGTTTAGACTTTGGGTTTTGTTTAGATTAAAAGTTCGACATAGCTGCAACTTCGCGTACTTCGTTTGTGTTCAACGACCAGACAAAGGCGTCACAGAACCTGATGAGGACATCAATACAATTGTTACACCCACAGCCCCTGCTGCTATACATACTGGACCAATTACTAGAGCTCGTGCACGCCAACTAAATTACCAGGTACTTTCGTTTCTTGGTAATGATTCTAATGTTCATGAGAATATGATGCTGCCTAAATTGATTACATTTGTTTCACTTACAAATGAAGGGCCTAGCTTGGAGAAGGATGAACATTGGAGCAAGAACAAGCATGGAGATGATGGCATGCGCAAGGGGAACAAGAACGGAGTTACAAGTGATGATTTCAGGACTTTGAAGCCACCATAATGGGTGCATGAAGCCTTGGACGAAATATACAAGATGCCACTTCATAAATTTCGTCCCGAGGCTATTTTAGGTGCTGCGTCACCTTATTATTGGGCCAGGCCCATGTAATTTCGAAATACATAAGTATAGGCTATTTTTAGAGTCCGTATGTGTGGGGAAACAAGAGATAGGGTTGATTTCGGACCCCTCCACCAAGGGCCACGAAATTCCCCCCCTCTTCCTCCATATATACAGCCCTTAGGGCATCGTTTAGACTTTGGGGTTTTGTTTAGATTAAAAAAGTTCGCCATAGCTGCAACTTCGCGTACTTCGTTTGTGTTCAACGACCAGACAAAGGCGTCACAGAACCCCACCTTGATCAATAAAGCTTTCATCTTATATTCGCAATATCCAGATTGCAATCTTAGTTTCTTGCTTGTTCTTCGTTTGCTCGCAGGAAACAGACCCTCGTGGTCAGGTTGATCGTGCTCCGGCGTGGTCAATAACCTCTCGGAGTTGGTTTAGCGATTGCTAAGGCGCGACGTCCTCGCACGTTCGTAGTCGGATCGTCAAAGTCGACTTCCACCAAAGCGAAATCCACCATCTCATCGAAAGACGGGACACCTTTGCCTCTATCACTATTTTGATGATATACTGATTTATAGCAGATCTTTGGAAGAACACTTGGAACATTTACGTGCTGTTTTTATTGCTCTACGTGATGCACGTTTGTTTGGTAACCTTGGGAAGTGCACCTTTTGCACCGACCGAGTATCTTTTCTTGGCTATGTTGTTACTCCACAGGGAATTGAAGTTGACAAAGCCAAGATTGAAGCTATTGAGAGTTGGCCGCAGCCCAAAACGGTCACACAAGTGAGGAGTTTTCTTGGCCTCGCTGGATTCTATAGGCGTTTTGTGAGAGATTTCAGCACCATTGCTGCACCTCTCAACGAGCTTACAAAGAAGGATGTGCCTTTTGTTTGGGGTACCGCACAGGAAGAAGCCTTCACGGTATTGAAAGATAAGTTGACACATGCTCCTTTACTCCAACTTCCTGATTTTAATAAGACTTTTGAGCTTGAATGTGATGCTAGTCGAATTGGATTAGGAGGTGTGTTATTACAAGATGGCAAACCTGTTGCATACTTTTCTGAAAAATTGAGTGGGCCTAGTCTGAATTATTCTACTTATGATAAAGAATTATATGCTCTTGTTCGGACTTTAGAAACATGGCAACATTATTTATGGCCCAAAGAATTTGTTATACATTCTGATCATGAATCTTTGAAACATATTAAAAGTCAAGCTAAACTGAATCGTAGACATGCTAAATGGGTTGAATTCATTGAGACTTTCCCTTATGTCATTAAACACAAGAAGGGAAAAGAAAATGTTATTGCTGATGCATTGTCTCGTCGCTATACTATGCTTTCACAACTTGACTTCAAAATATTTGGTTTGGAGACCATCAAAGATCAATATGTGCATGATGCTGCTTTTAAAGATGTAATGCAGAATTGTAAAGAAGGGGAGGGATAGCATATTTGTTGTCGTGGATAGATTCTCGAAAATGGCACACTTTATACCATGTCATAAAAGCAATGATGCTGTTAATGTTGCTGATTTGTTCTTTCGTGAAATTATTCGCTTGCATGGTGTGCCAAATACTATTGTTTCAGATCGTGATACTAAATTTCTTAGCCACTTTTGGAGATGTTTATGGGCTAAGTTGGGGACTAAACTGCTTTTTAGTACTACTTGTCACCCCCAAACTGATGGACAAACTGAAGTAGTCAATAGAACGTTGTCTACTATGCTTAGGGCTGTTTTGAAGAATAATAAGAAAATGTGGGAGGAATGCTTGCCTCATATTGAATTTGCTTATAATCGTTCATTGCATTCTACTACTAAGATGTGCCCTTTTGAAGTTGTGTATGGTTTCCTACCTCGTGCACCTATTGATTTGTTGCCTCTTCCATCTTCGGAGAAGGTTAATTTTGATGCTAAACAACGTGCTGAATTGATTTTAAAAATGCATGAGTTAACTAAGGAAAACATTGAGCGTATGAATGCTACATATAAACTTGCTGGAGATAAGGGTAGAAAACATGTTGTGTTTGCACCTGGAGATCTTGTTTGGTTACATTTGCGTAAGGATAGATTTCCTGATTTGCGCAAATCAAAGCTAATGCCACGTGCTGATGGTCCCTTTAAGGTGTTAGAGAAAATAAATGATAATGCATATAAACTTGAGCTGCCTGCAGATTTTGGGGTTAGTCCCACTTTTAACATTGCAGATTTGAAGCTTTATTTGGGTGAGGAAGATGGACTTCCGTCGAGGACGACTTCATTTCAAGAAGGGGAGGATGATGAGGACATCAATACAATTGTTACACCCACAGCCCCTGCTGCTATACATACTGGACCAATTACTAGAGCTCGTGCACGCCAACTAAATTACCAGGTACTTTCGTTTCTTGGTAATGATTCTAATGTTCATGAGAATATGATGCTGCCTAAATTGGATACATTTGTTTTGCTTACAAATGAAGGGCCTAGCTTGGAGAAGGATGAACATTGGAGCAAGAACAAACATGGAGATGATGGCATGCGCAAGGGGAACAAGAACGGAGTTACAAGTGATGATTTCAGGACTTTGAAGCCACCATAATGGGTGCATGAAGCCTTGGACGAAATATACAAGATGCTACTTCATAAATTTCGTCCCGAGGCTATTTTAGGTGCTGCGTCACCTTATTATTGGGCCAGGCCCATGTAATTTCGAAATACATAAGTATAGGCTATTTTTAGAGTCCGTATGTGTGGGGAAACAAGAGATAGGGTTGATTTCGGACTCCTCCACCAAGGGCCACGAAATTCCCCCCTCTTCCTCCATATATACAGCCCTTAGGGCATCGTTTAGACTTTGGGTTTTGTTTAGATTAAAAGTTCGCCATAGCTGCAACTTCGCGTACTTCGTTTGTGTTCAACGACCAGACAAAGGCGTCACAGAACCCCACCTTGATCAATAAAGCTTTTCATCTTATATTCGCAATATCCAGATTGCAATCTTAGTTTCTTGCTTGTTCTTCGTTTGCTCGCAGGAAACAGACCCTCGTGGTCAGGTTGATCGTGCTCCGGCGTGGTCAATAACCTCTCGGAGTTGGTTTAGCGATTGCTAAGGCGCGACGTCCTCGCACGTTCGTAGTCGGATCGTCAAAGTCGACTTCCACCAAAGCGAAATCCACCTTCTCATCGAAAGACGGGACACCTTTGCCTCTATCAAGTGGTATCAGATTTCCAGGTTGCTCGGTGAGATTTTACAGTTTTTTAGTAGTTTAGATCGAGTCTGCTCTTCATACCTATAGTCCACGAAAAAGCCACAAAAAAAAATTTAGGGTTAGTTCATCATATCCGAACCAATCTGAGCCTTGCATAATCTTTTTAGGGTTTTGCTTTGTTGAATTTGCGGTTGCATCGTCGTGTCTAGTTGCTGGTCTTAGAGTCTAGTCTTTTAGAGTTTCGAGTTCTGGTCATAAGTTGTCACGCCGCCGCCGCACCATCATCATCGCCCCTGCCATCTACCACCGCTTATCCGCCACCGCTTCGAATCCGTATCCATATACCACCACCAATCCGTGTCCATATACCACCACCGATCCATATCCATATACTACCACCGCTACCACCACCGCTGCCATATACCACCACCATATATCCACCACCAAATCGAGTTCTTTGCTTATTAGGTTTGTTTTCGGGATCCATCTAGATTCCGATTCGTGTTTCCTTGCCGGAGTAGGTTTCGGAAAAAAAAATTGATGATTATTCGAAAACGCATTTTTTTAGGTGTTTCCTTGCCGGAGTCGGGTAGCCACGCTCCGTTTAGGCCCAAAATTTTTCGAAAACGCATTTTTCGAAAAAATTTCTGGCTATCCTATTTTTAGGTGTTTCTGAGTGTTTTGAGACAGGTGCCATTATAGGAAGTTTTTTTGACCCGTTTCCAGTTTTTGGGTCCGGGCAGCCGAAAAAAAAAAAAAAATTGGTCGAAAAAATTTCGTGCCCATCCTGTCAGTTTGAGCTAGGAAGAGTTTTGAGACACTCGCCATTATAGTGATTTTTCGCAAAAAAAAATAAGCAGCGCAAAAAAAAAAAGAGCGCAAAAAAAAAAAAGAGCGACAAAAAAATTCAGAGTGTGCTTTTCCCTTGTTTACGTGCCGCGCCGTGATTTTGTTAGTGTTCTAGGCTCGCGTCTCTAGCACAGTCTAGCCTAGGACCAGCACAGTACCGTCGTTGAGCGTTTATTCAACTTTGCATCTCT
>NC_041385.1:359091658-359092385 GCF_002162155.2 Triticum dicoccoides
AAAAAAAAGATCGAACAAAAAAATTCAGAGTGTGCTTTTCCCTTGTTTACGTGCCGCGCCGTGATTTTGTTAGTGTTCTAGGCTCGCGTCTCTAGCACAGTCTAGCCTAGGACCAGCACAGTACCGTCGTTGAGCGTTTATTCAACTTTGCATCTCTGAATTGATTATTGCTGACCCTTTTTGCTACCATATTATAAGCCTTCCCAGCTCCACATACATCTACGTCGTGCGTTTGACTCTCCCTGGTAATCGCTCTATCCAAGCTTTGAGAGTTTTTGACTACAAGGGTTGCCGATCACCGCCTGCTGCTGGGTAAGAACTGGTAAGAATTTGAGTTTTGCTTGACGGATTTGTGACACCCACCACCACCACTTGTTCGTAGTCTGTAGGATCATATTCTTGTGTGTTTCTATTGCTGCTAACCATGCCAGGATCACAAGCCGACGAGATTGACTGGGAGAATTTATCGAACAAGGAGCTTCATGATAAGTTTCAGCAAATGATGACTGAACAGGTGCAAGATGTGCTGAATAATTTTGAAGAGGCCATGGAGAAGATCACTGGCTTTGAGAAGACGTTCGAAACAAAGCTCGATAACAAGTTTAATGAATTGCTCGCGCGTCTTCCACCACCACCACCCGCTGCACCTAACGCACCTCTCCAACAACAACAACAACGACTACCTCCACGTCGCGAAGCAGACCTCCGCCGAGCAAGCCGTGTTCCT
>NC_041385.1:359097280-359153249 GCF_002162155.2 Triticum dicoccoides
CACCATCTCATCGAAAGACGGGACACCTTTGCCTCTATCAGAACCCCACCTTGATCAATAAAGCTTTCATCTTATATTCGCAATATCCAGATTGCAATCTCAGTTTCTTGCTTGTTCTTCGTTTGCTCGCAGGAAACAGACCCTCGTGGTCAGGTTGATCATGCTCCGGCATGGTCGATAACCTCTCGGAGTTGGTTTAGCGATTGCTAAGGCGTGACGTCCTCGCACGTTCGTAGTCGGATCGTCAAAGTCGACTTCCACCAAAGCGATATCCATCATCTCATTGAAAGACGGGACACCCCGCCTCTATCAAGTGGTATCAGATTTCCAGGTTGCTCGGTGAGATTTTACAGTTTTTTTGTAGTTTAGATCGAGTCTGTTTTTCATACCTACAGTCCACGAAAAAGCCAAAAAAATTAGGGTTAGTTCATCATATTCGAACCAATCTGAGCCTTTGCATAATCTTTTTAGGGTTTTGCTTTGTTGAATTTGCGGTTGCATCGTCGTGTCTAGTTGCTGGTCTTAGAGTCTAGTCTTTTAGAGTTTCGAGTTCTGGTCATAAGTTGTCACGCCGCCGCCGCACCATCATCATCGCCCCTGCCATCTACCACCACCGCTTATCCACCACCGCTTCGAATCCGTATCCATATACCACCACCGCTGTCATATACCACCACCGCTGCCATCTACCGCCATATATCCACCACCAATCCGAGTTCTTGTCATATTAGGTTTGTTTTCGAGATCCATCTAGTTTCCGATTCGTGTTTCCTTGCCGGAGTAGGTTTCGGAATTTTTTTTCGGAAAACGCACTTGACAAAAAAATTTCTGGCTATCCTAATTTAGGTGTTTCTAAGCGTATTGAGACAGTCGCCGTTATAGAAAGTTTTTTTTGACCCGTTTCCAGTTTTTGGGTCCAGGCAGTCGAAAAAAAAAATTGGTCGAAAAAATTTCGTGCCCATCCTGTCAGTTTGACCTGGGAAGAGTTTTGAGACACTTGCCATTACAGTGATTTTTCGCAAAAAAAAGAGCAGCGCAAAAAAAAGAGCAGCGCAAAAAAAAAAGAGCGAAAAAAAAATTCCAGAGTGTGCTTTTCCCTTGTTTACGTGCAGCGCCGTGATTTTGTTAGTGTTCTAGGCTCGCGTCTCTAGCACGGTCTAGCCTAGGACCAGCACAGTACCGTCGTTGAGCGTTTATTCAACTTTGCATCTCTGAATTGATTATTGCTGACCCTTTTTGCTACCATATTATAAGCCTTCCCAGCTCCACATACATCTACGTCGTGCGTTTGACTCTCCCTGGTAATCGCTCTATCCAAGCTTTGAGAGTTTTGACTACAACGGTTGCTGATCACCACCTGCTGCTGGGTAAGAACTGGTAAGAATTTGAGGTTTGCTTGACGGGTTTGTTATACACCACCACCACTTCTTAGTAGTCTGTAGGATCATATTCTTGTGTGTTTCTATTTGCTGCTAACCATGGTAGGTGATAGAGGCAAAGGTGTCCCGTCTTTCGATGAGATGATGGATATCGCTTTGGTGGAAGTCGACTTTGACGATCCGACTACGAACGTGCGAGGACGTCGCACCTTAGCAATCGCTAAACCAACTCCGAGAGGTTATTGACCACGCCGGAGCACGATCAACCTGACCACGAGGGTCTGTTTCCTGCGAGCAAACGAAGAACAAGCAAGAAACTAAGATTGCAATCTGGATATTGTGAATATAAGATGAAAGCTTTATTGATCAAGGTGGGGTTCTGTGACACCTTTGTCTGGTCGTTGAACACAAACGAAGTACGCGAAGTTGCAGCTATGGCGAACTTTTAATCTAAACAAAACCCAAAGTCTAAACGGTGCCCTAAGGGCTGTATATATGGAGGAAGAGAGGGGGAATTTCGTGGCCCTTGGTGGAGGGGTCCGAAATCAACCATATCTCTTGTTTCCCCACACATACGGACTCTAAAAATAGCCTATACTTATGTACCCAATTTAGGCATCATCATATTCTCATGAACATTAGAATCATTACCAAGAAACGAAAGTACCTGATAATTTAATTGGCGTGTGCGAGCTCTAGTAATTGGTCCCGTATATGTAGCAGTAGGGGCTGTGGGTGTAACAATGGTATTGATGTCCTCATCATCCTCCCCTTCTTGAAATGAAGTCGTCCTCGACGGAAACTCATCTTCCTCACCCAAATAAGGCTTCAAATCTGCAATGTTAAAAGTGGGACTAACCCCAAAATCTGCAGGCAGCTCAAGTTTATATGCATTATCATTTAGTTACTCTAACACCTTAAATGGACCATCAGCACGTGGCATTAGCTTTGATTTGCGCAAATCAGGAAATCTATCCTTACGCAAATGTAACCAAACAAGATCTCCAGGTGCAAACACAACATGTTTTCTACCCTTATCTCCAGCAAGTTTATATTTAGCATTCATACGCTCAATGTTTTCCTTAGTTAACTCATGCATTTTTAAAATCAATTCAGCACGTTGTTTAGCATCAAAATTAACCTTCTCCGAAGATGGAAGAGGCAACAAATCAATAGGTGCACGAGGTAGGAAACCATACACAACTTCAAAAGGGCACATCTTAGTAGTAGAATGCAATGAACGATTATAAGCAAATTCAATATGAGGCAAGCATTCCTCCCACATTTTCTTATTATTCTTCAAAACAGCCCTAAGCATAGTAGACAATGTTCTATTGACTACTTCAGTTTGTCCATCAGTTTGGGGGTGACAAGTAGTACTAAAAAGCAGTTTAGTCCCCAACTTAGCCCATAAATGATAGAGGCAAAGGTGTCCCGTCTTTCGATGAGATGGTGGATTTCGCTTTGGTGGAAGTCGACTTTCACGATTCGACTACGAATGTGCGAGGACGTCGCGCCTTAGCAATCGCTAAACCAACTCCGAGAGGTTATTGACCACGCCGGAGCACGATCAACCTGACCACGAGGGTCTGTTTCCTGCAAGCAAACGAAGAACAAGCAAGAAACTAAGATTGCAATCTGGATATTGCGAATATAAGATGAAAGCTTTATTGATCAAGGTGGGGTTCTGTGACGCCTTTGTCTGGTCGTTGAACACAAACGAAGTACGCGAAGTTGCAGCTATGGCGAACTTTTAATCTAAACAAAACCCAAAGTCTAAACGATGCCCTAAGGGCTGTATATATGGAGGAAGAGGGGGGAATTTCGTGGCCCTTGGTGGAGGAGTCCGAAATCAACCCTATCTCTTGTTTCCCCACACATACGGACTCTAAAAATAGCCTATACTTATGTATTTCGAAATTACATGGGCCTGGCCCAATAATAAGGTGACGCAGCACCTAAAATAGCGTCGGGACGAAATTTATGAAGTGGCATCTTGTATATTTCGTCCAAGGCTTCATGCACCCATTATGGTGGCTTCAAAGTCCTGAAATCATCACTTGTAACTCCATTCTTGTTCCCCTTGCGCATGCCATCATCTCCATGCTTGTTCTTGCTCCAATGTTCATCCTTCTCCAAGCTAGGCCCTTCATTTGTAAGCAAAACAAATGTATCCAATTTAGGCAGCATCATATTCTCATGAACATTAGAATCATTACCAAGAAACGAAAGTACCTGGTAATTTAGTTGGCGTGCACGAGCTCTAGTAATTGGTCCAGTATGTATAGCAGCAGGGGCTGTGGGTGTAACAATTGTATTGATGTCCTCATCATCCTCCCCTTCTTGAAATGAAGTCGTCCTCGACGGAAGTCCATCTTCCTCACCCAAATAAAGCTTCAAATCTGCAATGTTAAAAGTGGGACTAACCCCAAAATCTGCAGGCAGCTCAAGTTTATATGCATTATCATTTATTTTCTCTAACACCTTAAAGGGACCATCAGCACGTGGCATTAGCTTTGATTTGCGCAAATCAGGAAATCTATCCTTACGCAAATGTAACCAAACAAGATCTCCAGGTGCAAACACAACATGTTCTCTACCCTTATCTCCAGCAAGTTTATATTTAGCATTCATACGCTCAATGTTTTCCTTAGTTAACTCATGCATTTTTAAAATCAATTCAGCACGTTGTTTAGCATCAAAATTAACCTTCTCCGAAGATGGAAGAGGCAACAAATCAATAGGTGCACGAGGTAGGAAACCATACACAACTTCAAAAGGGCACATCTTAGTAGTAGAATGCAATGAACGATTATAAGCAAATTCAATATGAGGCAAGCATTCCTCCCACATTTTCTTATTATTCTTCAAAACAGCCCTAAGCATAGTAGACAACGTTCTATTGACTACTTCAGTTTGTCCATCAGTTTGGGGGTGACAAGTAGTACTAAAAAGCAGTTTAGTCCCCAACTTAGCCCATAAACATCTCCAAAAGTGGCTAAGAAATTTAGTATCACGATCTGAAACAATAGTATTTGGCACACCATGCAAGCGAATAATTTCACGAAAGAACAAATCAGCAACATTAACAGCATCATCGCTTTTATGACATGGTATAAAGTGTGGCATTTTCGAGAATCTATCCACGACAACAAATATGCTATCCCTCCCCTTCTTTGTTCGAGGTAAACCTAAAACAAAGTCCATAGATATATCCTCCCAAGGAACACTAGGTACAGGCAAAGGCATATATAAACCATGAGGATTGAGTCGTGACTTAGCTTTTTGACATGTAGTGCATCGAGCAATAAAACGCTCAACATCCCGTCTCATCTTTGGCCAAAAGAAATGTGTAGCAAGTACGTCCTCCGTCTTCTTCACGCCGAAGTGTCCCATTAATCCTCCTCCATGCGCCTCCTGCAACAACAAAAGACGAACGGAGCTAGCTGGAATGCATAGCTTGTTAGCACGAAACACAAATCCATCGTTAACGACGAACTTGTTCCACATTCTTCCTTCTTTACAATTCTGCATTACATCTTTAAAATCAGCATCATGCACATATTGATCTTTGATGGTCTCCAAACCAAATATTTTGAAGTCAAGTTGTGAAAGCATAGTATAGCGGCGAGACAATGCATCAGCAATAACATTTTCTTTTCCCTTCTTGTGTTTAATGACATAAGGAAAAGTCTCAATGAATTCAACCCATTTAGCATGTCTACGATTCAGTTTAGCTTGACTTTTAATATGTTTCAAAGATTCATGATCAGAATGTATAACAAATTCTTTGGGCCATAAATAATGTTGCCATGTTTCTAAAGTCCGAACAGGAGCATATAATTCTTTATCATAAGTAGAATAATTTAGACTAGGCCCACTCAATTTTTCAGAAAAGTATGCAACAGGTTTGCCATCTTGTAATAACACACCGCCTAATCCAATTCCACTAGCATCACATTCAAGCTCAAAAGTCTTATTAAAATCAGGAAGTTGGAGTAAAGGAGCATGTGTCAACTTATCTTTCAATACCGAGAAGGCTTCTTCCTGTGCGGTACCCCAAAGAAAAGGCACATCTTTCTTTGTAAGCTCATTGAGAGGTGCAGCAATGGTGCTAAAATCTCTCACAAAACGCCTATAGAATCCAGCGAGGCCAAGAAAACTCCTCACTTGTGTGACTATTTTGGGTTGCGGCCAACTCTCAACAGCTTCAATCTTGGCTTTATCAACTTCAATTCCCTGTGGAGTAACAACATAGACAAGAAAAGATACTCGGTCGGTGCAAAAGGTGCACTTCCCAAGGTTACCAAACAAACGTGCATCACGTAGAGCAATAAAAACAGCACGTAAATGTTCCAAATGTTCTTCCAAAGATCTTCTATAAATCAATATGTCATCAAAGTAAACTACCACAAATCGTCCAATGAAAGCACGTAAAACTTCGTTCATTAATCTCATGAAAGTACTAGGTGCATTAGTTAACCCAAAAGGCATGACTAACCACTCATATAATCCAAACTTAGTTTTGAATGCTGTTTTCCATTCATCTCCCAATTTCATACGAATTTGATGGTATCCACTAGGCAAATCAACTTTGGAGAATATTGTAGAGCCACTCAATTCATCAAGCATATCATCTAGCCTAGGAATAGGATGACGATAACGAATAGTAATATTATTAATGCCTCTACAATCAACACACATACGTGATGTACCATCCTTTTTCGGCACTAGAATAATAGGAACAGCACAAGGACTAAGGGATTCGCGTATATAACCTTTGTCGAGAAGCTCTTGTACTTGACGCATAATCTCCTTCGTCTCCTCTGGATTGGTACGGTATGGTGCACGGTTTGGCAGTGAAGCACCGGGAACTAAGTCAATCTGATGCTCAATCCCTCGAATAGGCGGTAATCCCGGTGGCACGTCTTGTGGAAAGACGTCAGCGAACTCCTGCAAAATGTTAGTGACAGCAGGAGGCAAAGAGGAAGGCACGTCCTCGAATGAAAATAATGCCTCTTTGCACACAAAAGCATAGCAAACAGATTTGCTGAAATCTAGCTCATCAATATCAGATTTGGTGGCAAATAAACATGCACTTTTCAATTTAATTTCAGAAGCAACACTAGATGGTTTATTATTAGGCTTCATTTGCTGCTCAAATTCTTTTGCCACATTCTGATTTTCACTCTTATTCGTCTCCTGTTTTGCTTTATTAGCTCTATTAATATCATCTTTCAAAATGGAATCAGGAGTCATAGGTAGCAAAGTAATATTTTTATCCTTATGAACAAGAGTATAGTGATTGTTTCTACCATGGTGTACAGAATTTTTATCAAATTGCCATGGTCTACCAAGTAATAAGGAACATGCTTGCATAGGTACCACATCACAATCAACATAATCAGTATATGTAGAGATACTAAAATGCACATGAACAGTACGTGTTACCTTAACCTTGCCGCTGTTGTTGAACCATTGGATGTAGTAAGGATGTGGATGTGGTCTTGTGGTGAGAGAAAGCTTCTCCACCATCTCCATGCTAGCCAAGTTGTTGCAGCTCCCTCCATCTATGATGACGCGCACATAACGTTCTTTCACAACTCCCTTGGTATGGAACAAATTGTGCCTCTGATTTTGCTCAGCTTGTGTGACCTGCACACTCAAAACACGTTGAGCAACTAAACATTCATACCTGTCAGCGTCTTCAGGAGCCATGTATTGCGTCTCATGATCAGAATCATCTCCACCATGTTCTTCACGTGTAATAAGAGCCAAAGTCTCCTCATCATAGTCACTAGCGGACTCATATCCACCATCCGCGGTAGCAATCATCACACGCGGAGATTTGCATTCTCTCGCATAATGACCTCCTCCCTTACAACGACGACAAATAATATCACTTGTGTGCCCTGTTGATGCCATGGAAGAAGAAGAACGTTGTGCAGGCCCCGCAGGTGCGCTCTTGGCAGATAATGGTGGTTGTGCCTGTTTTCTTGTATCACGGCTGGAGGTGGCACCTAATGGAGGTGCTGGTGCAGTTGAAGTAGAAGATGTACGTGGTGTCCATGATGAAGGTCGGCCTGCAGAAAAGTTAGTTCGCCCCAATGCTTGTCGATCCTGCACTTCACGTTCAGCTTTTGATAGAGGCAAAGGTGTCCCGTCTTTCGATGAGATGGTGGATTTCGCTTTGGTGGAAGTCGACTTTGACGATCTGACTACGAACGTGCGAGGACGTCGCGCCTTAGCAATCGCTAAACCAACTCCGAGAGGTTATTGACCACGCCGGAGCACGATCAACCTGACCACGAGGGTCTGTTTCCTGCGAGCAAACGAAGAACAAGCAAGAAACTAAGATTGCAATCTGGATATTGCGAATATAAGATGAAAGCTTTATTGATCAAGGTGGGGTTCTGTGACGCCTTTGTCTGGTCGTTGAACACAAACGAAGTACGCGAAGTTGCAGCTATGGCGAACTTTTAATCTAAACAAAACCCAAAGTCTAAACGATGCCCTAAGGGCTGTATATATGGAGGAAGAGGGGGGAATTTCGTGGCCCTTGGTGGAGGAGTCCGAAATCAACCCTATCTCTTGTTTCCCCACACATACGGACTCTAAAAATAGCCTATACTTATGTATTTCGAAATTACATGGGCCTGGCCCAATAATAAGGTGACGCAGCACCTAAAATAGCCTCGGGAATTTATGAAGTGGCATCTTGTATATTTCGTCCAAGGCTTCATGCACCCATTATGGTGGCTTCAAAGTCCTGAAATCATCACTTGTAACTCCATTCTTGTTCCCCTTGCGCATGCCATCATCTCCATGCTTGTTCTTGCTCCAATGTTCATCCTTCTCCAAGCTAGGCCCTTCATTTGTAAGCAAAACAAATGTATCCAATTTAGGCAGCATCATATTCTCATGAACATTAGAATCATTACCAAGAAACGAAAGTACCTGGTAATTTAGTTGGCGTGCACGAGCTCTAGTAATTGGTCCAGTATGTATAGCAGCAGGGGCTGTGGGTGTAACAATTGTATTGATGTCCTCATCATCCTCCCCTTCTTGAAATGAAGTCGTCCTCGACGGAAGTCCATCTTCCTCACCCAAATAAAGCTTCAAATCTGCAATGTTAAAAGTGGGACTAACCCCAAAATCTGCAGGCAGCTCAAGTTTATATGCATTATCATTTATTTTCTCTAACACCTTAAAGGGACCATCAGCACGTGGCATTAGCTTTGATTTGCGCAAATCAGGAAATCTATCCTTACGCAAATGTAACCAAACAAGATCTCCAGGTGCAAACACAACATGTTTTCTACCCTTATCTCCAGCAAGTTTATATTTAGCATTCATACGGTCAATGTTTTCCTTAGTTAACTCATGCATTTTTAAAATCAATTCAGCACGTTGTTTAGCATCAAAATTAACCTTCTCCGAAGATGGAAGAGGCAACAAATCAATAGGTGCACGAGGTAGGAAACCATACACAACTTCAAAAGGGCACATCTTAGTAGTAGAATGCAATGAACGATTATAAGCAAATTCAATATGAGGCAAGCATTCCTCCCACATTTTCTTACTATTCTTCATAACAGCCCTAAGCATAGTCGACAACGTTCTATTGACTACTTCAGTTTGTCCATCAGTTTGGGGGTGACAAGTAGTACTAAAAAGCAGTTTAGTCCCCAACTTAGCCCATAAACATCTCCAAAAGTGGCCAAGAAATTTAGTATCACGATCTGAAACAATAGTATTTGGCACACCATGCAAGCGAATAATTTCACGAAAGAACAAATCAGCAACATTAACAGCATCATCGCTTTTATGACATGGTATAAAGTGTGCCATTTTCGAGAATCTATCCACGACAACAAATATGCTATCCCTCCCCTTCTTTGTTCGAGGTAAACCTAAAACAAAGTCCATAGATATATCCTCCCAAGGAACACTAGGTACAGGCAAAGGCATATATAAACCATGAGGATTGAGTCGTGACTTAGCTTTTTGACATGTAGTGCATCGAGCAATAAAACGCTCAACATCCCGTCTCATCTTTGGCCAAAAGAAATGTGTAGCAAGTACGTCCTCCGTCTTCTTCACGCCAAAGTGTCCCATTAATCCTCCTCCATGCGCCTCCTGCAACAACAAAAGACGAACGAAGCTAGCTGGTATGGTGCACGGTTTGGCAGTGAAGCACCGGGAATTAAGTCAATCTGATGCTCAATCCCTTGAATAGGCGGTAATCCCGGTGGCACGTCTTGTGGAAAGACGTCAGCGAACTCCTGCAAAATGTTAGTGACAGCAGGAGGCAAAGAGGAAGGCACGTCCTCGAATGAAAATAATGCCTCTTTGCACACAAAAGCATAGCAAACAGATTTGCTGAAATCTAGCTCATCAATATCAGATTTGGTGGCAAATAAACATGCACTTTTCAATTTAATTTCAGAAGCAACACTAGATGATTTATTATTAGACTTCATTTGTTGCTCAAATTCTTTTGCCACAATCTGATTTTCACTCTTATTCGTCTCCTGTTTTGCTTTATTAGCTCTATTAATATCATCTTTCAAAATGGAATCAGGAGTCATAGGAAGCAAAGTAATATTTTTATCCTTATGAACAAGAGTATAGTGATTGTTTCTACCATGGTATACAGAATTTTTATCAAATTGCCATGGTCTACCAAGTAATAAGGAACATGCTTGCATAGGTACCACATCACAATCAACATAATCAGCATATGTAGAGATACTAAAATGCACACGAACAGTACGTGTTACCTTAACCTTGCCGCTGTTGTTGAACCATTGGATGTAGTAAGGATGTGGATGTGGTCTTGTGGTGAGAGAAAGCTTCTCCACCATCTCCATGCTAGCCAAGTTGTTGCAGCTCCCTCCGTCTATTATGACGCGCACAGAACGTTCCTTCACAACTCCCTTGGTATGGAACAAATTGTGCCTCTGATTTTGCTCAGCTCGTGTGACCTGCACACTCAAAACACGTTGAGCAACTAAACATTCATACCTGTCAGCGTCTTCAGGAGCCATGTATTGCGTCTCATGATCAGAATCATCTCCACCATGTTTTTCACGTGTAATAAGAGCCAATGTCTCCTCATCATAGTCACTAGCGGACTCATATCCACCATCCGCGGTAGCAATCATCACACGCGGAGATTTGCATTCCCTCGCATAATGACCTCCTCCCTTACAACGACGACAAATAATATCACTTGTGTGCCCTGTTGATGCCATGGAAGAAGAAGAACGCTGTGCAGGCCCCGCAGGTGCGCTCTTGGCAGATAATGGTGGTTGTGCCTGTTTTCTTGTATCACGGCTGGAGGTGGCACCGGATGGAGGTGCTGGTGCAGTTGAAGTAGAAGATGCACGTGGTGTCCATGATGAAGGTCGGCCTGCAGAAAAGTTAGTTCGCCCCAATGCTTGTCGATCCTGCACTTCACGTTCAGCTTTACAAGCAAGATGGAATAAACGAGTGATATTACTATACTCCTTATAGTCTAGAATGGTCTGAATCTCTCTATTTAATCCACCCAGAAAATGTGCAAGCATAGCTTCATTCTCCTCAACAATACCACATCTAATCATGCCAGTTTGTAATTCCTGATAATATTCTTCTACAGAATTTTTCCCTTGTCTTAAACGCTGCAATTTTTGAAGCAATTCACGTTGATAATATGGTGGAACCCAACGCGTACGCATAGCAGTTTTCAAAGCAGCCCAAGTAGTTGGAATAGGATATAATCTACAATGTTCAGACCACCATACACATGCAAAACTAGTGAAAGCACAAACAGCAGCAGCAACTCGTCTCTCCTCAGGATATTGTAAACATGTAAATCGTTGTTCAGTTTCTAACTCCCAAGTAAGATATATATCAGGAACATATCTACCCTCAAATGGTGGAATATTCAATTTTAGTTTAGGAATATGGTCATCATCTCGTACCTGAGGTGGTGGTGCGGGCCTACCATTACGAATATATACCTGAGGTCGACCTGCTGGTGGTGGTGCAGGTGGCTGCACGTAGTGCTGATTTTGATCAACCTCATCCTCATAATCTCCCACATAATCATCCTCCTCCGCATCAGCAGCAGGAGCCACAGAAGTATCAACAGCAGCACCAACAGTTTGGCCAAACGCAAGAGGAACACGACTCGCTCGGCGAAGGTCTGTTTCGCGATGTGGAGGTAGTCGTTGTTGTTGTTGTTGGAGAGGTGCGTTAGGTGCAGCGGGTGGTGGTCGTGGAAGACGCGCGAGCAATTCATTAAACTTGTTATCGAGCTTTGTTTCGAACGTCTTCTCAAGGCCAGTGATCTTCTCCATGGCCTCTTCAAAATTGTTCAGCACATCTTGCACCTGTTCAGTCATCATTTGCTGAAACTTATCATGAAGCTCCTTGTTCGATAAATTCTCCCAGTCAATCTCGTCGGCTTGCGATCCTGGCATGGTTAGCAGCAATAGAAACACACAAGAATATGATCCTACAGACTACGAACAAGTGGTGGTGGTGAGTGTCACAAATCCGTCAAGCAAAACTCAAATTCTTACCAGTTCTTACCCAGCAACAGGCGGTGATCGGCAACCGTTGTAGTCAAAACTCTCAAAGCTTGGATAGAGCGATTACCAGGGAGAGTCAAACGCACGACGTAGATGTATGTGGAGCCGGGAAGGCTTATAATATGGTAGCAAAAAGGGCCAGCAATAATCAATTCAGAGATGCAAAGTTGAATAAACGCTCAACGACGGTACTGTGCTGGTCCTAGGCTAGACTGTGCTAGAGACGCGAGCCTAGAACACCAACAAAATCACGGCGCGGCACGTAAACAAGGGAGGAGCACACTCTGAATATATTTTTTCTCTTTTTTTTGCACTTTTTTTCCTCTTTTTTTTTGCTCCGCAACAATTTTTTTTGAAAAAGTCTACAAATGATCTAAAAACTGCCTAGCCAGAATTTTCCAGCCTCTTTTTTTTTGAAATTGCAACTATTTTTCTTCTGCGGATGGCTCGGAAGTTGGGGAGTCCTTCTCTGTCACGACTCGGAGTATCGCGTGATCCGGAAATCGAGAACAATGCAACAATTACTGGACTCGGACTAGAACTGGTGGCGGAGATGAATCTGGTGGAACTCGGACTGGTGGCGGAGATGAATCTGGTGGAACACGGACAGGTGGCGGATATATGTTGCAGGTGAACTCGGATTGGCGTGATGGCGGCGGATATGTGGTGGCGTATATGGATTCGGATTGGCGGTGAATATGTGGTGGTGGTATATGGCAACAGGGACGATGATGATGCGGTGGTGATATATGGCAGCGGCGACGTGACAACCTGTGAACAGAACTCGAAACTCTAAAAGACTAGACGCTAAGACCAGCAACTGGACACGACGATGCAACCGCAAATTCAACAAAGCAAATACAGAAAAGATTATGCAAGGCTCAGATTGGTTCGGATGGGATGAACTAACCCTATTTTTTTTTTGGCTTTTTCGTGGACTGTAGGTATGAAGAACAGACTCGATCTAAACTACGAAAAACTGTAAAATCTCACCGAGCAACCTGGAAATCTGATACCACTTGATAGAGGCAAAGGTGTCCCGTCTTTCGATGAGATGATGGATATCGCTTTGGTGGAAGTCGACTTTGACGATCCAACTACGAACGTGCGAGGACGTCGCGCCTTAGCAATCGCTAAACCAACTCCGAGAGGTTACTGACCACGCCGGAGCACGATCAACCTGACCATGAGGGTCTGTTTCCTGCGAGCAAACGAAGAACAAGCAAGAAACTAAGATTGCAATCTGGATATTGCGAATATAAGATGAAAGCTTTGTTGATCAAGGTGGGGTTCTGTGACGCCTTTGTCCGGTCGTTGAACACAAACGAAGTACACGAAGTTGCAGCTATGGCGAACTTTTAATCTAAACAAAACCCAAAGTCTAAACGGTGCCCTAAGGGCTGTATATATGGAGGAAGAGAGGGGGAATTTCGTGGCCCTTGGTGGAGGGGTCCGAAATCAACCCTATCTCTTGTTTCCCCACACATACGGACTCTAAAAATAGCCTATACTTATGTATTTCGAAATTACATGGGCCTGGCCCAATAAAAAAAAGGTGACGCAGCACCTATAATAGCCTCGGGACGAAATTTATGAAGTGGCAGCTTGTATATTTCGTCCAAGGCTTCATGCACCCATTATGGTGGCTTCAAAGTCCTGAAATCATCACTTGTAACTCCGTTCTTGTTCCCCTTGCGCATGGCATCATCTCCATGCTTGTTCTTGCTCCAATGTTCATCCTTCTCCAAGCTAGGCCCTTCATTTGTAAGCAAAACAAATGTATCCAATTTAGGCAGCATCATATTCTCATGAACATTAGAATCATTACCAAGAAACGAAAGTACCTGATAATTTAATTGGCGTGCGCGAGCTCTAGTAATTGGTCCCGTATATGTAGCAGTAGGGGCTGTGGGTGTAACAATGGTATTAATGTCCTCATCAGTAGGATCACAAGCCGATGAGACTGATTGGGAGAACCTGACGAACAAACAGCTACATGATATATTTCAGCAAATGATGAATGGACAGGTGCAAGATGTGTTAAACAGATTTGAAGAGGCCATGGAGAAGATAGATGGCATGGAGAAGACGTTCGAAACAAAGCTCGATAACAAGTTTAATGAATTGCTCGCGCGTCTTCCACCACCACCACCCGCTGCACCTAACGCACCTCTCCAACAACAACAACAACAATGACTACCTCCACGTCGCGAAACAGACCTCCGCCGAGCGAGCCCTGTCCCTCTTGCGTTTGGCCAAACTGTTGGTGCTGTGTTGATACTTCTGTGGCTCCTGCTGTTGATGCGGAGGATGATGAGTATGCGGGCGATTATGAGGATGAGGTTGATCAAAATCCGAACTACATGCAGCCACCAGCACCACCACCAGCAGGTCGACCTCAGGTATATATTCGTAATGGTAGGCCTGCACCACCACCTCAGGTACGAGATGATGTCCATATTCCTAAACTGAAATTGAATATTCCACCATTTGAGGGTAGATATGTTCCTGATATATATCTTACTTGGGAGTTAGAAACTGAACAACGATTTACATGTTTACAATATCCTGAGGAGAGACGGATTGCTGCTGCTGTTTGTGCTTTCACTAGTTTTGCATGTGTATGGTGGTCTGAACATTGTAGATTATATCCTATTCCAACTACTTGGGCTGCTTTGAAAACTGCTATGCGTACGTGTTGGGTTCCACCATATTATCAACGTGAGTTGCTTCAAAAATTGCAGCGTTTAAGACAAGGGAAAAATTCTGTAGAAGAATATTATCAGGAATTACAAACTGGCATGATTAGATGTGGTATTGTTGAGGAGAATGAAGCTATGCTTGCACGTTTTCTGGGTGGATTAAATAGAGAGATTCAGACCATTCTAGACTATAAGGAGTATACTAATATCACTCGTTTATTCCATCTTGCTTGTAAAGCTGAACGTGAAGTGCAGGATCGACAAGCATTGGCGCGAACTAACTTTTCTGCAGGCCGACCTTCATCATGGACACCGCGTGCATCTTCTACTTCAACTGCACCAGCACCTCAATCACGTGCCTCCTCCAGTCGTGATACTAGAAAACAGGCACAACCACCATTATCTGCCAAGAGCGCACGTACTGGACACGACGATGCAACCGCAAATTCAACAAAGCAAATACAGAAAAGATTATGCAAGGCTCATATTGGTTCGGATGGGATGAACTAACCCTAATTTTTTTTGGCTTTTTCGTGGACTATAGGTATGAAGAACAGACTCGATCTAAACTACGAAAAACTGTAAAATCTCACCGAGCAACCTGGAAATCTGATACCACTTGATAGAGGCAAAGGTGTCCCGTCTTTCGATGAGATGATGGATATCGCTTTGGTGGAAGTCGACTTTGACGATCCGACTACGAACGTGCGAGGACGTCGTGCCTTAGCAATCGCTAAACCAACTCTGAGAGGTTATTGACCACGCCGGAGCACGATCAACCTGACCATGAGGGTCTGTTTCCTGCGAGCAAACGAAGAACAAGCAAGAAACTAAGATTGCAATCTGGATATTGCGAATATAAGATGAAAGCTTTATTGATCAAGGTGGGGTTCTGTGACGCCTTTGTCTGGTCGTTGAACACAAACGAAGTACGCGAAGTTGCAGCTATGGCGAACTTTTAATCTAAACAAAACCGAAAGTCTAACGGTGCCCTAAGGGCTGAATATATGGAGGAAGAGAGGGGGAATTTCGTGGCGCTTGGTGGAGGGGTCCGAAATCAACCCTATCTCTTGTTTCCCCACACATACGGACTCTAAAAATAGCCTATACCTATGTATTTTGAAATTACATGGGCCTGGCCCAATAAAAAGGTGACGCAGCACCTATAATAGCCTCGGGACGAAATTTTATGAAGTGGCATCTTGTATATTTCGTCCAAGGCTTCATGCACCCATTATGGTGGCTTCAAAGTCCTGAAATCATCACTTGTAACTCCGTTCTTGTTCCCCTTGCGCATGGCATCATCTCCATGCTTGTTCTTGCTCCAATGTTCATCCTTCTCCAAGCTAGGCCCTTCATTTGTAAGCAAAACAAATGTATCCAATTTAGGCAGCATCATATTCTCATGAACATTAGAATCATTACCAAGAAACGAAAGTACCTGATAATTTAATTGGCGTGCGCAAGCTCTAGTAATTGGTCCCATATATGTAGCAGTAGGGGCTGTGGGTGTAACAATGGTATTGATGTCCTCATCATGCTGGGCCTGCACAGAGTTCTTCTTCCATGGCATCAACAGGGCACACAAGTGATATTATTTGTCGTCGTTGTAAGGGAGGAGGTCATTATGCGAGAGAGTGCAAATCTCCGCGTGTGATGATTGCTACCGCGGATGGTGGATATGAGTCCGCTAGTGACTATGATGAGGAGACTTTGGCTCTTATTACACGTGAAGAACATGGTGGAGATGATTCTGATCATGAGACGCAATACATGGCTCCTGAAGACGCTGACAGGTATGAATGTTTAGTTGCTCAACGTGTTTTGAGTGTGCAGGTCACACAAGCTGAGCAAAATCAGAGGCACAATTTGTTCCATACCAAGGGAGTTGTGAAAGAACGTTCTGTGCGCGTCATCATAGACGGAGGGAGCTGCAACAACTTGGCTAGCATGGAGATGGTGGAGAAGCTTTCTCTCACCACAAGACCACATCCACATCCTTACTACATCCAATGGTTCAACAACAGCGGCAAGGTTAAGGTAACACGTACTGTTCGTGTGCATTTTAGTATCTCTACATATGCTGATTATGTTGATTGTGATGTGGTACCTATGCAAGCATGTTCCTTATTACTTGGTAGATCATGGCAATTTGATAAAAAATCTGTACACCATGGTACAAACAATCACTATACTCTTGTTCATAAGGATAAAAATATTAGTTTGCTTCCTATGACTCCTGATTCCATTTTGAAAGATGATATTAATAGAGCTAATAAAGCAAAACAGGAGAAGAATAAGAGTGAAAATCAGATTGTGGCAAAAGAATTTGAGCAACAAATGAAGCCTAATAATAAACCATCTAGTGTTGCTTCTGAAATTAAATTGAAAAGTGCATGTTTATTTGCCACCAAATCTGATATTGATGAGCTAGATTTCAGCAAATCTGTTTGCTATGCTTTTGTGTGCAAAGAGGCATTATTTTCATTCGAGAACGTGCCTTCCTCTTTGCCTCCTGCTGTCACTAACATTTTGCAGGAGTTCGCTGACGTTTTTCCACAAGACGTGCCACCGGGATTACCGCCTATTCGAGGGATTGAGCATCAGATTGACTTAATTCCCGGTGCTTCACTGCCAAACCGTGCACCATACCGTACCAATCCAGAGGAAACGAAGGAGATTATGCGTCAAGTACAAGAGCTTCTCGACAAAGGTTATATACGCAAATCCCTTAGTCCTTGTGCTGTTCCTATTATTCTAGTGCCGAAAAAGGATGGTACATCATGTATGTGTGTTGATTGTAGAGGCATTAATAATATTACTATTCGTTATCGTCATCCTATTCCTAGGCTAGATGATATGCTTGATGAATTGAGTGGCTCTACAATATTCTCCAAAGTTGATTTGCGTAGTGGCTACCATCAAATTCGTATGAAATTGGGAGATGAATGGAAAACAGCATTTAAAACTAAGTTCGGATTATATGAGTGGTTAGTCATGCCTTTTGGGTTAACTAATGCACCTAGTACTTTCATGAGATTAATGAACGAAGTTTTACGTGCTTTCATTGGACGATTTGTGGTAGTTTACTTTGATGACATATTGATTTATAGCAGATCTTTGGAAGAACATTTGGAACATTTACGTGATGTTTTTATTGCTCTACGTGATGCACGTTTGTTTGGTAACCTTGGGAAGTGCACCTTTTGCACTGACCGAGTATCTTTTCTTGGCTATGTTGTTACTCCACAGGGAATTGAAGTTGATAAAGCCAAGATTGAAGCTATTGAGAGTTGGCCGCAGCCCAAAACGGTCACACAAGTGAGGAGTTTTCTTGGCCTCGCTAGATTCTATAGGCGTTTTGTGAGAGATTTCAGCACCATTGCTGCACCTCTCAATGAGCTTACAAAGAAAGATGTGCCTTTTCTTTGGGGTACCGCACAGGAAGAAGCCTTCACGGTATTGAAAGATAAGTTGACACATGCTCCTTTACTCCAACTTCCTGATTTTAATAAGGCTTTTGAGCTTGAATGTGATGCTAGTGGAATTGGATTAGGAGGTGTGTTTTTACAAGATGGCAAACCTGTTGCATACTTTTCTGAAAAATTGAGTGGGCCTAGTCTGAATTATTCTACTTATGATAAAGAATTATATGCTCTTGTTCGGACTTTAGAAACATGGCAACATTATTTATGGCCTAAAGAATTTGTTATACATTCTGATCATGAATCTTTGAAACATATTAAAAGTCAAGCTAAACTGAATCGTAGACATGCTAAATGGGTTGAATTCATTGAGACTTTCCCTTATGTCATTAAACACAAGAAGGGAAAAGAAAATGTTATTGCTGATGCATTGTCTCGTCGCTGTACTATGCTTTCACAACTTGACTTCAAAATATTTGGTTTGGAGACCATCAAAGATCAATATGTGCATGATGCTGATTTTAAAGATGTAATGCAGAATTGTAAAGAAGGAAGAATGTGGAACAAGTTTGTTGTTAACGATGGATTTGTGTTTCGTGCTAACAAGCTATGCATTCCAGCTAGCTCCGTTCGTCTTTTGTTGTTGCAGGAGGCGCATGGAGGAGGATTAATGGGACACTTTGGCGTGAAGAAGACGGAGGACGTACTTGCTACACATTTCTTTTGGCCAAAGATGAGACGGGATGTTGAGCGTTTTATTGCTCGCTGCACTACATGTCAAAAAGCAAAGTCACGACTCAATCCTCATGGTTTATATATGCCTTTGCCTGTACCTAGTGTTCCTTGGGAGGATATATCTATGGACTTTGTTTTAGATTTACCTCGAACAAAGAAGGGGAGGGATAGCATATTTGTTGTCGTGGATAGATTCTCGAAAATGGCACACTTTATACCATGTCATAAAAGCGATGATGCTGTTAATGTTGCTGATTTGTTCTTTCGTGAAATTATTCGCTTGCATGGTGTGCCAAATACTATTGTTTCAGATCGTGATACTAAATTTCTTAGCCACTTTTGGAGATGTTTATGGGCTAAGTTGGGGACTAAACTGCTTTTTAGTACTACTTGTCACCCCCAAACTGATGGACAAACTGAAGTAGTCAATAGAACGTTGTCTACTATGCTTAGGGCTGTTTTGAAGAATAATAAGAAAATGTGGGAGGAATGCTTGCCTCATATTGAATTTGCTTATAATCGTTCATTGCATTCTACTACTAAGATGTGCCCTTTTGAAGTTGTGTATGTGATGAGGACATGACTACCTTGGATATGACCAAAAATATTGCATATATGCATATTTGTCAGGTGATTTCTAGTGCAAACTATTCAATAATCTATTTATGTTATCCAGAACAAAAATACTTCACACACTTTTGTGTTTTGTCTAATTGCAGATGTATGGGACATTTGTACAATCCACATATGAAGATAAGGAAGAAAGAGATGTTTATTTGCTGTCCAAAAAGTTCTCTCACGTCACTTTTGGCCCAAGAGAAGATAGAGTCCAAGTCTCTCACGTTCTGGATTCAGATTCGGACTGCACAGACACACCTGACTCAAAACGCACACAAGTTTTTCATACGGACTCCGAATTGGGTGATTCTTTTTTTGTTGGAAACTAGATTTCGTGCACTTTCCAACCCAATTGGAATCAACTTCAAATTCGTCCGGAGCATTGAGTTGTGGACGAAACAATCTGATGCTGCAGCAGAATCCGAGTCAAACTACAAGTCCAAAGGTGTTACATCACCTCCACTTGGGCCCATTGGCCTTGTACGACCTAGATTTAGTTTTAGGCTGCCTTGGGACGTCCTCCCACCTCCTTGGCCGCCACCCCTTGCTCCTATATAAGTAGATCCATCTAGTAGCTTTTCCTTGGGTTTTGTTTAGATTAAAAGTTTGCCATAGCTGCAACTTCGCGTACTTCGTTTGTGTTCAACGACCAGACAAAGGCGTCACAGAACCCCACCTTGATCAATAAAGCTTTCATCTTATATTCGCAATATCCAGATTGCAATCTTAGTTTCTTGCTTGTTCTTCGTTTGCTCGCAGGAAACAGACCCTCGTGGTCAGGTTGATCGTGCTCCGGCGTGGTCAATAACCTCTCGGAGTTGGTTTAGCGATTGCTAAGGCGCGACGTCCTCGCACGTTCGTAGTCGGATCGTCAAAGTCGACTTCCACCAAAGCGAAATCCACCATCTCATCGAAAGACGGTACACCTTTGCCTCTATCATTTGGAGACCATCAAAGATCAATATGTGCATGATGCTGATTTTAAAGATGTAATGCAGAATTGTAAAGAAGGAAGAATGTGGAACAAGTTTGTTGTTAACGATGGATTTGTGTTTCGTGCTAACAAGCTATGCATTCCAGCTAGCTCCGTTCGTCTTTTGTTGTTGCAGGAGGCGCATGGAGGAGGATTAATGGGACACTTTGGCGTGAAGAAGACGGAGGACGTACTTGCTACACATTTCTTTTGGCCAAAGATGAGACGGGATGTTGAGCGTTTTATTGCTCGCTGCACTACATGTCAAAAAGCTAAGTCACGACTCAATCCTCATGGTTTATATATGCCTTTGCCTGTACCTAGTGTTCCTTGGGAGGATATATCTATGGACTTTGTTTTAGGTTTACCTCGAACGAAGAAGGGGAGGGATAGCATATTTGTTGTCGTGGATAGATTCTCGAAAATGGCACACTTTATACCATGTCATAAAAGCGATGATGCTGTTAATGTTGCTGATTTGTTCTTTCGTGAAATTATTCGCTTGCATGGTGTGCCAAATACTATTGTTTCAAATCGTGATAGAGGCAAAGGTGTCCCGTCTTTCGATGAGATGATGGATATCGCTTTGGTGGAAGTTGACTTTGACGATCCGACTACGAACGTGCGAGGACGTCGTGCCTTAGCAATCGCTAAACCAACTCCGAGAGGTTATTGACCACGCTGGAGCACAATCAACCTGACCACGAGGGTCTGTTTCCTGCGAGCAAACGAAGAACAAGCAAGAAACTAAGATTGCAATCTGGATATTGCGAATATAAGATGAAAGCTTTATTGATCAAGGTGGGGTTCTGTGACGCCTTTGTCTGGTCGTTGAACACAAACGAAGTACGCGAAGTTGCAGCTATGGCGAACTTTTAATCTAAACAAAACCCAAAGTCTAAACGGTGCCCTAAGTGCTGTATATATGGAGGAAGAGAGGGGGAATTTCGTGGCCCTTGGTGGAGGGGTCCGAAATCAACCCTATCTCTTGTTTCCCCACACATACGGACACTAAAAATAGCCTATACTTATGTATTTCGAAATTACATGGGCCTGGCCCAATAAAAAGGTGACGCAACACCTATAATAGCCTCCGGACGAAATTTACGAAGTGGCATCTTGTATATTTCGTCCATGGCTTCATGCACCCATTATGGTGGCTTCAAAGTCCTGAAATCATCACTTGTAACTCCGTTCTTGTTCCCCTTGCGCATGGCATCATCTCCATGCTTGTTCTTGCTCCAATGTTCATCCTTCTCCAAGCTAGGCCCTTCATTTGTAAGCAAAACAAATGTATCCAATTTAGGCAGCATCATATTCTCATGAACATTAGAATCATTACCAAGAAACGAAAGTACCTGATAATTTAATTGGCGTGCGCGAGCTCTAGTAATTGGTCCCATATATGTAGCAGTAGGGGCTGTGGGTGTAACAATGGTATTGATGTCCTCATCATCCTCCCCTTCTTGAAATGAAGTCGTCCTCGACGGAAGTTCATCTTCCTCACCCAAATAAGGCTTCAAATCTGCAATCTTAAAAGTGGGACTAACCCCAAAATCTGCAGGCAGCTCAAGTTTATATGCATTATCATTTATTTTCTCTAACACCTTAAAGGGACCATCAGCACGTGGCATTAACTTTGATTTGCGCAAATCAGGAAATCTATCCTTACGCAAATGTAACCAAACAAGATCTCCAGGTGCAAACACATCATGTTTTCTACCCTTATCTCCAGCAAGTTTATATTTAGCATTCATGCGCTCAATGTTTTCCTTAGTTAACTCATGCATTTTTAAAATCAATTCAGCACGTTGTTTAGCATCAAAATTAACCTTCTCCGAAGATGGAAGAGGCAACAAATCAATAGGTGCACGAGGTAGGAAACCATACACAACTTCAAAAGGGCACATCTTAGTAGTAGAATGCAATGAACGATTATAAGCAAATTCAATATGAGGCAAGCATTCCTCCCACATTTTCTTATTATTCTTCAAAACAGCCCTAAGCATAGTAGACAACGTTCTATTGACTACTTCAGTTTGTCCATCAGTTTGGGGGTGACAAGTAGTACTAAAAAGCAGTTTAGTCCCCAACTTAGCCCATAAACATCTCCAAAAGTGGCTAAGAAATTTAGTATCACGATCTGAAACAATTGTATTTGGCACACCATGCAAGCGAATAATTTCATGAAAGAACAAATCAGCAACATTAACAGCATCATCGCTTTTATGACATGGTATAAAGTGTGCCATTTTCGAGAATCTATCCACGACAACAAATATGCTATCCCTCCCCTTCTTTGTTCGAGGTAAACCTAAAACAAAGTCCATAGATATATCCTCCCAAGGAACACTAGGTACAGGCAAAGGCATATATAAACCATGAGGATTGAGTCGTGACTTAGCTTTTTGACATGTAGTGCAGCGAGCAATAAAACGCTCAACATCCCGTCTCATCTTTGGCCAAAAGAAATGTGTAGCAAGTACGTCCTCCGTCTTCTTCACGCCAAAGTGTCCCATTAATCCTCCTCCATGCGCCTCCTGCAACAACAAAAGACGAACGGAGCTAGCTGGAATGCATAGCTTGTTAGCACGAAACACAAATCCATCGTTAATGACAAACTTGTTCCACATTCTTCCTTCTTTGCAATTCTGCATTACATCTTTAAAATCAGCATTATGCACATTGATAGAGGCGGGGTGTCCCGATCTTTCGATGAGATGATAACTATCGATTTGGTGGAGACGACTATGACGATCCGACTACAAACGTGCACGACGTTGCGCCTTAGCAATCGCTAAACCAACTCCGAGAGGTTATTGACCATGCTGGAGCACAATCAACCTGACCACGAAGGTCTATTCCTGCAAGCAATCGAAGAACGAGCAAGAATATGATAAAGCAATCTGAATATTGCGAATATATATGAAGTATTGATAATGGTGGGGATCCGGAAGCGGTCTTGGTCTGGTCGTTGGACACAAACGAAGTACACGAAGTTGCAATGGCTAACTTTTAACTAAACAAATCCCAAGGAAAAGCTACTAGATGGATCTACTTATATAGGAGCAAGGGGTGGCGGCCAAGGAGGTGGGAGGACGTCCCAAGGCAGCCTAAAACTAAATCTAGGTCGTACAAGGCCAATGGGCCCAAGTGGAGGTGATGTAACACCTTTGGACTTGTAGTTTGACTCGGATTCTGCTGCAGCATCAGATTGTTTCGTCCACAACTCAACGCTACGGACGAATTTGAAGGTGATTCCAATTGGGTTGGAAAGTGCACGAAATCTAGTTTCCAACAAAAAAAGAATCACCCAATTCGGAGTCCGTATGAAAAACTTGTGTGCGTTTTGAGTCAGGTATGTCTGTGCAGTCCGAATCTGAATCCAGAACGTGAGAGACTTGGACTCTATCTTCTCTTGGGCCAAAAGTGACGTGAGAGAACTTTTTGGACAGCAAATAAACATCTCTTTCTTCCTTATCTTCATATGTGGATTGTACAAATGTCCCATACACCTGCCATTAGACAAAACACAAAAGTGTGTGAAGTATTTTTGTTCTGGATAACACAAATAGATTATTGAATAGTTTGCACTAGAAATCACCTGACAAATATGCATATATGCAATATTTTTGGTCATATCCAAGGTAGTCATGTCCTCATCATGACAGCAGGAGGCAAAGAGGAAGGCACGTCCTCGAATGAAAATAATGCCTCTTTGCACACAAAAGCATAGCAAACAAATTTGCTGAAATCTAGCTCATCAATATCAGATTTGGTGGCAAATAAACATGCACTTTTCAATTTAATTTCAGAAGCAACACTAGATGGTTTATTATTAGGCTTCATTTGTTGCTCAAATTCTTTTGCCACAATCTGATTTTCACTCTTATTCTTCTCCTGTTGTGCTTTATTAGCTCTATTAATATCATCTTTCAAAATGGAATCAGGAGTCATAGGAAGCAAAGTAATATTTTTATCCTTATGAACAAGAGTATAGTGATTGTTTCTACCATGGTGTACAGAATTTTTATCAAATTGCCATGGTCTACCAAGTAATAAGGAACATGCTTGCATAGGTACCACATCACAATCAACATAATTAGCATATGTAGAGATACTAAAATGCACACGAACAGTACGTGTTACCTTAACCTTGCCGCTGTTGTTGAACCATTGGATGTAGTAAGGATGTGGATGTGGTCGTGTGGTGAGAGAAAGCTTCTCCACCATCTCCATGCTAGCCAAGTTGTTGCAGCTCCCTCCGTCTATTATGACGCGCACAGAACGTTCCTTCACAACTCCCTTGGTATGGAACAAATTGTGCCTCTGATTTTGCTCAGCTTGTGTGACCTGCACACTCAAAACACGTTGAGCAACTAAACATTCATACCTGTCAGCATCTTCAGGAGCCATGTATTGCGTCTCATGATCAGAATCATCTCCACCATGTTCTTCACGTGTAATAAGAGCCAAAGTCTCCTCATCATAGTCACTAGCGGACTCATATCCACCATCCACGGTAGCAATCATCACACGCGGAGATTTGCATTCTCTCGCATAATGACCTCCTCCCTTACAACGACGACAAATAATATCACTTGTGTGCCCTGTTGATGCCATGGAAGAAGAAGAACTCCGTGCAGGCCCAGCAGGTGCGCTCTTGGCAGATAATGGTGGTTGTGCCTGTTTTCTTGTATCACGACTGGAGGAGGCACCTAATTGAGGTGCTGGTGCAGTTGAAGTAGAAGATGCACGCGTTGTCCATGATGACGGTCGGCCTGCAGAAAAGTTAGTTCGCGCCAATGCTTGTCGATCCTGCACTTCACGTTCAGCTTTACAAGCAAGATGGAATAAACGAGTGATATTAGTATACTCCTTATAGTCTAGAATGGTCTGAATCTCTCTATTTAATCCACCCAGAAAACGTGCAAGCATAGCTTCATTCTCCTCAACAATACCACATCTAATCATGCCAGTTTGTAATTCCTGATAATATTCTTCTACAGAATTTTTTCCTTGTCTTAAACGCTGCAATTTTTGAAGCAATTCACGTTGATAATATGGTGGAACCCAACACGTACGCATAGCAGTTTTCAAAGCAGCCCAAGTAGTTGGAATAGGATATAATCTACAATGTTCAGACCACCATACACATGCAAAACTAGTGAAAGCACAAACAGCAGCAGCAACTCATCTCTCCTCAGGATATTGTAAACATGTAAATCGTTGTTCAGTTTCTAACTCCCAAGTAAGATATATATCAGGAACATATCTACCCTCAAATGGTGGAATATTCAATTTCAGTTTAGGAATATGGACATCATCTCGTACCTGAGGTGGTGGTGCAGGCCTACCATTACGAATATATACCTGAGGACGACCTGCTGGTGGTGGTACAGGTGGCTGCACGTAGTGCTGATTTTGATCAACCTCATCCTCATAATCTCCCACATAATCATCCTCCTCCGCATCAGCAGTAGGAGCCACAGAAGTATCAACAGCAGCACCAACAGTTTGGCCAAACGCAAGAGGAACACGGCTTGCTCGGCGGAGGTCTGTTTCGCGACGTGGAGGTAGTCGCTGTTGTTGTTGTTGGAGAGGTGCGTTAGGTGCAGCGGGTAGTGGTGGTGGAAGACGCGCGAGCAATTCATTAAACTTGTTATCGAGCTTTGTTTCGAACGTCTTCTGAAGGCCGGTGATCTTCTCCATGGCCTCTTCAAAATTGTTCAGCACATCTAGCACCTGTTCAGTCATCATTTGCTGAAACTTATCATGAAGCTCCTTGTTCGATAAATTCTCCCAGTCAATCTCGTCGGCTTGTGATCCTGGCATGGTTAGCAGCAATAGAAACACACAAGAATATGATCCTACAGACTACGAACAAGTGGTGGTGGTGGGTGTCACAAATCCGTCAAGCAAAACTCAAATTCTTACCAGTTCTTACCCAGCAACAGGCGGTGATCGGCAACCGTTGTAGTCAAAACTCTCAAAGCTTGGATAGAGCGATTACCAGGGAGAGTCAAACGCACGACGTAGATGTATGTGGAGCTGGGAAGGCTTATAATATGGTAGCAAAAAGGGTCAGCAATAATCAATTCAGAAATGCAAAGTTGAATAAACGCTCAACGACGGTACTGTGCTGGTCCTAGGCTAGACTGTGCTAGAGACGCGAGCCTAGAACACCAACAAGATCGCGGCGCGGCACGTAAACAAGGGAGGAGCACACTCTGAATTTTTTTTTCTCTTTTTTTTTGCTCCTCAACAATTTTTTTTGAAGAAGTCTACAAATGGCCTAAAAACTGCCTAGCCAGAATTTTCCAGACTTAGTTTTTTTTTGAAATTGGAACTATTTTTCTTCTGCGGATGGCTCGGAAGTTGGGGAGTCCTTCTCGGTCATGACTCGGAGTGTCGCGTGATCTGGAAATCGAGAACAATGCAACAATTACTGGACTCGGACTAGGACTGGTGGCGGAGATGAATCTGGTGGAACTCGGACTGGTGGCGGAGATGAATCTGGTGGAACACGGACAGGTGGCGGATATATGTTGCAGGTGAACTCGGATTGGCGTGATGGCGGCGGATATGTGGTGGCGTATATGGATTCGGATTGGCGGTGAATATGTGGTGGTGGTATATGGCAACAGCGACGATGATGATGCGGTGGTGATATATGGCAGTGACGACGTGACAACCTGTGAACAGAACTCGAAACTCTAAAAGACTAGACGCTAAGACCAGCAACTGGACACGACGATGCAACCGCAAATTCAACAAAGCAAATACAGAAAAGATTATGCAAGGCTCAGATTGGTTCGGATGGAATGAACTAACCCTAATTTTTTTTGGCTTTTTCGTGGACTATAGGTATGAAGAACAGACTCGATCTAAACTACGAAAAACTATAAAATCTCACCGAGCAACCTGGAAATCTGATACCACTTGATAGAGGCAAAGGTGTCCCGTCTTTCGATGAGATGATGGATATCGCTTTGGTGGAAGTTGACTTTGACGATCCGACTACGAACGTGCGAGGACGTCGTGCCTTAGCAATCGCTAAACCAACTCCGAGAGGTTATTGACCACGCCGGAGCACGATCAACCTGACCACGAGGGTCTGTTTCCTGCGAGCAAATGAAGAACAAGCAAGAAACTAAGATTGCAATCTGGATATTGCGAATATAAGATGAAAGCTTTATTGATCAAGGTGGGGTTCTGTGACGCCTTTGTCTGGTCGTTGAACACAAACGAAGTACGCGAAGTTGCAGCTATGGCGAACTTTTAATCTAAACAAAACCCAAAGTCTAAACGGTGCCCTAAGGGCTGTATATATGGAGGAAGAGAGGGGGAATTTAGTGGCCCTTGGTGGAGGGGTCCGAAATCAACCCTATCTCTTGTTTCCCCACACATACGGACTCTAAAAATAGCCTATACTTATGTATTTCGAAATTACATGGGCCTGGCCCAATAAAAAGGTGACGCAGCACCTATAATAGCCTCGGAACGAAATTTATGAAGTGGCATCTTGTATATTTCGTCCCTGGCTTCATGCACCCATTATGGTGGCTTCAAAGTCCTGAAATCATCACTTGTAACTCCGTTCTTGTTCCCCTTGCGCATGGCATCATCTCCATGCTTGTTCTTGCTCCAATGTTCATCCTTCTCCAAGCTAGGCCCTTCATTTGTAAGCAAAACAAATGTATCCAATTTAGGCAACATCATATTCTCATGAACATTAGAATCATTACCAAGAAACGAAAGTACCTGATAATTTAATTGGCGTGCGCGAGCTCTAGTAATTGGTCCCATATATGTAGCAGTAGGGGCTGTGGGTGTAACAATGGTATTGATGTCCTCATCAGATCGTGATACTAAATTTCTTAGCCACTTTTGGAGATGTTTATGGGCTAAGTTGGGGACTAAACTGCTTTTTAGTACTACATGTCACCCCCAAACTGATGGACAAACTGAAGTAGTCAATAGAACTTTGTCTACTATGCTTAGGGCTGTTTTGAAGAATAATAAGAAAATGTGGGAGGAATGCTTGCCTCATATTGAATATGCTTATAATCGTTCATTGCATTCTACTACTAAGATGTGCCCTTTTGAAGTTGTGTATGGTTTCCTACCTCGTGCACCTATTGATTTGTTGCCTCTTCCATCTTCGGAGAAGGTTAATTTTGATGCTAAACAACGTGCTGAATTGATTTTAAAAATGCATGAGTTAACTAAGGAAAACATTGAGCGTATGAATGCTAAATATAAACTTGCTGGAGATAAGGGTAGAAAACATGTTGTGTTTGCACCTGGAGATCTTGTTTGGTTACATTTGCGTAAGGATAGATTTCCTGATTTGCGCAAATCAAAGTTAATGCCACGTGCTGATGGTCCCTTTAAGGTGTTAGAGAAAATAAATGATAATGCATATAAACTTGAGCTGCCTGCAGATTTTGGGGTTAGTCCCACTTTTAACATTGCAGACTTGAAGCCTTATTTGGGTGAGGAAGATGAACTTCCGTCGAGGACGACTTCATTTCAAGAAGGGGAGGATGATGAGGACATCAATACAATTGTTACACCCACAGCCCCTGCTGCTATACATACTGGACCAATTACTAGAGCTCGTGCACGCTAACTAAATTACCAGGTACTTTCGTTTCTTGGTAATGATTCTAATGTTCATGAGAATATGATGCTGCCTAAATTGGATACATTTGTTTTGCTTACAAATGAAGGGCCTAGCTTGGAGAAGGATGAACATTGGAGCAAGAACAAGCATGGAGATGATGGCATGCGCAAGGGGAACAAGAACGGAGTTACAAGTGATGATTTCAGGACTTTGAAGCCACCATAATGGGTGCATGAAGCCTTGGACGAAATATACAAGATGCCACTTCATAAATTTCGTCCCGAGGCTATTTTAGGTGCTGCTTCACCTTATTATTGGGCCAGGCCCATGTAATTTCGAAATACATAAGTATAGGCTATTTTTAGAGTCCGTATGTGTGGGGAAACAAGAGATAGGGTTGATTTCGGACCCCTCCACCAAGGGCCACGAAATTCCCCCCTCTTCCTCCATATATACAGCCCTTAGGGCATCGTTTAGACTTTGGGTTTGTTTAGATTAAAAGTTCGCCATAGCTGCAACTTCGCGTACTTCGTTTGTGTTCAACGACCAGACAAAGGCGTCACAGAACCACACCTTGATCAATAAAGCTTTCATCTTATATTCGCAATATCCAGATTGCAATCTCAGTTTCTTGCTTGTTCTTCGTTTGCTCGCAGGAAACAGACCCTCGTGGTCAGGTTGATCGTGCTCCGGCGTGGTCAATAACTTCTCGGAGTTGGTTTAGCGATTGCTAAGGCGCGACGTCCTCGCACGTTCGTAGTCGGATCGTCAAAGTCGACTGCCACCAAAGCGATATCCATCATCTCATCGAAAGACGGGACACCTTTGCCTCTATCACCATCAAAGATCAATATGTGCATGATGCTGATTTTAAAGATGTAATGCAGAATTGCAAAGAAGGAAGAATGTGGAACAAGTTTGTCGTTAACGATGGATTTGTGTTTCGTGCTAACAAGCTATGCATTCCAGCTAGCTCCGTTCGTCTTTTGTTGTTGCAGGAGGCGCATGGAGGAGGATTAATGGGACACTTTGGCGTGAAGAAGACGGAGGACGTACTTGCTACACATTTCTTTTGGCCAAAGATGAGACGGGATGTTGAGCGTTTTATTGCTCGCTGCACTACATGTCAAAAAGCTAAGTCACGACTCAATCCTCATGGTTTATATATGCCTTTGCCTGTACCTAGTGTTCCTTGGGAGGATATATCTATGGACTTTGTTTTAGGTTTACCTCGAACAAAGAAGGGGAGGGATAGCATATTTGTTGTCGTGGATAGATTCTCGAAAATGGCACACTTTATACCATGTCATAAAAGCGATGATGCTGTTAATGTTGCTGATTTGTTCTTTCATGAAATTATTCGCTTGCATGGTGTGCCAAATACAATTGTTTCAGATCGTGATACTAAATTTCTTAGCCACTTTTGGAGATGTTTATGGGCTAAGTTGGGGACTAAACTGCTTTTTAGTACTACTTGTCACCCCCAAACTGATGGACAAACTGAAGTAGTCAATAGAACGTTGTCTACTATGCTTAGGGCTGTTTTGAAGAATAATAAGAAAATGTGGGAGGAATGCTTGCCTCATATTGAATTTGCTTATAATCGTTCATTGCATTCTACTACTAAGATGTGCCCTTTTGAAGTTGTGTATGGTTTCCTACCTCGTGCACCTATTGATTTGTTGCCTCTTCCATCTTCGGAGAAGGTTAATTTTGATGCTAAACAACGTGCTGAATTGATTTTAAAAATGCATGAGTTAACTAAGGAAAACATTGAGCGCATGAATGCTAAATATAAACTTGCTGGAGATAAGGGTAGACAACATGTTGTGTTTGCACCTGGAGATCTTGTTTGGTTACATTTGCGTAAGGATAGATTTCCTGATTTGCGCAAATCAAAGTTAATGCCACGTGCTGATGGTCCCTTTAAGGTGTTAGAGAAAATAAATGATAATGCATATAAACTTGAGCTGCCTGCAGATTTTGGGGTTAGTCCCACTTTTAACATTGCAGATTTGAAGCCTTATTTGGGTGAGGAAGATGAACTTCCGTCGAGGACGACTTCATTTCAAGAAGGGGAGGATGATGAGGACATCAATACAATTGTTACACCCACAGCCCCTGCTGCTATACATACTGGACCAATTACTAGAGCTCGTGCACGCCAACTAAATAACCAGGTACTTTCGTTTCTTGGTAATGATTCTAATGTTCATGAGAATATGATGCTGCCTAAATTGGATACATTTGTTTTGCTTACAAATGAAGGGCCTAGCTTGGAGAAGGATGAACATTGGAGCAAGAACAAGCATGGAGATGATGGCATGCGCAAGGGGAACAAGAACGGAGTTACAAGTGATGATTTCAGGACTTTGAAGCCACCATAATGGGTGCATGAAGCCTTGGACGAAATATACAAGATGCCACTTCATAAATTTCATCCCGAGGCTATTTTAGGTGCTGCGTCACCTTATTATTGGGCCAGGCCCATGTAATTTCGAAATACATAAGTATAGGCTATTTTTAGAGTCCGTATGTGTGGGGAAACAAGAGATAGGGTTGATTTCGGACCCCTCCACCAAGGGCCACGAAATTCCCCCCCCCCCTCTTCCTCCATATATACAGCCCTTAGGGCATCGTTTAGACTTTGGGTTTTGTTTAGATTAAAAGTTCGCCATAGCTGCAACTTCGTGTACTTCGTTTGTGTTCAACAACCAGACAAAGGCGTCACAGAACCCCACCTTGATCAATAAAGTTTTCATCTTATATTCGCAATATCCAGATTGCAATCTCAGTTTCATGCTTGTTCTTCGTTTGCTCGCAGGAAACAGACCCTCGTGGTCAGGTTGATCGTGCTCCGGCGTGGTCAATAACCTCTCGGAGTTGGTTTAGCGATTGTTAAGGCGCGACGTCCTCGCACGTTCGTAGTCGGATCGTCAAAGTCGACTGCCACCAAAGCGATATCCATCATCTCATCGAAAGATGGGACACCTTTGCCTCTATCACAAATGAAGCCTAATAATAAACCATGTAGTGTTGCTTCTGAAATTAAATTGAAAAGTGCATGTATATTTGCCACCAAATCTGATATTGATGAGCTAGATTTCAGCAAATCTGTTTGCTATGCTTTTGTGTGCAAAGAGGCATTATTTTCATTCGAGGACGTGCCTTCCTCTTTGCCTCCTGCTATCACTAACATTTTGCAGGAGTTCGCCGACGTCTTTCCACAAGACGTGCCACCGGGATTACCACCTATTCGAGGGATTGAGCATCAGATCGACTTAATTCCCGGTGCTTCACTGCCAAACCGTGCGCCATACCGTACCAATCCAGAGTAGACGAAGGAGATTATGCGTCAAGTACAAGAGCTTCTCGACAAAGGTTATATACGCGAATCCCTTAGTCCTTGTGCTGTTCATATTATTCTAGTACCGAAAAAGGATGGTACATCGCGTATGTGTGTTGGTTGTAGAGGCATTAATAGTATTACTATTCGTTATCGTCATCCTATTCCTAGGCTAGATGATATGCTTGATGAATTGAGTGGCTCTACAATATTCTCCAAAGTTGATTTGCGTAGTGGATACCATCAAATTCGTATGAAATTGGAGGATGAATGGAAAACAGCATTTAAAACTAAGTTTGGATTATATGAGTGGTTAGTCATGCCTTTTAGGTTAACTAATGCTCCTAGTACTTTCATGAGACTAATGAACGAAGTTTTACGTGCTTTCATTGGACGATTTGTGGTAGTCTATTTTGATGATATACTGATTTATAGCAGATCTTTGGAAGAACATTTGGAACATTTACGTGCTGTTTTTATTGCTCTACGTGATGCACGTTTGTTTGGTAACCTTGGGAAGTGCACCTTTTGCACCGACCGAGTATCTTTTCTTGGCTATGTTGTTACTCCACAGGGAATTGAAGTTGATAAAGCCAAGATTGAAGCTATTGAGAGTTGGCCGCAGCCCAAAACGGTCACACAAGTGAGGAGTTTTCTTGGCCTCGCTGGATTCTATAGGCGTTTTGTGAGAGATTTCAGCACCATTGCTGCATCTCTCAATGAGCTTACAAAGAAAGATGTGCCTTTTCTTTGGGGTACCGCACAGGAAGAAGCCTTCTCGGTATTGAAAGATAAGTTGACACATGCTCCTTTACTCCAACTTCCTGATTTTAATAAGACTTTTGAGCTTGAATGTGATGCTAGTGGAGTTGGATTAGGAGGTGTGTTATTACAAGATGGCAAACCTGTTGCATACTTTTCTGAAAAATTGAGTGGGCCTAGTCTGAATTATTCTACTTATGATAAAGAATTATATGCTCTTGTTCGGACTTTAGAAACATGGCAACATTATTTATGGCCCAAAGAATTTGTTATACATTCTGATCATGAATCTTTGAAACATATTAAAAGTCAAGCTAAACTGAATCGTAGACATGCTAAATGGGTTGAATTCATTGAGACTTTCCCTTATGTCATTAAACACAAGAAGGGAAAAGAAAATGTTATTGCTGATGCATTGTCTCGTCGCTATACTATGCTTTCACAACTTGACTTCAAAATATTTGGTTTGGAGACCATCAAAGATCAATATGTGCATGATGCTGATTTTAAAGATGTAATGCAGAATTGTAAAGAAGGAAGAATGTGGAACAAGTTTGTCGTTAACGATGGATTTGTGTTTCGTGCTAACAAGCTATGCATTCCAGCTAGCTCCGTTCATCTTTTGTTGTTGTAGGAGGCACATGGAGGAGGATTAATGGGACACTTTGGCGTGAGGAAGACGGAGGACGTACTTGCTACACATTTCTTTTGGCCAAAGATGAGACGGGATGTTGAGCGTTTTATTGCTCGCTGCACTACATGTCAAAAAGCTAAGTCACGACTCAATCCTCATGGTTTATATATGCCTTTGCCTGTACCTAGTGTTCCTTGGGAGGATATATCTATGGACTTTGTTTTAGGTTTACCTCGAACAAAGAAGGGGAGGGATAGCATATTTGTTGTCGTGGATAGATTCTCGAAAATGGCACACTTTATACCATGTCATAAAAGCGATGATGATGAGGACATGACTACCTTGGATATGACCAAAAATATTGCATATATGCATATTTGTCAGGTGATTTCTAGTGCAAACTATTCAATAATCTATTTATGTTATCGAGAACAAAAATACTTCACACACTTTTGTGTTTTGTCTAATTGCAGGTGTATGGGACATTTGTACAATCCACATATGAAGATAAGGAAGAAAGAGATGTTTATTTGCTGTCCAAAAAGTTCTCTCACGTCACTTTTGGCCCAAGAGAAGATAGAGTCCAAGTCTCTCACGTTCTGGATTCAGATTCGGACTGCACAGACACACCTGACTCAAAACGCACACAAGTTTTTCATACGGACTCCGAATTGGGCGATTCTTTTTTTGTTGGAAACTAGATTTCGTGCACTTTTCAACCCAATTGGAATCACCTTCAAATTCGTCCGGAGCGTTGAGTTGTGGACGAAATAATCTGATGCTGCAGCAGAATCCGAGTCAAACTACAAGTCCAAAGGTGTTACATCACCTCCACTTGGGCCCATTGGCCTTGTACGACCTAGATTTAGTTTTAGGCTGCCTTGGGACGTCCTCCCACCTCCTTGGCCGCCACCCCTTGCTCCTATATAAGTAGATCCATCTAGTAGCTTTTCCTTGGGATTTGTTTAGTTAAAAGTTAGCCATTGCAACTTCGTGTGCTTTATTTGTGTCCAACGACCAGATCAAGACCACTTTTCGGATCCCCACCTTTATCAATACTTCATACATATTTGCAATATTCAGATTGCTTTATCATATTCTTGCTCGTTCTTCGATTGCTTGCAGGAATAGACCTTCGTGGTCAGGCTGACCGTGCTTCCGGCATCGTCAGTAACCTCAGGAGATTGGTTTAGCGATTGCTAAGGCGCAACGTCGTGCACGTTTGTAGTCGGATCGTCAAAGTCGTCTCTACCAAATCGATAGTTATCATCTCATCGAAAGATCGGGACACCCTCGCCTCTATCAAGTGGTATCAGTTTTCAGGTTGCTCGGTGAGAATTTCCAGTTTTCCTAGATTAGATTTACTTTCTTACCTATTGTCCAAGAAAAAGCCACAAAAAGAGTTAGATCTATTCATCCTTGGTCCAAGCCAGTCTGAGCCTTTGCAATTTTCTTTTCATTGATTGCATAGTTGAATTATCGATTGCATCGTCGTGTCGAGTTGCTGGTCTTAGTGTCTAGTTCGTTTAGAGTTTCGAGTTCTGTTCACATTACTCACGCCACCACTGCATCATTATCTCTTCCGCTGTCCACCACCCATCCATCAATTTCCACCACGTGCTACCCACCATTCATTGTCATAATAATAGTTGAGATCGTTCACATCTTCACTTGATCCAATCTGCATCTTATCTAGTTTGTTTTGGAAAGAGGGAGAAAAAAAGAGAGAAAAAAAAGGAAAAAAAAGTCAGAGAAAAAAAAAGGAGAGAAAGAAAAAAAAGTGTGAGGAAAAAAAAGAGAGAAGAAAAAAAACAAAAAATCGGCACTAACTTTTTCAGAGGAAAGTTGGAGACAAAGTTGTTGATATATTCTGCTTGGCTGTTGTTTCACCTCATTATCTTCACTGCTGTTGTGATCTTCACTTATATCTTGCTGTCAAGAGCTACATAGTATCCTTCATTGATGCTAGTTGTGCTACGCCGTGACCTCATTAGTGTTCTAGGCTCGCGTCTCTAGTCCGGTCTAGCCTAGGACCAGCACAGTACTGTCGTTGAGCGTTTATTCAACATTGCATCTTTGAATTGATTATTGCTAATCTTTTGCTACCATATATAGCCAACCCAGCTCCACATATTTCTACACCGTGTATACGTACGCTCCCCTGGCAATCGCTTTACTCAATATTCGGAGTTACTTGACACCGCTGGTTGCCGATCACCGCCTGCTGCATGGTAAGAACTTGTAAGACATTGATATTTGCTTTACTGTGAGCGTTTTACCACCACATCCTAGTAGTTATAGGAACATTATTTTTGGGTTTTGTTTCTTGTTCTACTAATCATGACAGGATCCAGAGTCAATTCATGGGCTTTGTCGATCGCGGGAGACGTGCCACCACCTTTGCAAATACCACAACCGTCACGAGAGGTGCACAAACATCCAAATGCACATGATCAGGTTAATGTATCTATACCACCATTTAATGGCCGTTTTTGATGAGGACATGACTACCTTGGATATGACCAAAAATATTGCATATATGCATATTTGTCAGGTGATTTCTAGTGCAAACTATTCAATAATCTATTTATGTTATCCAGAACAAAAATACTTCACACACTTTTGTGTTTTGTCTAATTGCAGGTGTATGGGACATTTGTACAATCCACATATGAAGATAAGGAAGAAAGAGATGTTTATTTGCTGTCCAAAAAGTTCTCTCGCGTCACTTTTGGCCCTAGAGAAGATAGAGTCCAAGTCTCTCACGTTCTGGATTCAGATTCGGACTGCACAGACACACCTGACTCAAAACGCACACAAGTTTTTCATACGGACTTCGAATTGGGTGATTCTTTTTTTGTTGGAAACTAGATTTCGTGAACTTTCCAACCCAATTGGAATCACCTTCAAATTCGTCCGGAGCGTTGAGTTGTGCACGAAACAATCTGATGCTGCAGCAGAATCCGAGTCAAACTACAAGTCCAAAGGTGTTACATCACCTCCACTTGGGCCCATTGGCCTTGTACGACCTAGATTTAGTTTTAGGCTACCTTGGGACGTCCTCCCACCTCCTTGGCCTCCACCCCTTGCTCCTATATAAGTAGATCCATCTAGTAGCTTTTCCTTGGGATTTGTTTAGTTAAAAGTTAGCCATTGCAACTTCGTGTACTTCGTTTGTGTCCAACGACCAGACCAAGACCGCTTACGGATCCCCACCATTATCAATACCTCATATATATTTGCAATATTCAGATTGCTTTATCATATTCTTGCTCGTTCTTCGATTGCTTGCAGGAATAGACCTTCGTGGTCAGGCTGACCGTGCTTCCGGCATCGTCAGTAACCTCAGGAGATTGGTTTAGCGATTGCTAAGGCGCAACGTCGTGCACGTTTGTAGTCGGATCGTCAAAGTCGTCTCCACCAAATCGATAGTTATCATCTCATCGAAATATCGGGACCCTCGCCTCTATCATGAGGACATGACTACCTTGGATATGACCAAAAATATTGCATATATGCATATTTGTCAGGTGATTTCTAGTGCAAACTATTCAATAATCTATTTATGTTATCCAGAACAAAAATACTTCACACACTTTTGTGTTTTGTCTAATTGCAGGTGTATGGGACATTTGTACAATCCACATATGAAGATAAGGAAGAAAGAGATGTTTATTTGCTGGCCAAAAAGTTCTCTCGCGTCACTTTTGGCCCAAGAGAAGATAGAGTCCAAGTCTCTCACGTTCTGGATTCAGATTCGGACTGCACAGACACACCTGACTCAAAACGCACACAAGTTTTTCATACGGACTTCGAATTGGGTGATTCTTTTTTTGTTGGAAACTAGATTTCGTGCACTTTCCAACCCAATTGGAATCACCTTCAAATTCGTCCGGAACGTTGAGTTGTGGACGAAACAATCTGATGCTGCAGCAGAATCCGAGTCAAACTACAAGTCCAAAGGTGTTACATCACCTCCACTTGGGCCCATTGGCCTTGTACGACCTAGATTTAGTTTTAGGCTGCCTTGGGACGTCCTCCCACCTCCTTGGCCTCCACCCCTTGCTCCTATATAAGTAGATCCATCTACTAGCTTTTCCTTGGGATTTGTTTAGTTAAAAGTTAGCCATTGCAACTTCGTGTACTTCGTTTGTGTCCAACGACCAGACCAAGACCGCTTACGGATCCCCACCATTATCAATACCTCATATATATTTGCAATATTCAGATTGCTTTATCATATTCTTGCTCGTTCTTCGATTGCTTGCAGGAATAGACCTTCGTGGTCAGGCTGACCGTGCTTCCGGCATCGTCAGTAACCTCAGGAGATTGGTTTAGCGATTGCTAAGGCGCAACGTCGTGCACGTTTGTAGTCGGATCGTCAAAGTCGTCTCCACCAAATCGATAGTTATCATCTCATCGAAAGATCGGGACCCTCGCCTCTATCAAGTGGTATCAGTTTTCAGGTTGCTCGGTGAGAATCTCTAGTTTTTCCTAGATTAGATTTATTTTCTTACCTATTGTCCAAGAAAAAGCCATAAAATAAAAGTTAGATCTATTCATCCTTTGTCCTAGCCAGACTGAGCCTTTGCAATTTTCTTTTCATTGTTTGCATTATTGAATTAACGGTTGCATCGCCGTGTCGAGTTGCTGGTCTTAGTGTCTAGTTCCTTTAGAGTTTCGAGTTCTGTTCACATTAGTCACGCAGCCGCTACATCATTATCCCATCCACTGTCCACCATCCCATCCACCAATTTCCACCACGTGCTACGCACTGTTTATTGTCATAATCATAGTTGAGGTCACTCACATCTTCGCCTGATCGAATCTGCATCTTATCTAGTTTGTCTTGGAAAGAGGGAGAAAAAGAAGATAAAGAAAAAAAAGAGAGAAAAAAGGAAAGAAAAAAAAGAAAAGGAGGGAGAAGAAAAAGGAAAAAAAGCGTGACAAAAAAAAAGAGAGAAGAAAAAAAATTGGATCTATCTAGAATCAATCTCGTACCTGAATTCGGATTGGAATCTGTTTTGCGCATTGTTCAGTAAAACAGGTGTATCTTCCTCATACGAAGTCCGTTTTGGCTCCGTGAGTACTCAAATTGAAGATAGCGACGCGACGCGTCTAAATAGTTGCAGAAGCTAGTTCAATATTTGACACCTCAAAATCGGCTTCTCAATAGGTCTTTTTGCCCTCCGCAGTTCGTGAACACAGCTTGTTCCAATTTTTCAGGCCAGTTTTAGAATTCTTTGACTCCTCATATCAACTCGGAATTGAGTGATTCTTTTTGCATTGGAAAGCTTGAGTTAGTAGCATTATTTGAAAGAATTTATCAGAAAATTGTCTCAAACTTTTCAAGAGGAAAGTTGGAGAGAGAGTTGTTGTATATCCTGCTTGGCAGTTGTTTTTCATCATTATCTTCACTGCCGTTGTGATCTTCACTTATATCTTGCTGTCAAGAGCTACTTAGTATCCTTCATTGATGCTAGTTGTGCTACGCCGTGACCTTATTAGTGTTCTAGGCTCGCGTCTCTAGTCCGGTCTAGCCTAGGACCAGCACAGTACCGTCGTTGAGCGTTTATTCAACATTGCATCTTTGAATTGATTATTGCTAATCTTTTGCTACCATATATAGCCAACCCAGCTCCACATATTTCTACACCGTGTATACGTACGCTCCCCTGGCAATCGCTTTACTCAATATTCGGAGTTACTTGACACCGCTGGTTGCCGATCATCGCCTGCTGCATGGTAAGAACTTGTAAGACATTGATATTTGCTTTACTGTGAGCATTTTACCACCACATCCTAGTAGTTATAGGAACATTATTTTTGGGTTTTGTTTCTTGTTCTACTAATCATGACAGGATCCAGAGTCAATTCATGGGCTTTGTCGATCGCGGGAGACGTGCCACCACCTTTGCAAATACCACAACCGTCACGAGAGGTGCACAAACATCCAAATGCACATGATCAGGTTAATGTATCTATACCACCATTTAATGGCCGTTTTAAACCTGCTTTATATATTGAATGGGAGTTCGACATAAAAAATATATTTGCTTCCCATAATTTCAATGAACATAAAAAGGTTAAGGTTGCGGTTGGTTCTTTCACTGGTTATGCTTTGGTTTGGTGGAGTGAATATTGTCGGTTACACCCTGATTATATACCTACTACTTGGGATGATTTGAAACTTGCCATGCGACATACTTTCGTCCCTGCTTATTATACTCGTGACATGATTAAGAAGTTGCAACACTTAAAACAAGGTAGTGAAACTGTAACAAAATATTATGATGATTTACAAACTACCTTGTTGCATTCCTCTTTAGAAGAAAGTGAAGATGATTTTATGGATAGATTTTGGGGAGGATTAAACCGTGATATTCAAGAGATATGATAGAGGCAAAGGTGTCCCGTCTTTCGATGAGATGGTGGATTTCGCTTTGGTGGAAGTCGACTTTGACGATCCGACTACGAACGTGTGAGGACGTCGCGCCTTAGCAATCGCTAAACCAACTCCGAGAGGTTATTGACCACGCCGGAGCACGATCAACCTGACCACGAGGGTCTGTTTCCTGCGAGCAAACGAAGAACAAGCAAGAAACTAAGATTGCAATCTGGATATTGCGAATATAAGATGAAAGCTTTATTGATCAAGGTGGGGTTCTGTGACGCCTTTGTCTGGTCGTTGAACACAAACGAAGTACGCGAAGTTGCAGCTATGGCGAACTTTTAATCTAAACAAAACCCAAAGTCTAAACGATGCCCTAAGGGCTGTATATATGGAGGAAGAGGGGGGAATTTCGTGGCCCTTGGTGGAGGGGTCCGAAATCAACCCTATCTCTTGTTTCCCCACACATATGGACTCTAAAAATAGCCTATACTTATGTATTTCGAAATTACATGGGCCTGGCCCAATAATAAGGTGTCGCAGCACCTAAAATAGCCTCGGGACGAAATTTATGAAGTGGCATCTTGTATATTTCGTCCAAGGCTTCATGCACCCATTATGGTGGCTTCAAAGTCCTGAAATCATCACTTGTAACTCCGTTCTTGTTTCCCTTGCGCATGCCATCATCTCCATGCTTGTTCTTGCTCCAATGTTCATCCTTCTCCAAGCTAGGCCCTTCATTTGTAAGCAAAACAAATGTATCCAATTTAGGCAGCATCATATTCTCATGAACATTAGAATCATTACCAAGAAACGAAAGTACCTGGTAATTTAGTTGGCGTGCACGAGCTCTAGTAATTGGTCCAGTATGTATAGCAGCAGGGGCTGTGGGTGTAACAATTGTATTGATGTCCTCATCATTAAACCATCCCAACATTGGTGAATAAACCTTACTTGCATCAAATTTACATGCTACAACATGCTTAAATAAGCAAACATGCAATAAGTCATACAACACAGAATGATCACCAAGATTAGAGGTCATATCAAAATGATTAAACATTGGTTCTTTTGCATCAATAGTTAATTCAATGGGTGCACTCAAAATTGTTGGTATTTCAGTTGTTTGATCACATGGCAAAGTCAAATTATCAACGTAGTCCTCTAAAATAGGTGGTGTGATCAAAGTAGTGGGTAGCTCATCAGATGGTGCATTCAAATTGACAAGGCATTCATCATTCTCATGTAGAGATGGAAGATCAGTACCTTTGTCATTACCTCTTATGATCAACTCAGATGATGTAGCCACTCTCGGGGGCGATGTGTCACATGGTGGAGGTCATGTAGTCCTGACAACAACGGATGTGGTTGTCATAGTATGCCTAGTAGTTGAAGGAACAATCATATCAACTCTTGGAATGTGCACCGTGCGCTTGTTCTCCTCGTGGCCAACACGTCGTTTTATTTCCTGTTCAGCTTTGCAAGCAAGATGAAACAAATGGTCCATAGGATAACACTCTTCATGAATTAGTATCTCTTGAATATCACGGTTTAATCCTCCCCAAAATCTATCCATAAAATCATCTTCACTTTCTTCTAAAGAGGAATGCAACAAGGTAGTTTGTAAATCATCATAATATTTTGTTACAGTTTCACTACCTTGTTTTAAGTGTTGCAACTTCTTAATCATGTCACGAGTATAATAAGCAGGGACGAAAGTATGTCGCATGGCAAGTTTCAAATCATCCCAAGTAGTAGGTATATAATCAGGGTGTAACCGACAATATTCACTCCATCAAACCAAAGCATAACCAGTGAAAGAACCAACCGCAACCTTAACCTTTTTATGTTCATCGAAATTATGGGAAGCAAATATATTTTTTATGTCGAACTCCCATTCAATATATAAAGCAGGTTTAAAACGGCCATTAAATGGTGGTATAGATACATTAACCTGATCATGTGATGAGGACATCAATACAATTGTTACACCCACAGCCCCTGCTGCTATACATACTGGACCAATTACTAGAGCTCGTGCACGCCAACTAAATTACCAGGTACTTTCGTTTCTTGGTAATGATTCTAATGTTCATGAGAATATGATGCTGCCTAAATTGGATACATTTGTTTTGCTTACAAATGAAGGGCCTAGCTTGGAGAAGGATGAACATTGGAGCAAGAACAAGCATGGAGATGATGGCATGCGCAAGGGAAACAAGAACGGAGTTACAAGTGATGATTTCTGGACTTTGAAGCCACCATAATGGGTGCATGAAGCCTTGGACGAAATATACAAGATGCCACTTCATAAATTTCGTCCCGAGGCTATTTTAGGTGCTGCGTCACCTTATTATTGGGCCAGGCCCATGTAATTTCGAAATACATAAGTATAGGCTATTTTTAGAGTCCGTATGTGTGGGGAAACAAGAGATAGGGTTGATTTCGGACCCCTCCACCAAGGGCCACGAAATTCCCCCCCTCTTCCTCCATATATACAGCCCTTAGGGCATCGTTTAGACTTTGGGTTTTGTTTAGATTAAAAGTTCGCCATAGCTGCAACTTCGCGTACTTCGTTTGTGTTCAACGACTAGACAAAGGCGTCACAGAACCCCACCTTGATCAATAAAGCTTTCATCTTATATTCGCAATATCCAGATTGCAATCTCAGTTTCTTGCTTGTTCTTCGTTTGCTCGCAGGAAACAGACCCTCGTGGTCAGGTTGATCGTGCTTCGGCGTGGTCAATAACCTCTCGGAGTTGGTTTAGCGATTGCTAAGGCGCGACGTCCTCGCACGTTCGTAGTCGGATCGTCAAAGTCGACTTCCACCAAAGCGAAATCCACCATCTCATCGAAAGACGGGACACCTTTGCCTCTATCAACTTTGATCACACCACCTATTTTAGAGGACTACGTTGATAATTTGACTTTGCCATGTGATCAAACAACTGAAATACCAACAATTTTGAGTGCACCTATTGAATTAACTATTGATGCAAAAGAACCAATGTTTAATCATTTTGATATGACCTCTAATCTTGGTGATGATTCTGTGTTGAATGACTTATTGCATGTTTGCTTATTTAAGCATGTTGTAGCATGTAAATTTGATGCAAGTAAGGTTTATTCACCAATGTTGGGATGGTTTAATGATGAACATTGTCAATCTTTTGAAATGAATAAGAGCTTCACTTATATGTGCAAACTGAGTTGCAATATTTTCATGCCTTCTACTTCTTGTGCTAATTTTTTGGCTTTAGATTTTATGAACTATGCAAGTTACTCATCTATTCATGTGTCATATATGCAAAAATCAAGGGAAGTAAAAATGGATGACATATACATATACAACATGTACACCTTGTCTCTTTTGTTAGCCACATTTCAGATTAAGCAACGCTGAGGACAGCTTTATTATCAAGAAGGGGAGGATGATGAGGACATGACTACCTTGGATATGACCAAAAATATTGCATATATGCATATTTGTCAGGTGATTTCTAGTGCAAACTATTCAATAATCTATTTATGTTATCCAGAACAAAAATACTTCACACACTTTTGTGTTTTGTCTAATTGCAGGTGTATGGGACATTTGTACAATCCACATATGAAGATAAGGAAGAAAGGGATGTTTATTTGCTGTCCAAAAAGTTCTCTCACGTCACTTTTGGCCCAAGAGAAGATAGAGTCCAAGTCTCTAACGTTCTGGATTCAGATTCGGACTGCACAGACACACCTGACTCAAAACGCACACAAGTTTTTCATACGGACTCCGAATTGGGTGATTCTTTTTTTGTTGGAAACTAGATTTCGTGCACTTTCCAACCCAATTGTAATCACCTTCAAATTCGTCCGGAGCGTTGAGTTGTGGACGAAACAATCTGATGCTGCAGCAGAATCCGAGTCAAACTACAAGTCCAAAGGTGTTACATCACCTCCACTTGGGCCCATTGGCCTTGTACGACCTAGATTTAGTTTTAGGCTGCCTTGGGACGTCCTCCCACCTCCTTGGCCGCCACCCCTTGCTCCTATATAAGTAGATCCATCTAGTAGCTTTTCCTTGGGATTTGTTTAGTTAAAAGTTAGCCATTGCAACTTCGTGTGCTTCGTTTGTGTCCAACGACCAGACCAAGACCACTTTTCGGATCCCCACCTTTATCAATACTTCATACATATTTGCAATATTCAGATTGCTTTATCATATTCTTGCTCGTTCTTCGATTGCTTGCAGGAATAGACCTTCGTGGTCAGGCTGACCGTGCTTCCGGCATCGTCAGTAACCTCAGGAGATTGGTTTAGCGATTGCTAAGGCGCAACGTCGTGCACGTTTGTAGTCGGATCGTCAAAGTCGTCTCTACCAAATCGATAGTTATCATCTCATCGAAAGATCGGGACACCCTCGCCTCTATCAGATGATGTTGTTAATGTTGCTGATTTGTTCTTTCGTGAAATTATTCGCTTGCATGGTGTGCCAAATACTATTGTTTCAAATCGTGATACTAAATTTCTTAGCCACTTTTGGAGATGTTTATGGGCTAAGTTGGGGACTAAACTGCTTTTTAGTACTACTTGTCACCCCCAAACTGATGGCCAAACTGAAGTAGTCAATAGAACATTGTCTACTATGCTTAGGGCTGTTTTGTAGAGTAATAAGAAAATGTGGGAGGAATGCTTGCCTCATATTGAATTTGCTTATAATCGTTCATTGCATTCTGCTACTCAGATGTGCCCTTTTGAAGTTGTGTATGGTTTCCTACCTCGTGCACCTATTGATTTGTTGCCTCTTCCATCTTCGGAGAAGGTTAATTTTGATGCTAAACAACATGCTGAATTGATTTTAAAAATGCATGAGTTAACTAAGGAAAACATTGAGCGTATGAATGCCAAATATAAACTTGCTGGAGATAAGGGTAGAAAACATGTTGTGTTTGCACCTGGTGATCTTGTTTGGTTACATTTGCGTAAGGATAGATTTCCTGATTTGCGCAAATCAAAGCTCATGCCACGGGCTGATGGTCCCTTTAAGGTGTTAGAGGAAATAAATGATAATGCATATAAACTTGTGCTGCCTGCAGATTTTGGGGTTAGTCCCACTTTTAACATTGCAGATTTGAAGCCTTATTTGGGTGAGGAAGATGACCTTCCGTCGAGGACGACTTCATTTCAAGAAGGGGAGGATCATGAGGACATCAATACCATTGTTACACCCACAGCCCCTGCTGCTATACATACTAGACCAATTACTAGAGCTCGCGCACGCCAACTAAATTACCAGGTACTTTCGTTTCTTGGTAATGATTCTAATGTTCATGAGAATATGATGCTGCCTAAATTGGATACATTTGTTTTGCTTACAAATGAAGGGCCTAGCTTGGAGAAGGATGAACATTGGAGCAAGAACAAGCATGGAGATGATGGCATGCGCAAGGGGAACAAGAACAGTGATGATTTCAGGACTTTGAAGCCACCATAATGGGCGCATGAAGCCTTGGACGAAATATACAAGATGCCACTTCATAAATTTCGTCCCGAGGTTATTATAGGTGCTGCGTCACCTTATTATTGGGCCAGGCCCATGTAATTTCGAAATACATAAGTATAGGCTATTTTTAGAGTCCGTATGTGTGGGGAAACAAGAGATAGGGTTGATTTCGGACCCCTCCACCAAGGGCCACAAAATTCCCCCCTCTTCCTCCATATATACAGCCCTTAGGGCATCGTTTAGACTTTGGGTTTTGTTTAGATTAAAAGTTCGCCATAGCTGCAACTTCGCGTACTTCGTTTGTGTTCAACAACCAGACAAAGGCGTCACAGAACCCCACCTTGATTAATAAAGCTTTTATCTTATATTCGCAATATCCAGATTGCAATCTCAGTTTCTTGCTTGTTCTTCGTTTGCTCGCAGGAAACAGACCCTCGTGGTCAGGTTGATCGTGCTCCGGCGTGGTCGATAACCTCTCGGAGTTGGTTTAGCGATTGCTAAGGCGCGACGTCCTCGCACGTTCGTAGTTGGATCGTCAAAGTCGACTTCCACCAAAGCGATATCCATCATCTCATCGAAAGACGGGACACCCCGCCTCTATCACTTATGCTATCTTGAGAGAAGCCACTAGTGAAACCTATGGCCCCTGGGTCTATCTTTTATCATATAAGCTTTCAGTCTACTTTTATTTGCGTCTTTACTTTTCCAATCTATATTATAAAATTCCAAAAATATATTTATCTTATCATACTATCTCTATCAGATCTCACTTCCGCATGTGGCTGTGAAGGGATTGACAACCCCTTTATTGCATTGGTTGCGAGTTCTTTGTTTGTTTGTGTAGGTGCGTGGGACTTTTGAGGAGCCTCCTACTGGATTGATACCTTGGTTCTCAAAAACTAAGGGAAATACTTACGCTACTATTGCTGCATCACCCTTTCCTCTTCAAGGAAAACCAACGCAAGCTCAAGTCATAGAAGCCGGATCCGCCAACACTAGGGCAGCAACGAAGGGATCAGAGGACCTCCCGCACTAGTGCTTGGATAGAGATAACGGTGCAGCCGGCAGTGGGTCTCCTCCCTCGCTGTCGACGACGGCCTAAATGCTGCCCCTCCTCCCCTTCACCAACGGAGGGGAATACGTTCGGATCTTTAACCAGCAGTGAGGATAGAAAGACAGTGTTACCACCGCTATCTTGTTTAGATCTAGAGAGGATGAGAGTGTGTGAATAGAGCAACCCTAGCAAGAAAGCGCGGAGGCTCCTGCCTATATATATGCGTATAGTGGGGTAGTTTTATTTTTTCACTCCATCAAAACAATCGTTTAAAATTGTGTACGTGCCAGGTCATCGTTTTTTTGAGTTGTTGATTGCTTTTTGAGATAGCTACCCGCTTATTTCAAGTGGTGTTATGGTGGGCCAGGTCGCACTTTGTATCGTTCAAGTCTGGTACTGATGAGGACATCAATACCATTGTTACACCCACAACCCCTACTGCTACATATACTGGACCAATTACTAGAGCTCGCGCACGCCAATTAAATTATCAGGTACTTCCGTTTCTTGGTAATGATTCTAATGTTCATGAGAATGTGATGCTGCCTAAATTGGATATGATAGAGGCAAAGGTGTCCCGTCTTTCGATGAGATGATGGATATCGCTTTGGTGGAAGTCGACTTTGACGATCCGACTACGAACGTGCGAGGACGTCGCGCCTTAGCAATCGCTAAACCAACTCCGAGAGGTTATTGACCACGCCGGAGCACGATCAACCTGACCACGAGGGTCTGTTTCCTGCGAGCAAACGAAGAACAAGCAAGAAACTGAGATTGCAATCTGGATATTGCGAATATAAGATGAAAACTTTATTGATCAAGGTGGGGTTCTGTGACGCCTTTGTCTGGTCGTTGAACACAAACAAAGTACGCGAAGTTCCAGCTATGGCGAACTTTTAATCTAAACAAAACCCCAAAGTCTAAACGATGCCCTAAGGGCTGTATATATGGAGGAAGAGGGGGGAATTTCGTGGCCCTTGGTGGAGGGGTCCGAAATCAACCCTATCTCTTGTTTCCCCACACATACGGACTCTAAAAATAGCCTATACTTATGTATTTCGAAATTACATGGGCCTGGCCCAATAATAAGGTGACGCAGCACCTAAAATAGCCTCGGGACAAAATTTATGAAGTGGCATCTTGTATATTTTGTCCAAGGCTTCATGCACCCATTATGGTGGCTTCAAAGTTCTGAAATCATCACTTGTAACTCCGTTCTTGTTCCCCTTGCGCATGCCATCATCTCCATGCTTGTTCTTGCTCCAATGTTCATCCTTCTCCAAGCTAGGCCCTTCATTTGTAAGCAAAACAAATGTATCCAATTTAGGCAGCATCATATTCTCATGAACATTAGAATCATTACCAAGAAACGAAAGTACCTGGTAATTTAGTTGGCGTGCACGAGCTCTAGTAATTGGTCCAGTATGTATAGCAGCAGGGGCTGTGGGTGTAACAATTGTATTGATGTCCTCATCATCCTCCCCTTCTTGAAATGAAGTCGTCCTCGACGGAAGTTCATCTTCCTCACCCAAATAAGGCTTCAAATCTGCAATGTTAAAAGTGGGACTAACCCCAAAATCTGCAGGCAGCACAAGTTTATATGCATTATCATTTATTTTCTCTAACACCTTAAAGGGACCATCAGCACGTGGCATTAACTTTGATTTGCGCAAATCAGGAAATCTATCCTTACGCAAATGTAACCAAACAAGATCTCCAGGTGCAAACACAACATGTTTTCTACCCTTATCTCCAGCAAGTTTATATTTAGCATTCATGCGCTCAATGTTTTCCTTAGTTAACTCATGCATTTTTAAAATCAATTCAGCACGTTGTTTAGCATCAAAATTAACCTTCTCTGAAGATGGAAGAGGCAACAAATCAATAGGTGCACGAGGTAGGAAACCATACACAACTTCAAAAGGGCACATCTTAGTAGTAGAATGCAATGAACGATTATAAGCAAATTCAATATGAGGCAAGCATTCCTCCCACATTTTCTTATTATTCTTCAAAACAGCCCTAAGCATAGTAGACAACGTTCTATTGACTACTTCAGTTTGTCCATCAGTTTGGGGGTGACAAGTAGTACTAAAAAGCAGTTTAGTCCCCAACTTAGCCCATAAACATCTCCAAAAGTGGCTAAGAAATTTAGTATCACGATCTGAAACAATAGTATTTGGCACACCATGCAAGCAAATAATTTCACGAAAGAACAAATCAGCAACATTAACAGCATCATCGCTTTTATGACATGGTATAAAGTGTGCCATTTTCGAGAATCTATCCACGACAACAAATATGCTATCTGATGAGGACATCAATACAATTGTTACACCCACAGCCCCTGCTGCTATACATACTGGACCAATTACTAGAGCTCGTGCACGCCAACTAAATTACCAGGTACTTTCGTTTCTTGGTAATGATTCTAATGTTCATGAGAATATGATGCTGCCTAAATTGGATACATTTGTTTTGCTTACAAATGAAGGGCCTAGCTTGGAGAAGGATGAACATTGGAGCAAGAACAAGCATGGAGATGATGGCATGCGCAAGGGAAACAAGAACGGAGTTACAAGTGATGATTTCAGGACTTTGAAGCCACCATAATGGGTGCATGAAGCCTTGGACGAAATGTACAAGATGCCACTTCATAAATTTCGTCCCGAGGCTATTTTAGGTGCTGCGTCACCTTATTATTGGGCCAGGCCCATGTAATTTCGAAATACATAAGTATAGGCTATTTTTAGAGTCCGTATGTGTGGGGAAACAAGAGATAGGGTTGATTTCGGACCCCTCCACCAAGGGCCACGAAATTCCCCCCTCTTCCTCCATATATACAGCCCTTAGGGCATCGTTTAGACTTTGGGTTTTGTTTAGATTAAAAGTTCGCCATAGCTGCAACTTCGCGTACTTCGTTTGTGTTCAACGACCAGACAAAGGCGTCACAGAACCCCACCTTGATCAATAAACTTTCATCTTATATTCGCAATATCCAGATTGCAATCTTAGTTTCTTGCTTGTTCTTCGTTTGCTCGCAGGAAACAGACCCTCGTGGTCAGGTTGATCGTGCTCCGGCGTGGTCAATAACCTCTCGGAGTTGGTTTAGCGATTGCTAAGGCGCGACGTCCTCGCACGTTCGTAGTCGGATCGTCAAAGTCGACTTCCACCAAAGCGAAATCCACCATCTCATCGAAAGACGGGACACCTTTGCCTCTATCAATGGAGGAGGATTAATGGGACACTTTGGCGTGAAGAAGACGGAGGACGTACTTGCTACACATTTCTTTTGGCCAAAGATGAGACGGGATGTTGAGCGTTTTATTGCTCGCTGCACTACATGTCAAAAAGCTAAGTCACGCCTCAATCCTCATGGTTTATATATGCCTTTGCCTGTACCTAGTGTTCCTTGGGAGGATATATCTATGGACTTTGTTTTAGGTTTACCTCGAACAAAGAAGGGGAGGGATAGCATATTTGTTGTCGTGGATCGATTCTCGAAAATGGCACACTTTATACCATGTCATAAAAGCGATGATGCTGTTAATGTTGCTGATTTGTTCTTTCGTGAAATTATTCGCTTGCATGGTGTGCCAAATACTATTGTTTCAGATCGTGATACTAAATTTCTTAGCCACTTTTGGAGATGTTTATGGGCTAAGTTGGGGACTAAACTGCTTTTTAGTACTACTTGTCACCCCCAAACTGATGGACAAACTGAAGTAGTCAATAGAACGTTGTCTACTATGCTTAGGGCTGTTTTGAAGAATAATAAGAAAATGTGGGAGGAATGCTTGCCTCATATTGAATTTGCTTATAATCGTTCATTGCATTCTACTACTAAGATGTGCCCTTTTGAAGTTGTGTATGGTTTCCTACCTCGTGCACCTATTGATTTGTTGCCTCTTCCATCTTCGGAGAAGGTTAATTTTGATGCTAAACAACGTGCTGAATTGATTTTAAAAATGCAGGAGTTAACTAAGGAAAACATTGAGCGTATGAATGCTAAATATAAACTTGCTGGAGATAAGGGTAGAAAACATGTTGTGTTTGCACCTGGAGATCTTGTTTGGTTACATTTGCGTAAGGATAGATTTCCTGATTTGCGCAAATCAAAGCTAATGCCACGTGCTGATGGTCCCTTTAAGGTGTTAGAGAAAATAAATGATAATGCATATAAACTTGAGCTGCCTGCAGATTTTGGGGTTAGTCCCACTTTTAACATTGCAGATTTGAAGCCTTATTTGGGTGAGGAAGATGGACTTCCGTCGAGGACGACTTCATTTCAAGAAGGGGAGGATGATGAGGACATCAATACAATTGTTACACCCACAGCCCCTGCTGCTATACATACTGGACCAATTACTAGAGCTCGTGCACGCCAACTAAATTACCAGGTACTTTCGTTTCATGGTAATGATTCTAATGTTCATGAGAATATGATGCTGCCTAAATTGGATACATTTGTTTTGCTTACAAATGAAGGGCCTAGCTTGAAGAAGGATGAACATTGGAGCAAGAACAAGCATGGAGATGATGGCATGCGCAAGGGGAACAAGAACAGAGTTACAAGTGATGATTTCAGGACTTTGAAGCCACCATAATGGGTGCATGAAGCCTTGGACGAAATATACAAGATGCCACTTCATAAATTTCGTCCCGAGGCTATTTTAGGTGCTGCGTCACCTTATTATTGGGCCAGGCCCATGTAATTTCGAAATACATAAGTATAGGCTATTTTTAGAGTCCGTATGTGTGGGGAAACAAGAGATAGGGTTGATTTCGGACCCCTCCACCAAGGGCCACGAAATTCCCCCCTCTTCCTCCATATATACAGCCCTTAGGGCATCGTTTAGACTTTGGGTTTTGTTTAGATTAAAAGTTCGCCATAGCTGCAACTTCGCGTACTTCGTTTGTGTTCAACGACCAGACAAAGGCGTCACAGACCCCCACCTTGATCAATAAAGCTTTCATCTTATATTCGCAATATCCAGATTGCAATCTCAGTTTCTTGCTTGTTCTTCGTTTGCTCGCAGGAAACAGACCCTCGTGGTCAGGTTGATCGTGCTCCGGCGTGGTCAATAACCTCTCGGAGTTGGTTTAGCGATTGCTAAGGCGCGACGTCCTCGCACGTTCGTAGTCGGATCGTCAAAGTCGACTTCCACCAACGCGATATCCATCATCTCATCGAAAGACGGGACACCTTAGCCTCTATCAGAAGAAGAACGCTGTGTAGGCCCCGCAGGTGCGCTCTTGGCAGATAATGGTGGTTGTGCCTGTTTTCTTGTATCACGGCTGGAGGTGGCACCTGATGGAGGTGCTGGTGCAGTTGAAGTAGAAGATGCACGTGGTGTCCATGATGAAGGTCGGCCTGCAGAAAAGTTAGTTCGCCCCAATGCTTGTCGATCCTGCACTTCACGTTCAGCTTTACAAGCAAGATGGAATAAACGAGTGATATTAGTATACTCCTTATAGTCTAGAATGGTCTGAATCTCTCTATTTAATCCACCCAGAAAACGTGCAAGCATAGCTTCATTCTCCTCAACAATACCACATCTAATCATGCCAGTTTGTAATTCCTGATAATATTCTTCTACAGAATTTTTTCCTTGTCTTAAACGCTGCAATTTTTTAAGCAATTCACGTTGATAATATGGTGGAACCCAACGCGTACGCATAGCAGTTTTCAAAGCAGCCCAAGTAGTTGGAATAGGATATAATCTACAATGTTCAGACCACCATACACATGCAAAACTAGTGAAAGCACAAACAGCAGCAGCAACTCGTCTCTCCTCAGGATATTGTAAACATGTAAATCGTTGTTCAGTTTCTAACTCCCAAGTAAGATATATATCAGGAACATATCTACCCTCAAATGGTGGAATATTCAATTTCAGTTTAGGAATATGGACATCATCGCGTACCTGAGGTGGTGGTGCAGGCCTACCATTACGAATGTATACCTGAGGTCGACCTGCTGGTGGTGGTGCTGGTGGCTGCTCGTAGATCTGATTTTGATCAACCTCATCCTCATAATCGCCCGCATACTCATCATCCTCCTGGTTACCAGCAACAGCAGTAGCAGGAGCCACAGAAGTATCAACAGCAGCACCAACAGTTTGGTCAAACGCAAGAGGAACACGGCTCGCTCGGCGAAGGTCTATTTCGCGACGTGGAGGTAGTCGTTGTTGTTGTTGTTGGAGAGGTGCGTTAGGTGCAGCGGGTGGTGGTGGTGGAAGACGCGCGAGCAACTCATTCAATCTGTTATCGAGCTTTGTTTCGAACGTCTTCTCAAGGCCAGTGATCTTCTCCATGGCCTCTTCAAAATTGTTCAGCACATCTTGCACCTGTTCAGTCATCATTTGCTGAAACTTATCATGAAGCTCCTTGTTCGATAAATTCTCCCAGTCAATCTCGTCGGCTTGTGATCCTGGCATGGTTAGCAGCAATAGAAACACACAAGAATATGATCCTACAGACTACTAAGAAGTGGTGGTGGTGTATCACAAATCCGTCAAGCAAATCTCAAATTCTTACCAGTTCTTACCCAGCAGCAGGAGGTGATCGGCAACCGTTGTAGTCAAAAACTCTCAAAGCTTGGATAGAGCGATTACCAGGGAGAGTCGAACACACGACGTAGATGTATGTGGAGCTGGGAAGGCTTATAGTATGGTAGCAAAAAGGGTTAGCAATAATCAATTCAGAGATGCAAAGTTGAATAAACGCTCAACGACGGTACTGTGCTGGTCCTAGGCTAGACTGTGCTAGAGACGCGAGACTAGAACACCAACAAAATCACGGCGCGGCACGTAAACAAGGGAAAAGCACACTCTGAATTTTTTTTTCGCTCTTTTTGTTTTTGTTTTTTTTTTGCGCTCTTTTTTTTTTGCGTTGCTTTTTTTTTTGCGAAAAATCACTATAATGGCGAGTGTCTCAAAACTCTTCCTAGCTCAAACTGACAGGATGGGCACGAAATTTTTTCGACCAAATTTTTTTTTTTCGACTGCCCGGACCCAAAAACTGGAAACGGGTCAAAAAAAATTTCCTATAATGGCACCTGTCTCAAAACACTCAGAAACACCTAAAAATAGGATAGCCAGAAAATTTTTCGAAAAATGCGTTTTCGAAAAATTTTGGGCCTAAACGGAGCGTGGCTACCCGACTCTTTTTTTTTTCCGAAACCTACTCCGGCAAGGAAACACGAATCGGAATCTAGATTGATCCCGAAAACAAACCTAATAAGCAAGGAACTCGGATTGGTGGTGGATATATGGTGGTGGTATATGGCAGCGGTGGTAGTATATGGATATGGATCGGTGGTGGTATATGGACACGGATTGGTGGTGGTATATGGATACGGATTCGGAGCGGTGGTGGTAGATGGCAGGGGCGATGATGATGGTGCGGCGACGGCGTGACAACTTGTGAACAGAACTCGAAACTCTAAAAGACTAGACGCTAAGACCAGCAACTGAACACGACGATGCAACCGCAAATTCAACAAAGCAAATACAGAAAAGATTATGCAAGGCTCAGATTGGTTCGGATGGGATGAACTAACCCTAATTTTTTTGTTGGCTTTTTCGTGGACTATAGGTATGAAGAACAGACTCGATCTAAACTACGAAAAACTGTAAAATCTCACCGAGCAACCTGGAAATCTGATACCACTTGATAGAGGCAAAGGTGTCCCGTCTTTCGATGAGATGATGGATATCGCTTTGGTGGAAGTCGACTTTGACGATCCGACTACGAACGTGCGAGGACGTCGCGCCTTAGCAATCGCTAAACCAACTCCGAGAGGTTATTGACCACGCCGGAGCACGATCAACCTGACCACGAGGGTCTGTTTCCTGCGAGCAAACGAAGAACAAGCAAGAAACTGAGATTGCAATCTGGATATTGCGAATATAAGATGAAAACTTTATTGATCAAGGTGGGGTTCTGTGACGCCTTTGTCTGGTCGTTGAACACAAACGAAGTACGCGAAGTTGCAGCTATGGCGAACTTTTAATCTAAACAAAACCCCAAAGTCTAAACGATGCCCTAAGGGCTGTATATATGGAGGAAGAGGGGGGAATTTCGTGGCCCTTGGTGGAGGGGTCCGAAATCAACCCTATCTCTTGTTTCCCCACACATACGGACTCTAAAAATAGCCTATACTTATGTATTTCGAAATTACATGGACCTGGCCCAATAATAAGGTGACGCAGCACCTAAAATAGCCTCGGGACGAAATTTATGAAGTGGCATCTTGTATATTTCGTCCAAGGCTTCATGCACCCATTATGGTGGCTTCAAAGTTCTGAAATCATCACTTGTAACTCCGTTCTTGTTCCCCTTGCGCATGCCATCATCTCCATGCTTGTTCTTGCTCCAATGTTCATCCTTCTCCAAGCTAGGCCCTTCATTTGTAAGCAAAACAAATGTATCCAATTTAGGCAGCATCATATTCTCATGAACATTAGAATCATTACCAAGAAACGAAAGTACCTGGTAATTTAGTTGGCGTGCACGAGCTCTAGTAATTGGTCCAGTATGTATAGCAGCAGGGGCTGTGGGTGTAACAATTGTATTGATGTCCTCATCAGGATACATTTGTTTTTCTTAGAAATGAAGGGTCTAGCTTGGAGAAGGATGAACATTGGAGCCAGAACAAGCATGGAGATGATGGCATGCACAAGGGGACTAAGAACAGAGTTACAAGTGATGATTTCAGTACTTTGAAGCCACCATAATGGGTGCATGAAGCCTTGGACGAAATATACAAGATGCCACTTTATAAATTTCGTCCCGAGGCTATTTTAGGTGCTGCGTCACCTTATTATTGGGCCAGGCCCATGTAATTTCGAAATACATAAGTGATAGAGGCAAAGGTGTCCCGTCTTTCGATGAGATGATGGATATCGCTTTGGTGGAAATCGACTTTGACGATCCGACTACGAACGTGCGAGGACGTCGCGCCTTAGCAATCGCTAAACCAACTCCGAGAGGTTATTGACCACGCCGGAGCACGATCAACCTGACCACGAGGGTCTGTTTCCTGCGAGCAAACGAAGAACAAGCAAGAAACTAAGATTGCAATCTGGATATTGCGAATATAAGATGAAAGCTTTATTGATCAAGGTGGGGTTCTGTGACGCCTTTGTCTGGTCGTTGAACACAAACGAAGTACGCGAAGTTGCAGCTATGGCAAACTTTTAATCTAAACAAAACCCAAAGTCTAAACGATGCCCTAAGGGCTGTATATATG
>NC_041385.1:359154249-359205287 GCF_002162155.2 Triticum dicoccoides
TGCTGTTGCTGCTGCTGCTGCTGGTGTTGGTGTTGGTGTTGCTGTTGCTGTTGTTGTTGCTGTTGTTGCTGCTGCTGTTGTTGTTGCTGTTGTTGCTGCTGCTGTTGCTAAGATTGCAATTTGGATTTTGCAAATATAAGAGGAAAGCTTTAATGATCAAGGTGGGGTTCTATGACGTCTTGGTCTGATCGTTGAACACAAACGAAATATATGAAGTTACAGCTATTATGTTAATCTAAACAAACCCAAAGTCTAAACGACACCCTAAGAGTTATATATATGATGGAATAATGGGGAATTTCGTGACCCTTTGAAGGAGGGGTCCGAAACCAACCCTAACTCTGTTTCCCCACACATACGAACTTCAAAAACAGCCTATACTAAAGTATTTCGAAATTTCATGGGTCTGACCAAATAATGAGGTGACACGACACCTATTATAGCCTCTGGGCGAAATTTATGGAGTAGCATCTTATATATTTCGTCCAAGCCTTCATGCACTCATTACGGTTGCTTCAAAGCTTGAATCATCACTTGAAACTCTGTTCTTATTCCCTTAACGCATGTCATCATCTTCATGCTTGATCTTGTTTCAATGTTCATTTTTTTGTCCAAATTAGACCCTTCATTTGTAAGCAAAAGAACTGTATCCAATTTAAGCAGCATCATGTCTCAGGAAAATTAGAAACGTTACAAAAAATAAGAGTACCTGATAATTTAATTGACCTGCGTGAGTTTTAGTAATTCGTTCAGTATATGTAGCGTGATCGTGGAGTAAGTCGTTTTGGTTTTTTCAGACAAGCTCAAAAAACCAGCAAAGTGACATGTTTACCCCTGTTCCAAAATACACAGGTAATTAATACAGCCAAATTTCAGAATAACACAGGCAAGCGATCCAGCAGATCGGCCTCCCCCAGCAGCTCCTCGCCTCTACCAGGCCATCTCCCCCTTCCCTTCAGGTCCCCAGCAGATCGCCGGCGTCGCCCCCAGGTCGTTTCCCTAGGTCGCTCAAGCTCGGCCCAGGCTGTCCGCCGGCACCGCCAATCGCCTCGCTTCAGGTCGCCCAAGCCAGCCGGCGCCGCCCCTCAGATCGAGGTCACCGGCAGCAGATCAAGGTCACCGGCAGCTAATCGCCTCGCTTCAGGTCGCCCAAAGCGTGCTCCCATGGTGGGCGCTCCGAGAGGACGACGACGGCGTCTTCAGGTACCACTCTCCGACCAGGGATATTTGTGGAAAGTGCAGAAAATGTTTGAACTACGAAATTTTGTACTGAATTCTCTAAAACGACTTATAAAACGGAACAGAGGGAGTAGCAAAGTAAATTGCTTGCGTAGATGGATGTGTGGATGCGTTCCATCCCCCTGTTTGGCTTATCATTTCTGCACAATCGCACTTGCCGGATAGGGCCAAGTTGTTTCCACGGAAACAAAGATGATTTTTGTAGTTGCTAGGAGCAACTGTGCTTGGTGTTGGGGGTATTTTTGGTCACCGTTTATAGAGTTTTCAGCCACTTCTGCGGTTTCAATACTGTGATACTCATCCATTTCTCAACTGAATTACACCTAGCTTTAGTTAACCTTGAATGATTCAAAGCAACACATTGAAATAAAGTGGACAAAATGTAGAAGTAGATGGCTTGCTAGTGCTACTAGCACAACTCTGTAGGTCGTGCATCGTTTGATAGACGATAACTCTACAATTTGTATCAGGTCTAGATAGTCAGACTCTTTGTGGTCTTCTACATGAAAAGGAAATAAGTAGATGGCTTGCTGTTGCTCCCTTGCTTGATCAAATTGTATGTTACTCCTTCCGTCTCAAAAAACAAGGCGTTTAATTGTTGTCTCAAGTCAAATGGTGCAATGTTTAACCCAAGTTTGTAGAAAAAATTATTAGCATGTACTCCATCCGTCCGGAAATACTTGTCATCAAAATGAATAAAAGGAGATGTATCTAGACATATTTTAGTTCTGGATACATCCATTTTTATCCATTTTGATGACAAGTATTTTCGGACAGAGGGAGTAAAACACAAAATTAGTATCACCAAATAGCCAATAAAATATATTTCCATATTATATCTTTTTAGTATTGTATACTCCAAAACGCTCTTATATTGTGGGACGGAGGGAGTAGTTGTTAATAGTTTCTTCTACAAATTTGGTCACATTTTGTACCATTTGACTTGAGGCAAAATTTACTGGCCTTCTTTTGGGGGACGGAGGGAGCATAGTATAAATCAATGTGTTTTCAACTGCGTTCTTAGACTGATGTATCTCGTTCCAATTATAGGTGGACAACATTGATGAAAGCGACTTATTTGATGATATGGTTCAAGAGATGGAACAGATTTTACTCAATTCAGGGGAGCCCCGTGAAAGTGGACCTTCTACTGATAACCGCGTGAATAATGCTCACCAAAATCAGCATTTCAGAGATGGCAGCACCACTGCCTCTACCTCTGGTACAGATGATGCATATGTATATCCCCTTTCTCGCAATCTTTCGGAAATTGATTCGGTGGAGGTTGTGGGGGCAAAGCAAAGAACAGGGGATGTTTCTTTCGGCGAGCGGATGGTTGGGGTCAAAGAGTACACTGTATACTTGTTGAAAGTGAGGAGTGGCGAAGATGAGTGGGAAATTGAGCGTCGATACCGTGAATTTTATGCACTTTATCAACAACTCAAGCTCTTCTTTTCTGAGAAAGGATTGAGTCTTCCACCCCCATGGATAAATGTTGAGAAAGAGTCCAGTAAAATGTTTGGGAATGCATCCCCAGATGTTGTCAATGGAAGAAGTGGTCTTATTCAAGACTGCTTATGCTCTTTGCTCGTCTCTAATTATCCCTTTGGAACACCCTCCCCTCTGGTTAATTTTTTGTCATCGAGGACATCTGCTTATGAACAAAGCTTTTTAAAGATGCTTTTTCCGCGATCTTTGAAAAGGCTGAGCAGCGATTTACATACCAAAGATTCAGACTGCAATGGAGCTCTGCACAAGGATTCTACCTCGTTGGGCAAGACAATATCACTTGTTGTGGAGGATAGGCCTCAGAAGTCGACTAGACAGTTGTTGGAGTTTCAACACTACAATTGTGTGGGATGTCATAGGCATTTGGATGCTGGACGAACATTGCTGCAAGAACTTGTACAAACTATTGGATGGAACAAGCCCCGGTTTTGTGCTTACACTGGACAGTTATTTTGTGCCTCTTGTCACACAAATGATACTGCGGTTCTGCCAGCAAGAGTTTTACACCACTGGGATTTTTCTTTATATCCAGTTTCCCAGCTAGCAAAAGCATTTTTGGACTCCATCTATGACCAGGTAGAGATACTTACTCTATGTTTTTCTTTAGTTTGTTAATTCTTGTTTATTCATACCGTGCCTGGAATGTACCACAGAATATAATAATTTTACTTGTGTGCTTTGCCTTGGCCTTATTAAATGGATTGTTTTTTTTTTTCCGTTTTCAGCCTATGCTCTGTGTAAGTGCTGTCAACCCTTTCCTTTTTGCTAAAGTGCCTGCTCTGCTTAACATCATGAGTATCCGGAAGAAAATAGCTGCCATGCTTCCTTGTCTCCAATGTCCTTTTCGGAACTCCATATTTAGAGGATTAGGAGTTCGAAGATACCTTCTTGATGGGAATGACTTTTTTGCGCTTCGTGACCTTGTTGATCTCTCGAAGGGAGCTTTTGCAGGTATTTCTCATCCATGAACTTATATGTTATTGAGTTTGTGACCTTTATCAATTGATGACAGTGTAAAAGATGTACATGTATTTTGTTGCTGGCGAGGTTAAATTTGTTTAGTGTGTGAGAGTTTAGCTGACATGCTTTGGTGGTGGCGTAAAAGATGTACACATGTTAATCAGATTAATATTTTGCTCGCTATTTCTTCATTATTTCGGTATATATCAAACAGAAATTGCAGCCTGCTTAGAACTATTGAAGTTAGGATACTGAGACCCTGTTCTAAGGAGCTTCAGCTTCAGCAACATCCCTGAGTATCTCGTCTAGAAGAAATAATTAGATCGTGAATATCTTTTTTTGTTTCTAACATACGTTTGATATGGATGTTTCATATGCATGGTCCTGTGGTTATTGTTCTGACTAACGTTTGATGATACAAAAATTGGACTAAAAATCGCAAGCCATTAGATAAAAATTGAAATCGTAATCTCAATGTGTTTCCTGCATAACTGATACAAAATCTGTTCTTGACACAGCACTTCCAGTTAAGGTGCAGACCGTATCAAATAGGATACTTGAACATATCACAGAGCAATGCCTTGTGTGCTATGATGCCGGCATTCCTTGTGCTGCTCGACAAGCTTGTGATGACCCCCTGGCCCTTATTTTTCCATTTCAGGTGTGCTGCCGAATCTTCGATTTATGTTTTCTAAGCAGCCTCATCTTCATTCCTAAACAAAACTTTTATGTTAATTTCAGGAAGATGAAGCTACAAGATGTGGTTCTTGTGGGTCAATTTTCCACAAACAATGCTTCAGGAAAATTAGTGTCTGCCCCTGTGGTAAGAGTGCCAGCACAGGCACGAAAATCGTGGCGCTAGAACAATCTATAGAATCAAACAGGCTGTCAACTGAGTTCATCCCACCCCCTTCTTTTTCTTCATCGTCAAGATTTTTCGCCGGTATTCTTTCGAAAGCAAGGTCAGATAAGATTTGGAAACCGAGAGACAGCAATCCTGTGATTTTGATGGGTTCATTGCCGGATACGTCTATGTGAGTTCAGCTTAGCTGCATGTGTGGGGTTTATCATAACAATTTTTTACTTGCGCGAATGTTGTATATTTTGCTGCGACAGTATAGCAAAGAGAAGGGATTCTCACTGCTGTTTCTGTATGTTGTCCAAATTTAGCTTCTGCTGTTTGCATGGGAAGTTTGATGATTGGCCGCTATTTTTAAACAAAATGCTCATAGGAGACTATAACTTTCAACCTTGATCGGAAAATTTTGAACAAGGAATGGGATGAAACTTGACTTACTGAAGCTAAAAAATATCTGTGCTCGGCAAGACACCCACAACAAAACAAAACCAGAGTAACCATAGAATATGCAAAATAGGAACTAGACAGAATATCTATGATTCTACTTTTACATTTGAAGTTACAGCACTGAAAAAAATTGAGGGAAACACACTTTATTACTCGATAAGCAAGTTTACAGGGATGATATGCGGATAATGAGGTGAAACAAGCCACAACCCCTTTGTTCAACGTGAAAACTTCCTGTTTTATTTGTGAACTGGTTGTGAACTCTTTTTTCATTTGTGGACTGGTTTGTAGTATGAGAACATGAACCTAAATTATGCTATTTATCTATCTATGCGACTATGTGGGTGTGAATTTGATGTGAGAATTGCGATCTGGTTACCATATTTGTTAAGCAATTATGTTGAACCATCGACATCGTCCATCGAAGGAAGAATGAATTAACTGAAGAAATCCAGTATTTGTTAAGCACTTGCGGTGCCTTCAATAAAACCGTACGCTTCCTACCAAAAACTCATTGTTTTTTCATTTTTAGTAATTAATATGTACATACAAACGTATCCCCGTATCCTAGTTTTTAGAAAATTGTCGCGCCGAGCGTATCCCCGTATCGCATATCCGATACGTATCCAAGTATTCATGCAAAGTAGCTGATAAATTGTTCAAAGTAGACATAACAAACAGTTCAGACATGAAGATCAAACATGCAACATATTGATAGGACATCAACACATAAAGCATAAATGGGAAGATCAATCATAAAACGTCACTAATGGCTTCCATTGCCATTGCCATTCCCAGTACCATAGCTATCCAGGCTGCCATGTGCACTCGCACCTCCTACCACTTTGATGCCAAAATTTGTGCCTTGGTGGTACAAAGATATTGCAACTGAGCAGTGTCAGGTCTTGCAAGGTTATGGACATGATCTTGTATTCTTGCTCCATTCTTTTTGTCCGCACTTTGTTTATAAAGACTATTAGTGAAAGTGCTAGTTATCGACTAGAGGGGGGAGGGGGGGTGAATAGGCGATTTTTATGAAAGTATTCAAGACGGGCAATGTCCTCGAAGTCAGACAACCAAATACAACCTAGACAATATGCAGCGGAAGATAAACTACACTAGCCATGCCATAGTCAAGGAGATAGTATAGAGTAAACACAAAGACAGACAACAGCTAGGTAGAGTGGATCAGAATAGGAAGATAGTATGAAGCCAAATATGCAAACAAAGAAGAATGTCTTCACACAGTGAAGTCAAACACAGCAAGCAAGCAATGACTTCACGAAGCTAAATAGTAAGTAAAGGGTGAAGTGATAGAATCAGTTGCTTGACGAAGACAAGGATTTGGTAGACCAGTTCCAGTTGCTATGACAACTGTACGTCTGGTTAGCGAGGCTGAAATTGAACTCAGAAGATCACGTCTTCACCTCATTCCCCTTGAGCTAAGGACACTTAGTCCTCGCCCAATCACTCTGGTAAGTCTTCAAGGTAGACTTCCAAACCTTCACAGACTCCGTTCACCGGCGATCCACAATGACTCTTGGATCCTCAGAATGCGACGCCTAACTGACTAGAATATCACATTCTTCAAGTGTAATAAGTCTTCAGATCATGCAGACAGAAAGACTTCAGTGATGCCAAACACTCTTTGGTCTCTGGGTGTTTTGGGCTTTGTCCTCGCAAGGATTCTTTCTCAAAGGCTTCGGAGGTGGGCTGCTCTCAAACGACAATAGTCGTGCACTAACTCTGAGCAGCCACCAATTTATGGTGTAGGGGATGGGCTATTTATAGCCAGGAGGCAACCCGACATGATATGTCCGAAATGACCCCGCGTCACTAAGGAACCGACACGTGTCCAACGGTCGGATTTCAAACACACGCGACAGCTCGACTTGAGCGACAAGCAAAGGTGACTCATCCAACTCTGGGTAATATTTTCTCTCATTGTATTCACTCGAAGACATAGGATTTGGGTTGAGCATCACATCAGTCTTCTGACTTTGTTCACTTGGACCCCACTTGACAGTTCAGTGGTTCCTATGACTCAAGAAAGAAGAAAATGAAACTACGAAAGAAACTATGTCTTCACACTCCATTATCTTCAAGTGAATGTCTTCACACGTCATTATCTTCGATGTGAATGTCTTCACGAACCACCATTGTCTTCAATGTCTTCATACATTTTGGGGGGCCATCTCCGACGGGTAAACTGAATCAATGAGGGACTTCTACCTGTGTTCTCCTGTGAATCTCACAAACACATTAGTCCCTCAATCACGTTTGTCGTTAATACTCCAAAACCAACTAGGGGTGGCACTAGATGCACTCACAATCTCCCCCTTTTGGTGATTGATGACATACTGGTTGAAGTTTTCAACGGGGATAAAAATATGTGAAAGTTAAAGTACGTGGTCATTGGCTTCATGAAGTTGAAATCCCCCCCCTGAAGATGTGCATATAAGTAATTTGGTTTTTAATGCAAATGCACATTGCAGGTTTTGCTTTGTGGATATCTCCTTCTCTTCATGAAGACAAATCATCATGCATAGAAAAATGTATTAAAGATAATGGCATGCACAATGAAAAATGGGCGTCTGCAGAATGATTTCATGCGCATAAGATAGGAATTCAACCACGCAATCGAAGATAGCAGAAAATGTAGCAGACGTCCCATCTAGATTTAAGTGTTACAACTCAAAAGCCAACAGTTCATGAACGAGAGCTGCAAGACTTAACAAAAATATAGCACCCGACCCATATAGACCCGCTTGAAGACTATCAACCCATATGCTTCTCCCCCTTTTGCCATGAATGGCCAAAAAGGAATGAAGACATAGGGTGTATAAGCGTTCCCCAGAGGTGTTGGGGCAGCCGGTGTAAGTGCATCTAGTGCCACCCCTAGTTGGTTTTGGAGTATTGACGACAAAGTTGGTTGAGGGACTAATGCGTTTGTGAGAATTGCAGGATAACGCAGGTAGTGTCCCTCATTGATTCGGTTTACCCACCGGAGATGACCCCTAAAAATGTATGAAGACATTGAAGACAATGGTGGTATGTGAAGATATTCACATTGAAGACTATGACATGAGAAGACATTGAGCGAAGACTATGGAATGCGAAGACTGTGTTGTTTCGTTGTTTCCTTTTCTTCTTTGTTGAGTCATAGGAACCACCGTACTGTTAAGTGGGGTCCAAGTGAACAAAGTCAGAGTGACTGAAGTGATGCTCAACCCAAATCTTATGTCTTCGAGCGAAGACAATGAGAGCAAATCTTATCCAGAGTTGGATGAGTCAGCTTTGCTTGTAGCCCAAGTAAAGTTGCCGTGTGTGTTTGAAATCTGACCGTTGGAACACGTGTCAGTTCCTTAGTAACCCAGGGTCATTTCGGACATATCAGGTCGGGTTGCCTTGTGGCTATAAATAGCCCACCCCCTACACCATAAATTGGTGGCTGCTCAGAGTTAGTTTACGGCTTTTGTCGTTTTGAGAGCAACCCACCTCGAAGCCTTTGAGAGAGAAATCCTTGCGAGGACAAAGCCCAAACACCCAGAGCCAAAGAGTGTTAGGCATCACTGAAGTCTTTCTGTCTGTGTGACCTGAAGACTTATTTCACTTGAGGACTATGTATCCTCCAGCCGGTTAGGCGTCGCGTTCTGAGCATCCAAGAGTCATTGTGGATCGTCGGTGAACGAAGTCTGTGAAGGTTCGGAAGTCTACCTTGAAGACTTACCAGAGTGATTGGGCGAGGACTGTGTGTCCTTAGCTCAAGGGGAATAAGGTGAAGATGCGGTCTTCTGAGTTGAATCTCAGCCTCCCTAACCAGACGTACAGTTGTCACAGCAACTGGAACTGGTCCAACAAATCCTGTGTCTTCAACAAGTGACTGGTTCTATCCCTTCCCTCCTTTACTTTGAGTTTGTCTTCGTGAAGTCATTGCTTATTTGTCTTATCTGTTTGACTTCATTGCTTGACTACTATCGTTGATTGGCTTCATACTATCTTCCATCCCGATCCTTACTACCTAGCTGCTATTAGTCTTTGTACGTTCACATTATTGCATACTTGACTATGGCTTGCTTGTTGTAGTTTATCTTCCGCTGCATATCAATTAGGTCATTTCTATTGTTTGTCTTCGAAACTTCCAAGTTTTGAAGACTTTGATAAAAATCGCCTATTCACCCCCCTCTAGTCGATAACTAGCACTTTCAATTGGTATCAAAGCAAGGTACTCCCTTGTTCTGTGTGATTCGGTTTAACCACCTGGAGTTTAGCTATGTCGACTGCAGGGATAATCAAAGTCTCCGCTGCTTGTCCCGTGTTCGATGGAACTGAATATCCCTACTGGAAGAATAAGATGCGCATGCATCTTGAAGCCATTGATGTCGACCTCTGGTATGTCGTCAAGAATGGTGTTCCCAAAACTGGTGAAGGTGTCACCCCTACTGATATCAAGAAGTTCATTCAACTGGACTCCACTACAAAGAACATCATCTGTGGTCATCTGACCAAAGGACAGTATGGCCGTGTGAGTGCTCTGGAAACGTCAAAGCTAGTCTGGGACTGGCTATCCAAGGTAAACGAAGGCGTCTCTACACAGAGAGACCAGAGGATTAGTGTTCTTCGCAATCTCTTCAACTGCTTCAAAAGAAACGACAATGAAAATGTCCAACTCACATTTGATCGCCTCACCGACATCACAAATGAGCTTCAGGATCTTGGCGCCACTGAGATTACCAAGCATGAAATCGTCAAGACACTACTGAGATCACTTGACAGCTCCTTTGACACCCTTGCCCTCATGATACAAGAACGTCCTGACTTCAAGACACTCGACCCGTCTGATATACTTGAGAGGCTCAACACACATGAGTTCTAGCTTTCTGAGAAAAGAGATATCTATGGTCCCAATTATGGCCGAACTCGCGCCTTGAAGGCAAAAGTGGTTTCCTCATCTGAAGAAGAATCTGACTGCGGTTCTGATGATCCTGAAGACATTGGAAAGGAACTTGCCATGCTTGTGAAGAAGTTCCAGAGGTTCACCAAGAAGAAGGGCTTCAGAAAGTCTTCACGATCTAGCTCAAGAAATGATGAAGCTTCCACTCATGACAACAAGAAGAGAACATGTCACAAGTGCAAGAAACCTGGACACTATATCTCTGAGTGTCCTCAGTGGGACAATGAGAAGAAGAAGAAGAAGAAGAAGTGATAAAGGCAAAGGTGTCCCGTCTTTCGATGAGATGATGGATATCGCTTTGGTGGCAGTCGACTTTGATGATCCGACTACGAACGTGCGAGGACGTCGCGCCTTAGCAATCGCTAAACCAACTCCGAGAGGTTATTGACCACGCCGGAGCATGATCAACCTGACCACGAGGGTCTGTTTCCTGCGAGCAAACGAAGAACAAGCAAGAAACTGAGATTGCAATCTGGATATTGCGAATATAAGATGAAAGCTTTATTGATCAAGGTGGGGTTCTGTGACGCCTTTGTCTGGTCGCTGAACACAAACGAAGTACGCGAAGTTGCAGCTATGGCGAACTTTTAATCTAAACAAAACCCAAAGTCTAAACGATGCCCTAAGGGCTGTATAGATGGAGGAAGAGGGGGGGAATTTCGTGGCCCTTGGTGGAGGGGTCTGAAATCAACCCTATCTCTTGTTTCCCCACACATACGGACTCTAAAAATAGCCTATACTTATGTATTTCGAAATTACATGGGCCTGGCCCAATAATAAGGTGACGCAGCACCTAAAATAGCCTCGGGACGAAATTTATGAAGTGGCATCTTGTATATTTCGTCCAAGGCTTCATGCACCCATTATGGTGGCTTCAAAGTCCTGAAATCATCACTTGTAACTCCGTTCTTGTTCCCCTTGCGCATGCCATCATCTCCATGCTTGTTCTTGCTCCAATGTTCATCCTTCTCCAAGCTAGGCCCTTCATTTGTAAGCAAAACAAATGTATCCAATTTAGGCAGCATCATATTCTCATGAACATTAGAATCATTACCAAGAAACGAAAGTACCTGGTAATTTAGTTGGCGTGCACGAGCTCTAGTAATTGGTCCAGTATGTATAGCAGCAGGGGCTGTGGGTGTAACAATTGTATTGATATCCTCATCAAAACCATACACAACTTCAAAAGGGCACATCTTAGTAGTAGAATGCAATGAACGATTATAAGCAAATTCAATATGAGGCAAGCATTCCTCCCACATTTTCTTATTATTCTTCAAAACAGCCCTAAGCATAGTAGACAATGTTCTATTGACTACTTCAGTTTGTCCATCAGTTTGGGGGTGACAAGTAGTACTAAAAAGCAGTTTAGTCCCCAACTTAGCCCATAAACATCTCCAAAAGTGGCTAAGAAATTTAGTATCACGATCTGAAACAATAGTATTTGGCACACCATGCAAGCGAATAATTTCACGAAAGAACAAATCAGCAACATTAACAGCATCATCGCTTTTATGACATGGTATAAAGTGTGCCATTTTCGAGAATCTATCCACGACAACAAATATGCTATCCCTCCCCTTCTTTGTTCGAGGTAAACCTAAAACAAAGTCCATAGATATATCCTCCCAAGGAACACTAGGTACAGGCAAAGGCATATATAAACCATGAGGATTGAGTCGTGACTTAGCTTTTTGACATGTAGTGCAGCGAGCAATAAACCGCTCAACATCCCGTCTCATCTTTGGCCAAAAGAAATGTGTAGCAAGTAAGTCCTCCGTCTTCTTCACGCCAAAGTGTCCCATTAATCCTCCTCCATGCGCCTCCTGCAACAACAAAAGACGAACGGAGCTAGCTGGAATGCATAGCTAGTTAGCACGAAACACAAATCCATCGTTAACAACAAACTTGTTCCACATTCTTCCTTCTTTACAATTCTACATTACATCTTTAAAATCAGCATCATGCACATATTGATCTTTGATGGTCTCCAAACCAAATATTTTGAAGTCAAGTTGTGAAAGCATAGTATAGCGACGAGACAATGCATCAGCAATAACATTTTCTTTTCCCTTCTTGTGTTTAATGACATAAGGGAAAGTCTCAATGAATTCAACCCATTTAGCATGTCTACGATTCAGTTTAGCTTGACTTTTAATATGTTTCAAAGATTCATGATCAGAATGTATAACAAATTCTTTGGGCCATAAATAATGTTGCCATGTTTCTAAAGTCTGAACAAGAGCATATAATTCTTTATCATAAGTAGAATAATTCAGACTAGGCCCACTCAATTTTTCAGAAAAGTATGCAACAGGTTTGCCATCTTGTAATAGCACACCTCCTAATCCAATTCCACTAGCATCACATTCAAGCTCAAAAGTCTTATTAAAATCAGGAAGTTGGAGTAAAGGAGCATGTGTCAACTTATCTTTCAATACCGTGAAGGCTTCTTCCTGTGCGGTACCCCAAAGAAAAGGCACATCTTTCTTTGTAAGCTCATTGAGAGGTGCAGCAATGGTGCTGAAATCTCTCACAAAACGCCTATAGAATCCAGCGAGGCCAAGAAAACTCCTCACTTGTGTGACCGTTTTGGGCTGCGGCCAACTCTCAATAGCTTCAATCTTGGCTTTATCAACTTCAATTCCCTGTGAAGTAACAACATAGCCAAGAAAAGATACTCGGTCGGTGCAAAAGGTGCACTTCCCAAGGTTACCAAACAAACGTGCATCACGTAGAGCAATAAAAACAGCACGTAAATGTTCCAAATGTTCCTCCAAAGATCTTGATGAGGACATCAATACAATTGTTACACCCACAGCCCCTGCTGCTATACATACTGGACCAATTACTAGAGCTCGTGCACGCCAACTAAATTACCAGGTACTTTCGTTTCTTGGTAATGATTCTAATGTTCATGAGAATATGATGCTGCCTAAATTGGATACATTTGTTTTGCTTACAAATGAAGGGCCTAGCTTGGAGAAGGATGAACATTGGAGCAAGAACAAGCATGGAGATGATGGCATGCGCAAGGGAAACAAGAACGGAGTTACAAGTGATGATTTCAGGACTTTGAAGCCACCATAATGGGTGCATGAAGCCTTGGACGAAATATACAAGATGCCACTTCATAAATTTCGTCCCGAGGCTATTTTAGGTGCTGCGTCACCTTATTATTGGGCCAGGCCCATGTAATTTCGAAATACATAAGTATAGGCTATTTTTAGAGTCCGTATGTGTGGGGAAACAAGAGATAGGGTTGATTTCGGACCCCTCCACCAAGGGCCACGAAATCCATCCTCCCCTTCTTGAAATGAAGTCGTCCTCGACGGAAGTTCATCTTCCTCACCCAAATAAGGCTTCAAATCTGCAATGTTAAAAGTGGGACTAACCCCAAAATCTGCAGGCAGCTCAAGTTTATATGCATTATCATTTATTTTCTCTAACACCTTAAAGGGACCATCAGCACGTGGCATTAACTTTGATTTGCGCAAATCAGGAAATCTATCCTTACGCAAATGTAACCAAACAAGATCTCCAGGTGCAAACACAACATGTTTTCTACCCTTATCTCCAGCAAGTTTATATTTAGCATTCATGCGCTCAATGTTTTCCTTAGTTAACTCATGCATTTTTAAAATCAATTCAGCATGTTGTTTAGCATCAAAATTAACCTTCTCCGAAGATGGAAGAGGCAACAAATCAATAGGTGCACGAGGTAGGAAACCATACACAACTTCAAAAGGGCACATCTTAGTAGTAGAATGCAATGAACTATTATAAGCAAATTCAATATGAGGCAAGCATTCCTCCCACATTTTCTTATTATTCTTCAAAACAGCCCTAAGCATAGTAGACAACATTCTATTGACTACTTCAGTTTGTCCATCAGTTTGGGGGTGACAAGTAGTACTAAAAAGCAGTTTAGTCCCCAACTTAGCCCATAAACATCTCCAAAAGTGGCTAAGAAATTTAGTATCACGATCTGAAACAATAGTATTTGGCACACCATGCAAGCGAATAATTTCACGAAAGAACAAATCAGCAACATTAACAGCATCATCGCTTTTATGACATGGTATAAAGTGTGCCATTTTCGAGAATCTATCCACGACAACAAATATGCTATCCCTCCCCTTCTTTGTTCGAGGTAAACCTAAAACAAAGTCCATATATATATCCTCCCAAGGAACACTAGGTACAGGCAAAGGCATATATAAACCATGAGGATTGAGTCGTGACTTAGCTTTTTGACATGTAGTGCAGCGAGCAATAAAACGCTCAACATCCCGTCTCATCTTTGGCCAAAAGAAATGTGTAGCAAGTACGTCCTCCGTCTTCTTCACGCCAAAGTGTCCCATTAACCCTCCTCCATGCGCCTCCTGCAACAACAAAAGACGAACGGAGCTAGCTGGAATGCATAGCTTGTTAGCACGAAACACAAATCCATCGTTAACAACAAACTTGTTCCACATTCTTCCTTCTTTACAATTCTGCATTACATCTTTAAAATTAGCATCATGCACGTATTGATCTTTGATGGTCTCCAAACCAAATATTTTGAAGTCAAGTTGTGAAAGCATAGTATAGCGACGAGACAATGCATCAGCAATAACATTTTCTTTTCCCTTCTTGTGTTTAATGACATAAGGGAAAGTCTCAATGAATTCAACCCATTTAGCATGTCTACGATTCAGTTTAGCTTGACTTTTAATATGTTTCAAAGATTCATGATCAGAATGTATAACAAATTCTTTGGGCCATAAATAATGTTGCCATGTTTCTAAAGTCTGAACAAGAGCATATAATTCTTTATCATAAGTAGAATAATTCAGACTAGGCCCACTCAATTTTTCAGAAAAGTATGCAACAGGTTTGCCATCTTGTAATAGCACACCTCCTAATCCAATTCCACTAGCATCACATTCAAGCTCAAAAGTCTTATTAAAATCAGGAAGTTGGAGTAAAGGAGCATGTGTCAACTTATCTTTCAATACCGTGAAGGCTTCTTCCTGTGCGGTACCCCAAAGAAAAGGCACATCTTTCTTTGTAAGCTCATTGAGAGGTGCAGCAATGGTGCTGAAATCTCTCACAAAACGCCTATAGAATCCAGCGAGGCCAAGAAAACTCCTCACTTGTGTGACCGTTTTGGGCTGCGGCCAACTCTCAATAGCTTCAATGTTGGCTTTATCAACTTCAATTCCCTGTGGAGTAACAACATAGCCAAGAAAAGATACTCGGTCGGTGCAAAAGGTGCACTTCCCAAGGTTACCAAACAAACGTGCATCACGTAGAGCAATAAAAACAGCACGTAAATGTTCCAAATGTTCTTCCAAAGATCTGCTATAAATCAATATGTCATCAAAGTAAACTACCACAAATCGTCCAATGAAAGCACGTAAAACTTCGTTCATTAATCTCATGAAAGTACTAGGTGCATTAGTTAACCCAAAAGGCATGACTAACCACTCATATAATCCAAACTTAGTTTTAAATGCTATTTTCCATTCATCTCCCAATTTCATACGAATTTGATGGTAACCACTACGCAAATCAACTTTGGAGAATATTGTAGAGCCACTCAATTCATCAAGCATATCATCTAGCCTAGGAATAGGATGACGATAACGAATAGTAATATTATTAATGCCTCTACAATCAACACACATACGTGATGTACCATCCTTTTTCGGCACTAGAATAATAGGAACAACACAAGGACTAAGGGATTCGCGTATATAACCTTTATCGAGAAGCTCTTGTACTTGACGCATAATCTCCTTCGTCTCCTCTGGATTGGTACGGTATGGTGCACGGTTTGGCAGTGAAGCACCGGGAATTAAGTCAATCTGATGCTCAATCCCTCGAATAGGCGGTAATCCCGGTGGCACGTCTTGTGGAAAAACGTCAGCGAACTCCTGCAAAATGTTAATGACAGTAGGAGGCAAAGAGGAAGGCACGTCCTCGAATGAAAATAATGCCTCTTTGCACACAAAAGCATAGCAAACAGATTTGCTGAAATCTAGCTCATCAATATCAGATTTGGTGGCAAATAAACATGCACTTTTCAATTTAATTTCAGAAGCAACACTAGATGGTTTATTATTAGGCTTCATTTGTTGCTCAAATTCTTTTGCCACAATCTGATTTTCACTCTTATTCTTCTCCTGTTTTGCTTTATTAGCTCTATTAATATCATCTTTCAAAATGGAATCAGGAGTCATAGGAAGCAAAGTAATATTTTTATCCTTGTGAACAAGAGTATAGTGATTGTTTCTACCATGGTGTATAGAATTTTTATCAAATTGCCATGGTCTACCAAGTAATAAGGAACATGCTTGCATAGGTACCACATCACAATCAACATAATCAGCATATGTAGAGATACTAAAATGCACACGAACAATATGTGTTACCTTAACCTTGCCGCTGTTGTTGAACCATTGGATGTAGTAAGGATGTGGATGTGGTCTTGTGGTGAGAGAAAGCTTCTCCACCATCTCCATGCTAGCCAAGTTGTTGCAGCTCCCTCCGTCTATTATGACGCGCACAGAACGTTCCTTCACAACTCCCTTGGTATGGAACAAATTGTGCCTCTGATTTTGCTCAGCTTGTGTGACCTGCACACTCAAAACACGTTGAGCAACTAAACATTCATACCTGTCAGCGTCTTCAGGAGCCATGTATTGCGTCTCATGATCAGAATCATCTCCACCTTGTTCTTCACGTGTAATAAGAGCCAATGTCTCCTCATCATAGTCACTAGCGGACTCATATCCACCACCCTCGGTAGCAATCATCACACGCGGAGATTTGCATTCTCTCTCATAATGACCTCCTCCCTTACAACGACGACAAATAATATCACTTGTGTGCCCTGTTGATGCCCTGGAAGAAGAAGAACTCTGTGCAGGCCCGGCAGGTTTGCTCTTGGCAGATAATGGTGGTTGTTCCTGTTTTCTTGTATCACGGCTGTAGGAGGCACCTGATTGAGGCGATGGTGCAGTTGAAGTAGAAGATGCACGCGGTGTCCATGATGAAGGTCGGCCTGCAGAAAAGTTAGTTCGCGCCAATGCTTGTCGATCCCGCACTTCACGTTCAGCTTTACAAGCAAGATGGAATAAATGAGTGATATTAGTATACTCCTTATAGTCTAGAATGGTCTGAATCTCTCTATTTAATCCACCCAGAAAACGTGCAAGCTTAGCTTCATTCTCCTCAACAATACCACATCGAATCATGCCAGTTTGTAATTCCTGATAATATTCTTCTACAGAATTTTTTCCTTGTCTTAAACGCTGCAATTTTTGAAGCAATTCACGTTGATAATATGGTGGAACCCAACGCGTACGCATAGCAGTTTTCAAAGCAGCCCAAGTAGTTGGAATAGGATATAATCTACAATGTTCAGACCACCAGACACATGCAAAACTAGTGGCACAAACAGCAGCAGCAACCCGTCTCTCCTCGGGATATTGTAAACATGTAAAACGTTGTTCAGTTTCTAACTCCCAAGTAAGATATATATCAGGAACATATCTACCCTCAAATGGTGGAATATTCAATTTCAGTTTAGGAATATGGACATCATCTCGTACCTGAGGTGGTGGTGCAGGCCTACCATTACGAATATATACCTGAGGTCGACCTGCTGGTGGTGGTGCTGGTGGTTGTACGTAGTTCTGATTTTGAGCAACCTCATCCTCGTAATCTCCCACATAATCATCCTCCTCCGCATCAGCATCAGGAGCCACAGAAGTATCAACAGCAGCACCAACAGTTTGGCCAAACGCAAGAGGAACACGGCTCGCTCGGCGGAGGTCTATTTCGAGACGTGGAGGTAGTTGTTGTTGTTGTTGTTGGAGAGGTGCGTTAGGTGCAGCGGGTGGTGGTGGTGGAAAACGCGCGAGCAATTCATTAAACTTGTTATCGAGCTTTGTTTCGAACGTCTTCTCCATGCCATCTATCTTCTCCATGGCCTCTTCAAATCTGTTTAGCACGTCTTGCACCTGTCCACTCATCATTTGCTGAAATTTATCATGCAAATCCTTATTCGTCATGTTCTCCCAGTCAGTCTCGTCGGCTTGTGATCCTGGCATGGTTAGTAGCAATAGAAACACACAAGAATATGATCCTACTGACTACTAACAAAAGGTGGTGGTGGGTGTCACAAATCCGTCAAGCAAATCTCAAATTCTTACCAGTTCTTACCCAGCAGCAGGCGGTGATCGGCAACCGTTGTAGTCAAAAACTCTCAAAGCTTGGATAGAGCGATTACCAGGGAGAGTCAAACGCACGACGTAGATGTATGTGGAGCTGGGAAGGCTTATAATATGGTAGCAAAAAGGGTCAGCAATAATCAATTCAGAGATGCAAAGTTGAATAAACGCTCAACGACTGTACTGTGCTGGTCCTAGGCTAGACTGTGCTAGAGACGCGAGCCTAGAACACCAACAAAATCACGGCGCGGCACGTAAACAAGGGAAAAGCACACTCTGGAATTTTTTTTCGCTCTTTTTTTTGCGCTCTTTTTTTTCGCTGTTTTTTTTGCGAAAAATCACTATAATGGCGAGTGTCTCAAAACTCTTCCTAGCTCAAACTGACAGGATGGGCATGAAATTTTTTCGACCAATTTTTTTTTCGACTGCCCGGACACAAAAACTGGAAACGGGTCAAAAAAAACTTCCTATAATGGCACCTGTCTCAAAACACTCAGAAACACCTAAAAATAGGATAGCCAGAATTTTTTTTCGAAAAATGCGTTTTCGAAAAATTTTGGGCCTAAACGGGGCGTGGTTTCCGGACTCTTTTTTTTCCCGAAACCTACTCCGGCAAGGAAACACGAATAGGAATCTAGATGGATCTCGAAAACAAACCTAATATGACAAGAACTCGGATTGGTGGTGGATATATGGTGGTAGATGGCAGCGGTGGTGGTATATGACAGCTGTGGTGGTATATGGATATGGATTCGAAGCGGTGGCGGATAAGCGGTGGTGGTAGATGGCAGGGGTGATGATGATGGTGCGGCGGCGGCGTGACAACTTATGACCAGAACTCGAAACTCTAAAAGACTAGACTCTAAGACCAGCAACTAGACACGACGCTGCAACCGCAAATTCAACAAAGCAAAACCCTAAAAAGATTATGCAAAGGCTCAGATTGGTTCGGATATGATGAACTAACCCTAATTTTTTTGTGGCTTTTTCGTGGACTATAGGTATGAAGAACAGACTCGATCTAAACTACAAAAAACTGTAAAATCTCACCGAGCAACCTGGAAATCTGATACCACTTGATAAAGGCAAAGGTGTCCCGTCTTTCGATGCGATGATGGATATCGCTTTGGTGGCAGTCGACTTTGACGATCCGACTACGAACGTGTGAGGACGTCGCGCCTTAGTAATCTCTAAACCAACTCCGAGAGGTTATTGACCACGCCAGAGCACGATCAACCTGACCACGAGGGTCTGTTTCCTGCGAGCAAACGAAGAACAAGCAAGAAACTGAGATTGCAATCTGGATATTGCGAATATAAGATGAAAGCTTTATTGATCAAGGTGGGGTTCTGTGACGCCTTTGTCTGGTCGCTGAACACAAACGAAGTACGCGAAGTTGCAGCTATGGCGAACTTTTAATCTAAACAAAACCCAAAGTCTAAACGATGCCCTAAGGGCTGTATAGATGGAGGAAGAGGGGGGGAATTTCGTGGCCCTTGGTGGAGGGGTCCGAAATCAACCCTATCTCTTGTTTCCCCACACATACAGACTCTAAAAATAGCCTATACTTATGTATTTCGAAATTACATGGGCCTGGCCCAATAATAAGGTGACGCAGCACCTAAAATAGCCTCGGGACGAAATTTATGAAGTGGCATCTTGTATATTTTGTCCAAGGCTTCATGCACCCATTATGGTGGCTTCAAAGTCCTGAAATCATCACTTGTAACTCCGTTCTTGTTCCCCTTGCGCATGCCATCATCTCCATGCTTGTTCTTGCTCCAATGTTCATCCTTCTCCAAGCTAGGCCCTTCATTTGTAAGCAAAACAAATGTATCCAATTTAGGCAGCATCATATTCTCATGAACATTAGAATCATTACCAAGAAACGAAAGTACCTGGTAATTTAGTTGGCGTGCACGAGCTCTAGTAATTGGTCCAGTATGTATAGCAGAAGGGGCTGTGGGTGTAACAATTGTATTGATGTCCTCATCAAGAAGAGCAAGGAATATGATTCTGATGACAAGAAGAAGAAGAAATCTTCAAAGTCTTCTTCTAAGTCCTCATCAAGGTCTTCATCACATAAGAAGAGCTCATCTGGCAAGGCTCGTGCTTTTGTTGGCAAGGAAATGGATTCAGAGGAGGAGTCTGCTTCTAAGGAGGTGGAGGTGGAGTCTGAAGAAGAGTCCGACCCTGGCGTTGCATGTCTGGCTCTAGCCATAGCCTATGTTGCCAACACTGAAGACAATGACTTCCACACCAACGCTGAAGCTGATGACATGGACGATCCTGCTCCCACCTACTGCTTCATGGCACGTGGTGCCAAGGTAAAATCACGCGATGCTTACTTTCAAACATCAAGTGAAGATGACTCTGATTGTGAATCCAAACCCAGCTACAAAACACTTGCTAAAATTGCTACTGAACAACAAAGGGCTATGGAACATACTCAAAAACTGTTAGACAAAAGCGATGACCTGTTGGACGCAGAAATGACACGTTCACAGTCCTTAGTAGAAGACATAAAAAATCTTCATGCTAAGTACCAAGAACTTGAAAGTCTTCATGAGACGCTCTCAACCACATATGAAAGGCTCTCCTATGATTATCTTCAAAGGAAGCAAGAGCTTGAGAAATTGAAAGCGACTCATGAAGATCTTCAAAAAGAGAATGAGTCATTTCGCGCTCAATAGATCAGTTCCGCTCAGGATGGATTTGAACCACCATGTTTAAAATGCATTGAGCGTGATAACGCTACCTCTGTTGCTGAATGTTCCAATGCCGCTGCTGTTGCATTGTCTTCAACTACTGATGTAGAAACTAACCCCTCTACGGAGGATACCACTGCTATTGCTGATGAAAATGCTAGGTTGAAGACATTGCTTGAAACAGGGATGTATAAAAGTCTGAAAGGACATCAGACACTTTGTGATGTCCTCAAAAAGCAGATTCTAAACCGAAACCCTAGGAAAGAGGGTGTTGGGTTCGAGAGGAAAATGAATGCTGATGGTTCCTACTGGAAGCCTGAGCAGTATCCCAAAACCACATGGGTTGTTGCAAAGGAACCTTCAGTGGATCCATCCACTTTATCTGGCTTTACCTGTGCTAATCCTATTATCATTGATGAATCCTTTGATGCAAACTATAAACTGTTCAAAAATCAGAATGGTGAAGTGTTTGCCAGGTATATTGGTACTAACTGCAGGAATGGACAACCTATGAAGAAGACCTGGGTTCCCAAAAGCTGTCTTGAGAATCTTCCAGCGAATGTCATCATGACATCACCAGGGAAGAAGACAAACCCCAGACCAAAGGCATCATATGGTCCAACGGCTTCATACGAATACAGGACTCACTTGAGTCACCCTAATGCCAATGTTTTGCAGGGAAATCATGCTCAAACGTATGAATATGAACGTGTGTCCTCAAACCGCCATGTTCATAGGACTAAGAACTTTTCTGCTTATTCATATGAGTATCATTCATCTCCTTCAAGGCTATTTGCTAGGGCTTCATGTTGGGGAACGTTGCAGAAAATTAAAATTTTTCCTACGGTTTCACCAAGATCCATCTATGAGTTCATCTAAGCAACGAGTCGAGGGAGTGAGTTTGCATCTACATACCACTTGTAGATCGCGTGCGGAAGCTTGCAAGGTGATGATGGAGTCGTACTCGAACGTGATTCGAATCACCGATGACCAAGTGCTGAACGGACAGCACCTCCGCGTTCAACACACGTACGGGACGGGAGACGTCTCCTCCTTCTTGATCCAGCAAGGGGGAAGGAGAGGTTGAGGAAGACAGCTCCACCGGCAGCACGACGGCGTGGTGATGGTGGAGAGGCAGTACTCCGACAGGGCTTCGCCAAGCACACAACGGAGGAGGAGAGGTGTTGGGGAGGGGAGGGCTGCGCCTTGGAGGGTGGTGCGGCTGCCCTCCCCTCACCCCTCTATTTATAGGGGGAAGGGACAAGGGGGCCGGCCCCCTAGAACCCATCTAGGGGGGTGCGGCGGCCAAGGGGAGAGGGGGAGAGGGTGGCTTGCCCCCCAAGCCAAGGGGGCGCCCCCTCTAGGGTTCCCCCCTCAACCCTAGGCGCAAGGGCCCAAGGGAGGGGGTGCGCCCAGCCCACCAGGGGCTGGCTCCCTGCCCCACGCAGCCCATGTGGCCCCCCGGGAGGGGTGGCCCCTCCCGGTGGACCCCCGGAACCCTTCCGGTGGCCCCGGTACAATACCGGTATGACCCCGAAACTTCCCGGTGTCCGTTTGACAACTTCCCATATATAAATCTTTACCTACGGACCCTTCCGGAGATCCTCGTGACGTCCAGGATCCCATCCGGGACTCCTAACAACATTCGGTAGTCACATACTAGTCTTCCTAATAACCCTAGCGTCACCGAACCTTAAGTGTGTAGACCCTACGGGTTCGGGAGACATGCAGACATGACCTAGACGCTCTCAGGTCAATAACCAATAGCGGGATCTGGATACCCATGATGGCTCCCACATGCTCCTCGATGTTGTCATCGGATGAACCACGATGTCGAGGATTCGATCAAACCCTGTATGCAATTCCCTTTGTCAATCGGTACATTACTTGCCCGAGACTCGATCGTCGGTATCCCAATACCTTGTTCAGTCTCGTTACCGGCAAGTCACTTTACTCGTACCGTAATGCATGATCCCGTGTCCAACACCTTGGTCACATTGAGCTCATTATGATGATGCATTACCGAGTGGGCCCAGAGATACCTCTCCGTCATACGGAGTGACAAATCCCAATCTCGATCCGTGTCAACCCAACAGATACTTTCGGAGATACCTGTAATGCACCTTTATAGTCACCCAGTTACGTTGTGACGTTTGATACACCCAAGGCACTCTTACGATATCCGGGAGTTACACGATCTCATGGTCGAAGGAAGAGATACTTGACATTGGCAAAGCTCTAGCAAAACGAACTACACGATCTTTTATGCTATGCTTAGGATTGGGTCTTGTCCATCACATCATTCTCCTAATGATGTGATCCCGTTATCAACGACATCCAATGTCCATAGTCAGGAAACCATGACTATCTGTTGATCACAACGAGCTAGTCAACTAGAGGCTCACCAGGGACATATTGTGGTCTAAGTATTCACACGTGTATTATGATTTCCGGATAATACAGTTATAGCATGAATAAAAGACATTTATCATGAACATTGAAATATAATAATACTTTTATTATTGCCTCTAGGGCATATTTCCAACACTTCAAAGCCGAAATTCTCAGATGCTGCACTTAGACTCATTGCTTCTAAGTCACCCCTGAAGATGTGGGTGGTGAAGAAGAATTAACTCTCTTTTGCAGAATATGGTCTCCAGCCAGCAATCAAAGGCGTCCGATACTATTGCTGGGGACCTAAAACACATTAAGGGACGCTCGATAAAGTGACTTACTATGTATTCCACATACGAATCGTTTACCTGTCATACTGTGTGTTCTAACCTTGATCTAAGCTGTGATAATCCTAGTGTACGTCAAATGCTTATGCTTCACAACATACCTTGTGAAGCCTATCCTCCTAACTGCACTGTAGGGTATGACACCTCGTGCTTCAGAATGGGTTATCGACAGCGGATGCACTAATCATATGACTGGTGATCGAAGTCTTCTCATGGACTCAACCTTACGTCCATCCGACAAGAGTCAAATCACATTTGCTGACACTGGTAAAAGCAAGGTATTGGGTCTAGGTAGAGTTGCAATCTCGAAGGATCAACACATGGATAAAGTGATGCTTGTTGAATCCCTTGGGTTCAACTTAATGTCTGTCTCAATGCTTTGTGACTTAAACATGATTGTGCTATTTGGAAAATATCGTTGCCTTGTACTAATGGAATCTGACAAGTCTCTAGTCTTTGAAGGGTATAGGAAAGATGATCTATACATGGTAGATTTCTCAGCAGGTCCACAGCTTGCCGTATGTCTTCTTGCAAAAGCTTCAGAATGCTGGCTCTGGCATCAGAGGCTGGGGCATGCTGGCATGAGGAATTTACACACACTTGTCAAGAATAAGCATGTCATAGGCATCGAAGGTGTCAAGTTCAAGAAAGATCATTTGTGTGGTGCCTGTGAAGCTGGAAAGATGACTAGGGCGAAGCACCCCTCGAAGACAATCATGACGACATCTCAACCCTTCGAGCTGCTACACATGGACTTATTTGGCCCTACTCACTACTCTACCCTCACAACAACAACTTGTCTCTATGGCTTCATTATTGTTGATGACTACTCAAGATACACATGGGTGCACATAATTCTCTACAAGACTGAAGTACAAGATGTCTTCAGACGATTCGCCAATCGAGCCATGAACAATTATGGCGTCAAGATCAAGCATATCAGAAGTGATAACGGCACTGAATTCAAGAATACTGGGCTTGATCTTTATCTGGATACAATGGGAATCACTCATGAGTTTTCTGCTCCATACACACCTCAGCAAAATGGCATTATAGAGCGCAAGAACAGAACCCTCATTGAGATGGCTCGAACAATGCTCGATGAGTACAAGACACCAAGAAAGTTCTGGCCTGAAGCTATTGATACATCATGTCACATCATCAACCGTGTCTACATCCACAAGCTTCTGAGCAAAACATCCTATGAGCTCCTCACTGGTAAGAAGCCAAATGTCAGCTACTTCAGAGTCTTTGGTGCTAGGTGCTGGATCAAGGATCCCCATCACAAGTCAAAATTTGCACCTAAAGCTCACGAAGGCTTCATTCTCGGTTATGGAAAGGACTCGCACTCTTACAGAGTCTTCAACCTCTTTCACTACAAAATCGTTGAAACTGTGGACATGCGATTTGATGAAACCAATGGTTCACAATGAGAGCTCTTGCCAAGAACATTAGATGAAGCTCCTCCCAGCGAATCTATCAAGCTAATGGGAACTGGTGAAATCATGCCTTCTGAAGCACAGCCTGAAGAGGAACTTATCATTTATACACCAAACCAACCTGAAGACAATGCTCAGACCGAAGACAATCCTCCCAATGATGACAATGATCAGCATGAGCAAGGTCCTCGTCCAGTTCATCCTCGTGTTGCAAATGAAGTACAGACTGAGAAGATAATTGATAACATCAATGCACCTGGTCCACTTACTCGCTCAAGAGCAACACAGTTAGCAAATTTCTGTGGGCATTTTTCATTTGTATCAATATCAGAACCCAAGAAAGTTGCCGAAGCCTTTATGGAACCTGAATGGATTCAAGCCATGCAAGAAGAACTTCAACAGTTCAAGCTGAATAATGTTTGGAAACTTGTCAAGCACCCTGACCCTCACAAGCATAACATTATTGGCACTAAATGGATATATCGAAACAAGCAAGATGAGCATGGTCAAGTCGTCAGAAACAAAGCACGTCTTGTGGCTCAAGGATATACTCAAGTTGAAGGAATTGACTTTGATGAAACATTTGCTCCTGTAGCAAGGCTTGAAGCTATTCGCATACTGCTAGCCTATGCTAATCATCACAACATCTTGCTATATCAAATGGATGTGAAGAGTGCATTCCTCAACGGCAAGATTGAAGAAGAAGTGTACGTTGCTCAACCACCTGGCTTTGAAGATCCAAAACATCCTGATATGGTGTACAAACTAAACAAAGCACTGTATGGCCTCAAACAAGCTCCTCGCGCTTGGTATGATACGATCAAAGACTTCCTGAAGAGCAAAGGCTTCAAACCTGGATCCCTCGATCCCACACTCTTCACGAAGACATATGATGGTGAATTGTTTGTGTGCCAAATATATGTGGATGACATTATCTTCGGCTACACCAACCAAAAGTATAGTGATGAGTTTGGATACATGATGCAAGAGCAATATCAGATGTCCATGATGGGTGAGCTGAAGTTCTTCCTTGGTCTTCAAATTCGTCAGCAAATGAATGGCGTCTTCATATCTCAAGAAAAATATCTCAAAGGCTGTATGAAGAAGTTTGGAATGCAAGATTGCAAAGGGTACACGACGCCAATGCCAGCCAAACACCATCTTGGTCCCAACGACAATGGTAAAGAGTTCGATCAAAAGGTATACCGCTCCATGATTGGTTCTTTACTTTACCTATGTGCATCTAGGCCAGATATTATGCTTAGTGTTTGCATGTGTGCTCGATTCCAAGCGGCACCAAAGGAATCGCATCACTTAGCTGTGAAGCGAATTCTTAGATATTTGGCTTACACCCCAACACTCGGATTATGGTATCCAAAGGGCTCAAGATTTGATCTGGTTGGATTCTCGGATGCTGATTATGCTGGTGACAAGGTCGATCGCAAGTCTACATCAGGCACATGTCACTTTCTGGGACGATCACTTGTCTGTTGGTCTTCAAAGAAGCAAAACTGTGTATCACTCTCAACTGCTGAATCTGAATACATTGCTGCTGGATCTTGCTGCGCTCAGCTTCTGTGGATGAAGCAAACTCTCAAGGACTATGGCATCAATCTGAAGCAAGTCCCTCTCTTCTGCGACAACGAAAGCGCCATCAAGATTGCCAACAATCCAGTCCAACACTCAAAGACAAAGCACATTGAAATTCTTCATCATTTTCTCAGAGATCATGTCATGAAGAAAGATATTGACATCATTCACGTCAACACTGAAGAGCAATTGGCAGATATCTTCACAAAGCCCTTGGATGAGAAAAGGTTTTGCAAGTTACGGTGTGAGCTAAATATCTTGGAATCCTCAAATGTCCTGTGATCAGGCACACATCCTAACACTTATGCATGTTGATGACTTAGATGTGCAACTCACGAAGTAAAGTATATCTTCAATCAATGAAGACTTACATTCTGAGTGTGAATACATTAACATGGAATTTGACTTCGGAGCACCACGATAATTGTGCGCCGTGTCTGGGTCTAATACTTCCTATACGGTGGGTAACGCCACCACCAAATTTCTTGGTTTGAAGTGTTTCACTCATGGCGTTATTGGTGAATATATTCGCATTTGATTTGTCTTCAACTTTCAACTTATCTTCATGATTTACTTCACTATGTTGAATTGATTGCTTTCCCATATATATACTAGTATTCTGTCCTCTACAACATTCACTTATTGCTATGTCTTCATTTGTGAATCTTTTGAACTAAGTGAATGTGATCGGACCCTAATCTCTCTATGCTTTCTATCTCAAACTCTATCTGTCCAAATCATATGCATTCTATTGAAACTGTCAAATGTCTTCTCTGCATCCTTGTCAGTAGAAGACACAGAGACAAACATCAAGTCCTTTTAAATGATTCATCTTTATTGTTGAAATTCGGAGAAGCCGGAACAACCATCCGACAAACTTGGCGGGCGTGGGAACGTGGGACAACTCTGAGTATGTTGCATGCTTGCCACGTGTCCCACGGATGTGAACAGGCAGGGGCACCTGCGTAATTGCGCTATGCCACACACCTACTTATAAATACGTGTCCCCTGCGGTCAAGAAAACCTTCTTCCACCTCTCCACCTCGTCAAAACCCTAGCGCCACCGCTAGCTCTCGACGACACCGGCGACGAAGCGCTTAGCTGCCGCGACTTTTTCGACACCATCCTCACGCCGGCCGCGGGCATCGTCCTCTCCGCCGCCGCCGTAGGTGTCCTCCGTCGCCAAGTTAGGGCACGGTGGATTGAACTGCTCGGTCTCCTATTCATCCCATCTTCAGTTCTTCGTGTGGTAAATATAACTCTATTTTTACCATCTTTTTGATCCGCAATGATTCATCCTATTCACCAAAATTGGTTTCGGTCTACACAATGTTAGATCTATTCTGTCTGCATCTCATACTGCCTAGTATATTCACTTAAGCTTCATATATAGTTAGATTCCTCACTTGTACTTATTCACGGACTCGTACAAATCTGGAACCAACTCTCAACATATAAGTGAATGTCTTCGCAACATGAGGTCAAATATCTTCAAACTGATTTATCTTCAAAATTCTGAGAATGCATATGACCTCTTCCCCTTCCCTCGCATCTCTAATGCTGTCACAGGTACATGTCCGTGGGAAAATCCCTTGGTTCTCATAGTCTGCATTCGTTTGCAGAATTCTTACAGCAACACATTAACTCTCCTGAAGCTAGTTCCTGTTTGACCAGCAAGAGAAAGCCCTTGAAGCCTTTGAACATATTGAAACCTTTCAGTTTGAAGTTTATGGCTGCAGAGAAATCAGTAAGGAAGGGTGGCAGACAGTGTCGAGGGGGAACATCAAAAGATTTGCCTGATGACCTCGCAGAAATCTATAAGACAGATCCTGAAGAGGATTATAATCAGCGCAATACCCGAATCCAATGGATTCGACGCTATTGGGCTGAACAATGGTTCAAGTACAAGTTCGTGACCCAGGAGTACGCTGAGAAAAATGCTATCAAGAGTCCTTGGGGTGATATTCTCTATCAAGGCCTTCCCCCCAAGAACAAAGCTGAAGCTATTGCACAAGAATTCTATCCTTGTATGGTCCGTGGACCACAGCCTGAAAATGCCGATCCATCCTCATTGCTCTAGTGTCGTGACGATAATCTCTTCAAGCGCAACTTCCAGTATGCAAAGGCATCGGCAAAGGAAAACAAGAAGTCATGGGGATTAGGCTTCAATCTTGGTCCCTCGGCTCCCCGTAATGACGGCGCACGTGAAGCTGAAGAAAATGAGATCGGCCCCTTCACGAACCTTGATGGCCTAATCTCATACATCTTGGTACAAGGTGCCAAAGTGGATCATTCTGATAATGATGCTGATACTGATGAAGCCCCTGCTCCTCCTCCAAGGTCGCAGAAGCCCAAGAAAACTAAGGCTTCATCATCAGCTGCACCTCCAAAAGCTTCTCGTGTGAAGCCACTGGCCACTGCACCTCCTGAAGATAGTGTGCAGTCCGAAGATCTTTCACGCATCTCCAAGAAGACAGAGAAGAAAAAGAAAATCATCAAGAGTACTGATCAGACATTGACTCCTGCTGCCATTCTGCGTGAAGAGCACATTGATCTGTCCAGCGATGACGATCTTGCAGATGATGCTCTTGAGCAACTGATCAAGAGCAAGGAAGAAGCAGAGATCTTCAATAATTTGCCTCTCTTTGACGTGGCAATCATCCATAACTTCATTGATGAGTGGTTTGACACACCAAATCTCAGCTTTGATGACTTGCAACTTCCCATTGGCCTCAGCGTCTCCTTCAATGGCACTATTGCTTCTGAGCTAGCTATTGCTCAGTGCATCGTCGAACTAAAGCACAAGATTGACTATGAAAAGGCTCAGTTCAAGAAGCATGTGGCCACGCTCAACGTGCAAGATGTCAAAAATTTCAAGATCATGCTGCACGAGCTCAAAGAAGCCTTTCACAAGAAGCGTGAAGAAGCTCGAGGCTTTAGAGAGCGCATGAAGAATCTGGCTGACAAGTGTGTGCTTGCCTACAATGAGGCTGAGAAGCGCAGGGCTCTTGGTCGTCCTGGCATCGACCCCAGGATGGCTGCAAAGAAGAAGAAGCTATCCACTGTCCAACCTGCACCTTCAAGGCAGGATGAACCACGCATAGTCTTCCCAAGCAGCATGACTAGCTCGAAGCCAAAGGCCCTGTCAACCGCTTCAGAACAGAAGAAGACGAGGGCTGCAAAGGCTGAAGCCAGGAAACGGAAACCCTTAGAAGCCTCTGATGCTGCTCCCTCCAAGAAGAAGCGCAAGACCAAGAAGAATCGGGCTGCTCCCACAGAGCCCCTTGTTGTTGAACCTATCTCAGTGGTTCACCCTGCATCTGCAAATCAAGAACTACGAATGATTGTTCACGAGCCTGCTTCCACAGAGGCTCATGAAGCTGAAGACATTCTAGCAGGTGATCCCATCGCTGCTGAAGACATTGGTCACCATGACAATGTTGAAGATGATGAAGTTCTTCCTCAGATTGAACACAACGTGGTATCATCGCCTGTTCTCACGAACAGCGAAATCATCAGCATTGGTCGTCCTTTGATGCCAATTGCTCAGGATGCATCATGGGCTGATCGCCCGCAACAACAAGACTCCCCCAGTACTCCCCAACAACAACAAGTCACATCATCTGTGCAAGTTGAAGAGGATGAGGGCCTGCCTACTCCATCTCCAAAGGCGTCGCCTGTTCTACAAAGGCTTCACAAAGGACCAAGGCCTCAAGTCCCTCTTCCGAGCGTTCCAGAAGGAGAAGTGCACCACCAACCTGTTGCACGTCAAGTGTTTTCAGAATCCACTCCAACTGTGAATGTCTCCATGTCTGAAGCCCAAGCTGCTGTAGACAATCCGGCTGCATCAGCCGATGACGAACATCAAGAAGATCGTGTCCCTACTCCCCCCATTCCTCAAGAAGTTGTTCCTGAAGTGAATGTGTCCGTACCAGACCCTCCAGCTCAACAATGGAGGTCGAAAACGTTGAGGCTGCCACCACCAACACAAATGAAGCCACTAACGTAGTCATGGCTGAAGCTAACGTGGAGCCTGCCCCAAGCAACATCCCAGAAGTCAATATTGCAACTGCTCCTGAAGCTTCTGTTGTGCAGCCTGAAGCAACTGTTGCTGCCACTGCTCCTGTTCCGCCACCAAGGCCCTATACAATTGAGCAAGCATACAACCATGGCGAGCTAATCACAGTAAGATGGCCCGTTCTGGTCCCTCCGCCTAATGTCTCTGGTCCTCAGTTTGATTATCACATTGAGCATAGGCCTCAGGTCCAGAAACCAAAGCCAAGACTGCCAAGGTTTCCAGGTACTGCCACATCTGCCGGGTCCTTCAATGCAAATGGCTTCAAAAGCCACAACACCTTCTTTGACAGCTCAAAGAACCCCTACTCAAGGCCAAGAATATCATCTGATCGTTTCTGGAGTCATCAGTAGCGAAGCTATTACTCCTGCATTCTGTATGATCAAGGGCGCATTTTCCCTCATATGTGTCTCGACACTGAAGCCATTGCTGGACTGCCATGCTTAGAAGAAGCACTTGACTGCTTTCGTGATGCTGGTCTGCTCAGCTTTGTGACAGACAAAGAACATTGGAATGAAGAACTTTTTCTTCAATTCTATGCTACCCTCCACATTCGCGGCTACAACAGGGATACAAAAACATGGATTCTCGAGTGGATGACCGGAAATGTTCATCATGAAGCCAAAGCTCTTGACATCATTAAGCTCACAGGCCTATCCACTCCCGGAGAGCTATACGAACCCGGTTGTCAAAACCACCGCAATGCACTGGAGAGCATCTTCCATAAGCCTGAACCCAACATGAGTCAGATGTTGAGCATGATGAAGCCATTGCCACATGATGCTGAATACCCAAAGGAGTTCTTTGTTGATGACCTTGAGTATCTGCCGCGCACCATATATCACATCATCAGGCGGACTCTATGGCCTATCAAAGGACATTCATCAGCTGCAAAACTTGAAGGAGCCATGAAGACATTGGTCTTTTACATCCTCAATGGCATCAGCTTCAATGCACAAGATTTCTTCATCAGGCAACTGGCTGCATCTGGATTTGACCTTTTTGGCCTGAAATTCTATACTCCATGGGTCATGTGCCTCATCAAGCAACACTCTGCTGTCAACTATCAGCCCTCTGCTCGCAATCATGCGATCTTTCTACCAGAGGTTGATATGTCAGTTGAAGCCATATACCCTGAGCCTGCGAAGAAGCCTCTTTGTCTTCAAAATGCTGAACATCAAAGCTTCACTCAGCCTATGGAAGGAGTCCAAGCTGTCACGCATGTCTATCCGATGGCTGGAAACACTCGTCTGCCTCATCGTGCGCCAACTGAAGCTACTGAGAGCACAATTGCTCAAAGGCCAAAGAAGCGCTCTCGGGTCCTCAATGACCGAGAACTTCTTGTGGCTCTGCATCAGAAACAAGATAAGCATCATTTTTGGCTCAAGCGTCAGATGCAAAGTTTCTTGGTGGATGTAAATCGCATTCGCAATCTTGCCACCAAGAATGCATTTGTCTCTCACGAAACCTGTCGGCGATCATGGAAGAGTTTGACCCTGCTTAGTGCTAAAGCAGATCTTCAAGATGATGGCTTCACTGGACGATTCAAGTTTGACTCCACTCCTCCATGGAATGCTGTCCTACGACGAACTCCATCCCTTGAAGACTCTGACTATTCTTCCTCCGCAGCAACCGTGAATGCAAATGTGATCGATGATGAAGACGATGCTACTTCACCACCCCCCTACTTCTGCACGCATCGACACTGCACCAAGTTCGTCTGCACCGCCAAACGACAATGACAACCCTGCTGCTTCAACTACTCCTCATGAGGACGAGTAGATGCTCTATGTCTTCAAACCTTTTTGGTCATTACTGACAAAAGGGGGAGAAGCGTATGAGTTTGATAGTCTTCAAGCGGGTTCATATGGGCGGTTGCTTTATATTTTGACTAGTGGTTACAACTCTTTCTTTTGATACATTTCGTTCGTTGAGTTGTAAAACTTAAACTCGATGGTCGTCTGCTACTTATTTTCTCTTTCATGTGCGATGATAACTTCCGCACTTAGATCATTCCGCACTTAGATCATTCTGCAGACGTCCATTTTCCATTATGCATGTCATTCTTTAAGTTATATCATTTCATGCATGATGAATTATCTTCATAAGTTGAAGAGGATCTCCACAAGTACAACCTGCCATGTGCATTTAAATTCCAAAAGCAAATTACTTATATGCACATCTTCAGGGGGAGCCCTTGCCTCTTATGAAGACAATACCCTATCCTTTACAATTTCACATACTTTATTCCCATTGAAAACTTCAACCAGTTTTTCATCAATCACCAAAAAGGGGGAGATTGTAAGTGCATCTAGTGCCACCCCTAGTTGGTTTTGGAGTATTGACGACAAAGTTGGTTGAGGGACTAATGCGTTTGTGAGAATTGCAGGATAACGCAGGTAGTGTCCCTCATTGATTTGGTTTACCTACCGGAGATGACCCCTAAAAATGTATGAAGACATTGAAGACAATGGTGGTATGTGAAGATACTCACATTGAAGACTATGGCATGAGAAGACATTGAGCGAAGACTATGGAACGCGAAGACTGTGTTGTTTCGTTGTTTCCTTTTCTTCTTTGTTGAGTCATTGGAACCACCATACTGTTAAGTGGGGTCCAAGTGAACAAAGTCAGAGTGACTAAAGTGATGCTCAACCCAAACCCTATGTCTTCGAGCGAAGACAATGAGAGCAAATCTTATCCAGAGCTGGATGAGTCAGCTTTGCTTGTAGCCCAAGTAAAGTTGCCGTGTGTGTTTGAAATCTGACCGTTGGAACACGTGTCAGTTCCTTAGTGACCCAGGGTCATTTCAGACATATCAGGTCGGGTTGCCTTGTGGCTATAAATAGCCCACCCCCTACACCATAAATTGGTGGCTGCTCAGAGTTAGTTTACGACTTTTGTCGTTTTGAGAGCAACCCACCTCGAAGCCTTTGAGAGAGAAATCCTTGCGAGGACAAAGACCAAACACCCAAAGACAAAGAGTGTTAGGCATCACTGAAGTCTTTCTGTCTGTGTGACCTGAAGACTTATTACACTTGAGGACTGTGTATCCTCCAGCCGGTTAGGCGTCGCGTTCTGAGCATCCAAGAGTCATTGTGGATCGCCGGTGAATGAAGTCTGTGAAGGTTCGGAAGTCTACCTTGAAGACTTACCAGAGTGATTGGGCGAGGACTGTGTGTCCTTAGCTCAAGGGGAATAAGGTGAAGACGCGGTCTTCTGAGTTGAATCTCAGCCTACCTAACCAGACGTACAGTTGTCATAGCAACTGGAACTGGTCCAACAAATCCTGTGTCTTCAACAAGTGACTGGTTCTATCCCTTCCCTCCTTTACTTTGAGTTTGTCTTCATGAAGTCATTGCTTATTTGTCTTATCTGTTTGACTTCATTGCTTGACTACTATCGTTGATTGGCTTCATACTATCTTCCATCCTGATCCTTACTACCTAGCTGCTATTAGTCTTTGTACGTTCACATTATTGCATACTTGACTATGGCTTGCTTGTTGTAATTTATCTTCTGCTGCATATCAATTAGGTCATTTCTATTGTTTGTCTTAGAAACTTCCAAGTTTTGAAGACTTTGATAAAAATCGCCTATTCACCCCCCTCTAGTCGATAACTACCACTTTCAGCCGGGTCCACGTTGGAGTTGGTGGTGCAGTCGGGCCTGATGCAGCATCTTGATGCAGTGAAGCCATAGCTGGTGAAGTGGCATCGTCCTCCTCATCATTGACTCGGGCAACAACAGTTGGAGCAGATGATGAGTAGTCAGAATCTTCATGGATGGTGTAGGACACCAACTTGCTGATTGTGGAGGCCTGGAATCAAACTTGAATCTTTTAGTGAAGCCATCTGCAGTGAGTTCATCTTCAAAATAGAGCAGAGTGAGGCTCTTCCACGCAAGCCGGCAGGCTTCATGTGCAACAAATGAGTTCTTGGTGGAGAGGTTTCGAATATGATTGACATCCATAAGAAGACTTTGCATCTGACGCTTCATCCAGTCATGATGCCTATCATGCTTCTGATGTAGAGAAACAAGAAGTTCTCTGTCATTGAGTACACGAGCAGGCTTCTGAGGCCTTTGAGGTACTATGCTAGTAGTTGCATGTGTGTTAGCACGATGCGGCATCAAAAGCTGCTCGACAAGTTGACCAGCAGCAGTATTGGGATTGGGCATATGAATGGCTTCAAGTGGTGCTGAGAAGCTCTGGAAGGCAGCATAGTCTTCACAAATGGGTTCCGTGGCAGGTTCTAGATAGATGGCTTCATGAGACATATTGACTTCAGGCAAGAAGACAACATGATTGCACGTTGAAGCTTGATAGTTGAAGAATGAAGCTTAATCGACCGCATTATCCATGGTGCATAGAATTTCTGGCCAAATAGATCAACGCCTGAAGCTGCCAATTGCTTGGTAAAGACGTCATGGGTGTTGAAGCGGGTGCCATTGAGAATGTAGAAGACCAATGTGTCTTCATGGTACCTTCAATCTTCGCATGAGTGGAGTACCCTCTAATTGTCCACCGAGTATGTCGTACAATGTGGTAGATGGCACGAGGTAGGTACTCAAGGTCATTGACGAGGAAATGCATTGGGTACTCAGCTTCTGCAGGAAGTGGCTTCATCATGCTTAGCATTTCTGTAAGTGCATCTAGTGCCACTTAGTTATTTTGGTGTATTGAAGACTTATAGGTTAAGGGACTAATGTGTTTGTGAGTGTACACATGCTCTATAAGTCGATGAGGAGTTTGATATTTATGACGAAAGTCGACCCCTAAAAATGTATGTTTTCAGCTGAAGACTTTGGTTCTCCTGGAGGCTTTGAAAGTGAAGAAATTGGTGTGACCTTAAAGACTTCGATATTCATGCGAGGACTATGGAGCTGTTGGAGATATGCCCTAGAGGCAATCATGTATGATGATATTTCCTATGTGTTTATGAATAAAGATAGTCCTTGGACATTATCAATGATGTGTATCGGCAAGTACGTGACTTGTTTGTGGGACTATGCATTGTATGGTGACTGTCCTAAAAGGTCCCTAGTCGAAAGGGCTGTGTGGACGCGCAGCCGACTAGACTAGCATATGACACGGTCGATGGCTTGGTCTCACTGGCCATGGAGCATTGGATGATAACCGGATAATATGGACTTGGAAAGGTCTGGTCGGATTCGACGTAGTCGGATCCGAGTCGAGATAAGGTCCGAGTCGGACAGACCCAACTATGAGACATAGCGATATGTCATCTGTGAGTCTCTAGTACAACATACGTTCTATGTCCTAAGACCTGAGCTGATGCATGTACTCGGGATGGTGACAGACTTGCTTTGGGATGACCAAACGCTACTCCGTGACTGGGTAGTTACAAAGGTAGGTTTCGGGCTTGTCCAGACCCATGTTGCGAGACGTGGTCGAGCAAGATGGGATTTGCCCCTCCGATCAGGAGAGATATACTCTGGGCCCCTCATGTGATCCGACCAGGATAAGCATGGCCATGCGACAGGGATTGTGAGATAATCCAGTTTGTGGTCGGTATCACTGTAACGAGAAAGAAGTCGGGCTAGCACAAGGATGACAGTCTCGCCTTGAGCCTGACAACATATATCGTGAGGCAAAGGGAACAGAAGTGTGACACGTTGTACAGGTTCGCCTAACCAGCTTCATAGTCTGCTTGGTGGTTGGCATGCCTTGCTAGAGGCTGCTACCAACCGTGCAGGTCAGAGGTGATCCGAACTGCGACCAAGCCTACTTGAACCTAAGGGGTCGCACGCTTAAGGGAAGGAACCTACGAGGTCGGTTCATAGGACACTGGTCGGGTGTGATCCGAACTGGACTAGGAACGTGACCGAGTAGACTTTGGGCTTTAGGGTCCATGCGAGGCCCAAGTGTTGAGCCTGCGACGGACGTCTATATAAAGTGGAGGTGCGGCACACTCATGCTATTGATCGCTTTGGCGCTATGACTAGGGTTTGCATGTGTTGCGAATAGCCACCTCCACTCGCCGACGACGGTGTAATCGGACCTAGCAGTCCACCGCACGGTGTTCCTCCTGCAAGCGCGAATACCGTTAGAGGCGGTGCACTTGCGCCGCTCCGACGTTCTTGTACGTGGGATCGAACGACCGGCTGTTCGAGGGAGATCGGACAAGGAGGAGACGATCCATGCAGATGCGCTGCCCCAACTCTTCTTCCGCTGCACGGCACTGCGCGTCTAGTGGTAAGGAACTGTGATCCATCTCCCGTAGCATGTTCCTGTTGTTCCGCGCGTAGGAAAATTTTAATTTGCAGTCGACGCACCCTACCGTAGATCCCAACAGTGGTATCAGAGCCTTTGCTATAGGATTTGGATTCAGATCGTATGCATATTAGATATGTGGAGGCAGCAGATGAGATCTGTTGTCGTTGATAAGATCGGCTATGTGCACGGTTGATGTGATCAACTGCACGTGGGGATCGTTGAGGCTATGTTTTCTGATGATCGGAGTCGATGAGGTCGTGACACGATCTACCCCTACCGGTCAGTCATCCGCCATCGGGGTTAACAGTGAAATGTAAATCCGAATCGGACTCGCCGTGTGCGTAGCGCCGTGTATTTCGTACACGACACACAAACCGGTAGAATGCGATTCTATGCATAACTTTGTTTTGCAGGTTTGATGTGAATAGTATGGCTCATGTGTATGTGATGCATGTGTGTAATTTATACGTGGCCTGCGTGTCATGTTTGTCAGCCGGCAGGAGCCAAAGTGCTGTCATTATATTGTATAACGACCTGCGTGTCGACTTGTGACTCTATGTAAAATTCATTACTGGATGTAGTAGTTGGATAATAGAGATCAGGTTGGTGGCTTGGCGTCCCGGCGTGACAAACAAGATGGAGTTCGTAGATGATCATCGGAGTCGGAGCCGACCTGGAAGAACGTCCACGAAGGAGCCATACTATTTCACAATATGTGTTTATTTGTGATTGTTGTGCTTCTTTGTTTCTATGCATGTTAGAATGGTAGAAAGATCCCTCATGAATATCAAGCGAATTGCCATCCCCGATGTTGCCCCTTCACACGTCAAGTACGTCTAGTAGTGGGCTCATAAAATTGGGGTGCTGCTAGATGTCCTTGAACTGAAGGGTTCGTGTCGGACACGGACATGCATTGCATCAGGTTAACTTGAAAAGCCTATCAAAACGGTTTTGGGCCTTGTGGAAAAGAAGGTTGGGAGCCGGGGTATGAGATACCTTCCCGACCGACAGGAGTCGTATAGAGATACGATTAGCAAGGAGTTGCTTACCGGATAGGTATGTTGGCTAGCAGTGATGCTAAAGCTCACTAGTCGCATGTGCTAGTCGGATCCTGAATCACTGAGAGTTTGCGGAGGGATGCTGACTTCAGTGGGAGTATTTCTATTTAGGCTAGAATTACTCTACGTAAACACATCGCTTAGTGATTACATATTTTTTGTTGTAGATCAATGGCACCACCTTCTCAACCCAACTTTGCATTGAAATCAATTCTGGAAAAGGATAAACTGAATGGAACAAACTTTACCACCTAGTATAGAAATCTGAGAATTGTTCTCAAGCATGATAAAAAGGAACATGTTCTAGAGGATCCACTTCCATAGGAACCTGCCGATAATGCTAATGCCACCACTAAGAATGCCTACCAGAAACTCGTTGATGAATCAACAGAGATCAGCTGTCTGATGCTGGCTTGTATGGAGCCCGATTTGCAACAGCATTTCGAAAATGTTGAGGCTTACGATATGATCGAGAATCTCAAGAGTATGTTTCAGACACATGCTAGGACCGAAAGGTTCAACGTCTGGCGATCCTTGATGGATTGCAAGCTGAAGTAAGGTGATCCACTGAGCCCACATGTGATCAAGATGATTGGATATGTGCAAGCTTTGGATCGTTTCAGCTTCCCGCTCTTGGATGAGCTGGCTACTGATGTTGTTCTGGGTTCTTGATAGAGGCAAAGGTGTCCCGTCTTTCGATGAGATGATGGATATCGCTTTGGTGGAAGTCGACTTTGACGATCCGACTACGAACGTGCGAGGACGTCGCGCCTTAGCAATCGCTAAACCAACTCCGAGAGGTTATTGACCATGCCGGAGCACGATCAACCTGACCACGAGGGTCTGTTTCCTGCGAGCAAACGAAGAACAAGCAAGAAACTAAGATTGCAATCTGGATATTGCGAATATAAGATGAAAGCTTTATTGATCAAGGTGGGGTTCTGTGACGCCTTTGTCTGGTCGTTGAACACAAACGAAGTACGCGAAGTTGCAGCTATGGCGAACTTTTAATCTAAACAAAACCTAAAGTCTAAACGATGCCCTAAGGGCTGTATATATGGAGGAAGAGGGGGGAATTTCGTGGCCCTTGGTGGAGGGGTCCGAAATCAACCCTATCTCTTGTTTCCCCACACATACGGACTCTAAAAATAGCCTATACTTATGTATTTCGAAATTACATGGGCCTGGCCCAATAATAAGGTGACGCAGCACCTAAAATAGCCTCGGGACGAAATTTATGAAGTGGCATCTTGTATATTTTGTCCAAGGCTTCATGCACCCATTATGGTGGCTTCAAAGTCCTGAAATCATCACTTGTAACTCCGTTCTTGTTTCCCTTGCGCATGCCATCATCTCCATGCTTGTTCTTGCTCCAATGTTCATCCTTCTCCAAGCTAGGCCCTTCATTTGTAAGCAAAACAAATGTATCCAATTTAGGCAGCATCATATCCTCATGAACATTAGAATCATTACCAAGAAACGAAAGTACCTGGTAATTTAGTTGGCGTGCACGAGCTCTAGTAATTGGTCCAGTATGTATAGCAGCAGGGGCTGTGGGTGTAACAATTGTATTGATGTCCTCATCATCCTCCCCTTCTTGAAATGAAGTCGTCCTCGACGGAAGTTCATCTTCCTCACCCAAATAAGGCTTCAAATCTGCAATGTTAAAAGTGGGACTAACCCCAAAATCTGCAGGCAGCTCAAGTTTATATGCATTATCATTTATTTTCTCTAACACCTTAAAGGGACAATCTGATTCTTTTGCCACAATCTGATTTTCACTCTTATTCTTCTCCTGTTGTGCTTTATTAGCTCTATTAATATCATCTTTCAAAATGGAATCAGGAGTCATAGGAAGCAAAGTAATATTTTTATCCTTATGAACAAGAGTATAGTGATTGTTTCTACCATGGTGTACAAAATTTTTATCAAATTGCCATGGTCTACCAAGTAATAAGGAACATGCTTGCATAGGTACCACATCACAATCAACATAATCAGCATATGTAGAGATACTAAAATGCACACGAACAGTACGTGTTACCTTAACCTTGCCGCTGTTGTTGAACCATTGGATGTAGTAAGGATGTGGATGTGGTCTTGTGGTGAGAGAAAGCTTCTCCACCATCTCCATGCTAGCCAAGTTGTTGCAGCTCCCTCCGTGTATTATGACGCGCACAGAACGTTCCTTCACAACTCCCTTGGTATGGAACAAATTGTGCCTCTGATTTTGCTCAGCTTGTGTGACCTGCACACTCAAAACACGTTGAGCAACTAAACATTCATACCTGTCAGCGTCTTCAGGAGCCATGTATTGCGTCTCATGATCAGAATCATCTCCACCATGTTCTTCACGTGTAATAAGAGCCAAAGTCTCCTCATCATAGTCACTAGCTGACTCATATCCACCATCCGCGGTAGCAATCATCACACGCGGAGATTTGCATTCTCTCGCATAATGACCTCCTCCCTTACAACGACGACAAATAATATCACTTGTGTGCCCTGTTGATGCCATGGAAGAAGAAGAACGCTGTGCAGGCCCCGCAGATGCGCTCTTGGCAGATAATGGTGGTTGTGCCTGTTTTCTTGTGATGAGGACATGACTACCCTGGATATGACCAAAAATATTGCATATATGCATATTTGTCAGGTGATTTCTAGTGCAAACTATTCAATAATCTATTTATGTTATCCAGAACAAAAATACTTCACACACTTTTGTGTTTTGTCTAATTGCAGGTGTATGGGACATTTGTACAATCCACATATGAAGATAAGGAAGAAAGAGATGTTTATTTGCTGTCCAAAAAGTTCTCTCACGTCACTTTTGGCCCAAGAGAAGATAGAGTCCAAGTCTCTCACGTTCTGGATTCAGATTCGGACTGCACAGACATACCTGACTCAAAACGCACACAAGTTTTTCATACGGACTCCGAATTGGGTGATTCTTTTTTTGTTGGAAACTAGATTTCGTGCACTTTCCAACCCAATTGGAATCACCTTTAAATTCGTCCGGAGCGTTGAGTTGTGGACGAAATAATCTGATGCTGCAGCAGAATCCGAGTCAAACTACAAGTCCAAAGGTGTTACATCACCTCCACTTGGGCCCATTGGCCTTGTACGACCTAGATTTAGTTTTAGGCTGCCTTGGGACGTCCTCCCACCTCCTTGGCCGCCACCCCTTGCTCCTATATAAGTAGATCCATCTAGTAGCTTTTCCTTGGGATTTGTTTAGTTAAAAGTTAGCCATTGCAACTTCGTGTACTTCGTTTGTGTCCAACGACCAGACCAAGACCGCTTCCGGATCCCCACCATTATCAATACCTCATATATATTTGCAATATTCAGATTGCTTTATCATATTCTTGCTCGTTCTTCGATTGCTTGCAGGAATAGACCTTCGTGGTCAGGCTGACCGTGCTTCCGGCATCGTCAGTAACCTCAGGAGATTGGTTTAGCGATTGCTAAGGCGCAATGTCGTGCACGTTTGTAGTCGGATCGTCAAAGTCGTCTCCACCAAATCTGAACTATCGTAATTGGTCCCGTATATGTAGCAGTAGGGGCTGTGGGTGTAACAATGGTATTGATGTCCTCATCATCCTCCCCTTCTTGAAATGAAGTCGTCCTCGACGGAAACTCATCTTCCTCACCCAAATAAGGCTTCAAATCTGCAATGTTAAAAGTGGGACTAACCCCAAAATCTGCAGGCAGCTCAAGTTTATATGCATTATCATTTATTTTCTCTAACACCTTAAAGGGACCATCAGCACGTGGCATTAGCTTTGATTTGCGCAAATCAGGAAATCTATCCTTACGCAAATGTAACCAAACAAGATCTCCAGGTGCAAACACAACATGTTTTCTACCCTTATCTCCAGCAAGTTTATATTTAGCATTCATACGCTCAATGTTTTCCTTAGTTAACTCATGCATTTTTAAAATCAATTCAGCACGTTGTTTAGCATCCAAATTAAACTTCTCCGAAGATGGAAGAGGCAACAAATCAATAGGTGCACGAGGTAGGAAACCATACACAACTTCAAAAGGGCACATCTTAGTAGTAGAATGCAATGAACGATTATAAGCAAATTCAATATGAGGCAAGCATTCCTCCCACATTTTCTTATTATTCTTCAAAACAGCCCTAAGCATAGTAGACAACATTCTATTGACTACTTCAGTTTGTCCATCAGTTTGGGGGTGACAAGTAGTACTAAAAAGCAGTTTAGTCCCCAACTTAGCCCATAAACATCTCCAAAAGTGGCTAAGAAATTTAGTATCACGATCTGAAACAATAGTATTTGGCACACCATGCAAGCGAATAATTTCACGAAAGAACAAATCAACAACATTAACAGCATCATCGCTTTTATGACATGGTATAAAGTGTGCCATTTTCGAGAATCTATCCACGACAACAAATATGCTATCCCTCCCCTTCTTTGTTCGAGGTAAACCTAAAACAAAGTCCATAGATATATCCTCCCAAGGAACACTAGGTACAGGCAAAGGCATATATAAACCATGAGGATTGAGTCGTGACTTAGCTTTTTGACATGTAGTGCAGCGAGCAATAAAACGCTCAACATCCCGTCTCATCTTTGGCCAAAAGAAATGTGTAGCAAGTACGTCCTCCGTCTTCTTCACGCCAAAGTGTCCCATCAATCCTCCTCCATGCGCCTCCTGCAACAACAAAAGACGAACGGAGCTAGCTGGCATGCATAGCTTGTTAGCACGAAACACAAATCCATCGTTAACAACAAACTTGTTCCACATTCTTCCTTCTTTACAATTCTGCATTACATCTTTAAAATCAGCATCATGCACATATTGATCTTTGATGGTCTCCAAACCAAATATTTTGAAGTCAAGTTGTGAAAGCATAGTATAGCGATGAGACAATGCATCAGCAATAACATTTTCTTTTCCCTTCTTGTGTTTAATGACATAAGGGAAAGTCTCAATGAATTCAACCCATTTAGCATGTCTACGATTCAGTTTAGCTTGACTTTTAATATGTTTCAAAGATTCATGATCAGAATGTATAACAAATTCTTTGGGCCATAAATAATGTTGCCATGTTTCTAAAGTCCGAACAAGAGCATATAATTCTTTATCATGAGTAGAATAATTCAGACTAGGCCCACTCAATTTTTCAGAAAAGTATGCAACAGGTTTGCCATCTTGTAATAACACACCTCCTAATCCAATTCCACTAGCATCACATTCAAGCTCAAAAGTCTTATTAAAATCAGGAAGTTGGAGTAAAGGAGCATGTGTCAACTTATCTTTCAATACCGTGAAGGCTTCTTCCTGTGCGGTACCCCAAAGAAAAGGCACATCTTTCTTTGTAAGCTCATTGAGAGGTGCAGCAATGGTGCTGAAATCTCTCACAAAACGCCTATAGAATCCAGCGAGGCCAAGAAAACTCCTCACTTGTGTGACCGTTTTGGGCTGCGGCCAACTCTCAATAGCTTCAATCTTGGCTTTATCAACTTCAATTCCCTATGGAGTAACAACATAGCCAAGAAAAGATACTCGGTCGGTGCAAAAGGTGCACTTCCCAAGGTTACCGAACAAACGTGCATCACGTAGAGCAATAAAAACAGCACGTAAATGTTCCAAATGTTCTTCCAAAGATCTGCTATAAATCAATATGTCATCAAAGTAAACTACCACAAATCGTCCAATGAAAGCACGTAAAACTTCGTTCATTAATCTCATGAAAGTACTAGGTGCATTAGTTAACCCAAAAGGCATGACTAACCACTCATATAATCCAAACTTAGTTTTAAATGCTGTTTTCCATTCATCTCCCAATTTCATACGAATTTGATGGTAGCCACTACGCAAATCAACTTTGGAGAATATTGTAGAGCCACTCAATTCATCAAGCATATCATCTAGCCTAGGAATAGGATGACGATAACGAATAGTAATATTATTAATGCCTCTACAATCAACACACATACGTGATGTACCATCCTTTTTCGGCACTAGAATAATAGGAACAGCACAAGGACTAAGGGATTCGCGTATATAACCTTTGTCGAGAAGCTCTTGTACTTGACGCATAATCTCCTTCGTCTCCTCTGGATTGGTACGGTATGGTGCACGGTTTGGCAGTGAAGCACCGGGAATTAAGTCGATCTGATGCTCAATCCCTCGAATAGGCAGTAATCCCGGTGGCACGTCTTGTGGAAAAACGTCAGCGAACTCCTGCAAAATGTTAGTGACAGCAGGAGGCAAAGAGGAAGGCACGTCCTCGAATGAAAATAATGCCTCTTTGCACACAAAAGCATAGCAAACAGATTTGCTGAAATCTAGCTCATCAATATCAGATTTGGTGGCAAATAAACATGCACTTTTCAATTTAATTTCAGAAGCAACACTAGATGGTTTATTATTAGGCTTCATTTGTTGCTCAAATTCTTTTGCCACCATCTGATTTTCACTCTTATTCTTCTCCTGTTGTGCTTTATTAGCTCTATTAATATCATCTTTAAAAATGGAATCAGGAGTCATAGGAAGCAAAGTAATATTTTTATCCTTATGAACAAGAGTATAGTGATTGTTTCTACCATGGTGTACAGAATTTTTATCAAATTGCCATGGTCTACCAAGTAATAAGGAACATGCTTGCATAGGTACCACATCACAATCAACATAATCAGCATATGTAGAGATACTAAAATGCACACGAACAGTACGTGTTACCTTAACCTTGCCGCTGTTGTTGAACCATTGGATGTAGTAAGGATGTGGATGTGGTCTTGTGGTGAGAGAAAGCTTCTCCACCATCTCCATGCTAGCCAAGTTGTTGCAGCTCCCTCCGTGTATTATGACGCGCACAGAACGTTCCTTCACAACTCCCTTGGTATGGAACAAATTGTGCCTCTGATTTTGCTCAGCTTGTGTGACCTGCACACTCAAAACACGTTGAGCAACTAAACATTCATACCTGTCAGCGTCTTTAGGAGCCATGTATTGCGTCTCATGATCAGAATCATCTCCACCATGTTCTTCACGTGTAATAAGAGCCAATGTCTCCTCATCATAGTCACTAGCGGACTCATATCCACCATCCGCGGTAGCAATCATCACACGCGGAGATTTGCATTCCCTCGCATAATGACCTCCTCCCTTACAACGACGACAAATAATATCACTTGTGTGCCCTGTTGATGCCATGGAAGAAGAAGAACGCTGTGCAGGCCCCGCAGGTGCGCTCTTGGCAGATAATGGTGGTTGTGCCTGTTTTCTTGTATCCCGGCTGGAGGTGGCACCGGATGGAGGTGCTGGTGCAGTTGAAGTAGAAGATGCACGTGGTGTCCATGATGAAGGTCGTCCTACAGAAAAGTTAGTTCGCCCCAATGCTTGTCGATCCTGCACTTTACTTTCAGCTTTACAGGCAAGATGGAATAAACGAGTGATATTAGTATACTCCTTATAGTCTAGAATGGTCTGAATCTCTCTATTTAATCCACCCAGAAAACGTGCAAGCATAGCTTCATTCTCCTCAACAATACCACATCTAATCATGCCAGTTTGTAATTCCTGATAATATTCTTCTACAGAATTTTTCCCTTGTCTTAAACGCTGCAATTTTTGAAGCAATTCACGTTGATAATATGGTGGAACCCAACGCGTACGCATAGCAGTTTTCAAAGCAGCCCAAGTAGTTGGAATAGGATATAATCTACAATGTTCAGACCACCATACACATGCAAAACTAGTGAAAGCACAAACAGCAGCAGCAACTCGTCTCTCCTCAGGATATTGTAAACATGTAAATCGTTATTCAATTTCTAACTCCCAAGTAAGATATATATCAGGAACATATCTACCCTCAAATGGTGGAATATTCAATTTCAGTTTAGGAATATGGACATCATCTCGTACCTGAGGTGGTGGTGCAGGCCTACCATTACGAATATATACCTGAGGTCGACCTGCTGGTGGTGGTACAGGTGGCTGCACGTAGTGTTGATTTTGATCAACCTCATCCTCATAATCTCCCACATAATCATCCTCCTCCGCATCAGCAGCAGGAGCCACAGAAGTATCAACAGCAGCACCAACAGTTTGGCCAAACGCAAGAGGAACACGGCTTGCTCGGCGGAGGTCTGCTTCGCGACGTGGAGGTAGTCGTTGTTGTTGTTGTTGGAGAGGTGCGTTAGGTGCAGCGGGTGGTGGTGGTGGAAGACGCGCGAGCAATTCATTAAACTTGTTATCGAGCTTTGTTTCGAACGTCTTCTCAAGGTGATAGAGGCAAAGGTGTCCCGTCTTTCGATGAGATGGTGGATTTCGCTTTGGTGGAAGTCGACTTTGACGATCCGACTACGAACGTGTGAGGACGTCGCGCCTTAGCAATCGCTAAACCAACTCCGAGAGGTTATTGACCACGCCGGAGCACGATCAACCTGACCACGAGGGTCTGTTTCCTGCGAGCAAACGAAGAACAAGCAAGAAACTAAGATTGCAATCTGGATATTGCGAATATAAGATGAAAGCTTTATTGATCAAGGTGGGGTTCTGTGACGCCTTTGTCTGGTCGTTGAACACAAACGAAGTACGCGAAGTTGCAGCTATGGCGAACTTTTAATCTAAACAAAACCCAAAGTCTAAACGATGCCCTAAGGGCTGTATATATGGAGGAAGAGGGGGGGAATTTCGTGGCCCTTGGTGGAGGGGTCCGAAATCAACCCTATCTCTTGTTTCCCCACACATACGGACTCTAAAAATAGCCTATACTTATGTATTTCGAAATTACATGGGCCTGGCCCAATAATAAGGTGACGCAGCACCTCAAATAGCCTCGGGACGAAATTTATGAAGTGGCATCTTGTATATTTCGTCCAAGGCTTCATGCACCCATTATGGTGGCTTCAAAGTCCTAAAATCATCACTTGTAACTCCGTTCTTGTTTCCCTTGCGCATGCCATCATCTCCATGCTTGTTCTTGCTCCAATGTTCATCCTTCTCCAAGCTAGGCCCTTCATTTGTAAGCAAAACAAATGTATCCAATTTAGGCAGCATCATATTCTCATGAACATTAGAATCATTACCAAGAAACGAAAGTACCTGGTAATTTAGTTGGCGTGCACGAGCTCTAGTAATTGGTCCAGTATGTATAGCAGCAGGGGTTGTGGGTGTAACAATTGTATTGATGTCCTCATCATCCTCCCCTTCTTGAAATGAAGTCGTCCTCGACGGAAGTTCATCTTCCTCACCCAAATAAGGCTTCAAATCTGCAATGTTAAAAGTGGGACTAACCCCAAAATCTGCAGGCAGCTCAAGTTTATATGCATTATCATTTATTTTCTCTAACACCTTAAAGGGACCATCAGCACGTGGCATTAACTTTGATTTGCGCAAATTAGGAAATCTATCCTTACGCAAATGTAACCAAACAAGATCTCCAGGTGCAAACACAACATGTTTTCTACCCTTATCTCCAGCAAGTTTATATTTAGCATTCATGCGCTCAATGTTTTCCTTACTTAACTCATGCATTTTTAAAATCAATTCAGCACGTTGTTTAGCATCAAAATTAACCTTCTCCGAAGATGGAAGAGGCAACAAATCAATAGGTGCACGAGGTAGGAAACCATACACAACTTCGAAAGGGCACATCTTAGTAGTAGAATGCAATGAACGATTATAAGCAAATTCAATATGAGGCAAGCATTCCTCCCACATTTTCTTATTATTCTTCAAAACAGCCCTAAGCATAGTAGACAACGTTCTATTGACTACTTCAGTTTGTCCATCAGTTTGGGGGTGACAAGTAGTACTAAAAAGCAGTTTAGTCCCCAACTTAGCCCATAAACATCTCCAAAAGTGGCTAAGAAATTTAGTATCACGATCTGAAACAATAGTATTTGGCACACCATGTAAGCGAATAATTTCACGAAAGAACAAATCAGCAACATTAACAGCATCATCGCTTTTATGACATGGTATAAAGTGTGCCATTTTCGAGAATCTATCCACGACAACAAATATGCTATCCCTCCCCTTCTTTGTTCGAGGTAAACCTAAAACAAAGTCCATAGATATATCCTCCCAAGGAACACTAGGTACAGGTAACAGCATATATCCACCATCCGCGGTAGCAATCATCACACGCGGAGATTTGCATTCTCTCGCATAATGACCTCCTCCCTTACAACGACGACAAATAATATCACTTGTGTGCCCTGTTGATGCCATGGAAGAAGAAGAACGCTGTGCAGGCCCCGCAGGTGCGCTCTTGGCAGATAATGGTGGTTGTGCCTGTTTTCTTGTATCACGGCTGGAGGTGGCACCGGATGGAGGTGCTGGTGCAGTTGAAGTAGAAGATGCACGTGGTGTCCATGATGAAGGTCGGCCTGCAGAAAAGTTAGTTCGCCCCAATGCTTGTCGATCCTGCACTTCACGTTCAGCTTTACAAGCAAGATGGAATAAACGAGTGATATTAGTATACTCCTTATAGTCTAGAATGGTCTGAATCTCTCTATTTAATCCACCCAGAAAACGTGCAAGCATAGCTTCATTCTCCTCAACAATACCACATCTAATCATGCCAGTTTGTAATTCCTGATAATATTCTTCTACAGAATTTTTCCCTTGTCTTAAACGCTGCAATTTTTGAAGCAATTCACGTTGATAATATGGTGGAACCCAACGCGTACGCATAGCAGTTTTGAAAGCAGCCCAAGTAGTAGGAATAGGATATAATCTACAATGTTCAGACCACCATACACATGCAAAACTAGTGAAAGCACAAACAGCAGCAGCAACTCGTCTCTCCTCAGGATATTGTAAACATGTAAATCGTTGTTCAGTTTCTAACTCCCAAGTAAGATATATATCAGGAACATATCTACCCTCAAATGGTGGAATATTCAATTTCAGTTTAGGAATATGGACATCATCGCGTACCTGAGGTGGTGGTGCAGGCCTACCATTACGAATATATACCTGAGGTCGACCTGCTGGTGGTGGTGCTGGTGGCTGCTCGTAGATCTGATTTTGATCAACCTCATCCTCATAATCGCCCGCATACTCATCATCCTCCTGGGTACCAGCAGGAGCAGTAGCAGGAGCCAAAGAAGCACCAACAGCAGTAGCAGCGGCACCAGAATTTTGTCCTGGCTCAATAGGAACACGCTGTGCTCGTCCATACTGATTCGAAAGGGGGCGTAGTTGTTGTTGTTGCAGAGGTCTGACAGGTGCAGCCGGTGGTGGAAGACGCGCAAGCAGTTAATTAAATCTGTTATCGAGCTTTGTTTCGAACGTCTTCTCAAGGCCAGTGATCTTCTCCATGGCCTCTTCAAAATTGTTCAGCACATCTTGTACCTGTTCAGTCATCATTTGCTGAAACTTGTCATGAAGCTCCTTGTTCGATAAGTTCTCCCAGTCAATCTCGTCGGCTTGTGATCCTGGCATGGTTAGCAGCAATAGAAACACACAAGAATATGATCCTACAGACTACTAAGAAGTGGTGGTGGTGTATCACAAATCCGTCAAGCAAATCTCAAATTCTTACCAGTTCTTACCCAGCAGCAGGCGGTGATTGGCAACCATTGTAGTCAAAAACTCTCAAAGCTTGGATAGAGCGATTACCAGGGAGAGTCAAACACACGACGTAGATGTATGTGGAGCTGGGAAGGCTTATAGTATGGTAGCAAAAAGGGTCAGCAATAATCAATTCAGAGATGCAAAGTTGAATAAACGCTCAACGACGGTACTGTGCTGGTCCTAGGCTAGACTGTGCTAGAGACGCGAGCCTAGAACACCAACAAAATCACGGCGCGGCACGTAAACAAGGGAAAAGCACACTCTGAATTTTTTTTCGCTCTTTTTTTTGCGCTCTTTTTTTTGCGCTGTTTTTTTTTTGCGAAAAACCACTATAATGGCGAGTGTCTCAAAACTCTTCCTAGCTCAAACTGACAGGATGGGCACGAAATTTTTTCGACCAATTTTTTTTTTCGACTGCCCGGACCCAAAAACTGGAAACGGGTCAAAAAAAACTTCCTATAATGGCACCTGTCTCAAAACACTCAGAAACACCTAAAAATAGGATAGTCAGAATTTTTTTCGAAAAATGCGTTTTCGAAAAATTTTGGGCCTAAACGGAGCGTGGCTACCCGACTCTTTTTTTTTCCCGAAACCTACTCCGGCAGGGAAACACGAATCGGAAACTAGATGGATCTCGAAAACAAACCTAATAAGCAAGGAAATCGGATTGGTGGTGGATATATGGTGGTGGTATATGGCAGCGGTGGTGGTAGCGGTGGTAGTATATGGATATGGATCGGTGGTGGTATATGGACACGGATTGGTGGTGGTATATGGATACGGATTCGGAGCGGTGGTGGTAGATGGCAGGGGCGATGATGATGGTGCGGCGGCGGCGTGACAACTTATGACCAGAACTCGAAACTCTAAAAGACTAGACTCTAAGACCAGCAACTAGAAACGACGATGCAACCGCAAATTCAACAAAGCAAAACCCTAAAAAGATTATGCAAAGGCCCAGATTGGTTCGGATATGATGAACTAACCCTAATTTTTTTGTGGCTTTTTCGTGGACTATAGGTATGAAGACAGACTCGATCTAAACTACGAAAAACTGTAAAATCTCACCGAGCAACCTGGAAATCTGATACCACTTGATAGAGGCAAAGGTGTCCCGTCTTTCGATGAGATGATGGATATCGCTTTGGTGGAAGTCGACTTTGACGATCCGACTACGAACGTGCGAGGACGTCGCGCCTTAGCAATCGCTAAACCAACTCCGAGAGGTTATTGACCATGCCGGAGCACGATCAACCTGACCACGAGGGTCTGTTTCCTGCGAGCAAACGAAGAACAAGCAAGAAACTAAGATTGCAATCTGGATATTGCGAATATAAGATGAAAGCTTTATTGATCAAGGTGGGGTTCTGTGACGCCTTTGTCTGGTCGTTGAACACAAACGAAGTACGCGAAGTTGCAGCTATGGCGAAC
>NC_041385.1:359205595-359355303 GCF_002162155.2 Triticum dicoccoides
CCTATCTCTTGTTTCCCCACACATACGGACTCTAAAAATAGCCTATACTTATGTATTTCGAAATTACATGGGCCTGGCCCAATAATAAGGTGACGCAGCACCTCAAATAGCCTCGGGACGAAATTTATGAAGTGGCATCTTGTATATTTCGTCCAAGGCTTCATGCACCCATTATGGTGGCTTCAAAGTCCCGAAATCATCACTTGTAACTCCGTTCTTGTTCCCCTTGCGCATGCCATCATCTCCATGCTTGTTCTTGCTCCAATGTTCATCCTTCTCCAAGCTAGGCCCTTCATTTGTAAGGAAAACAAATGTATCCAATTTAGGCAGCATCATATTCTCATGAACATTAGAATCATTACCAAGAAACGAAAGTACTTGGTAATTTAGTTGGCGTGCACGAGCTCTAGTAATTGGTCCAGTATGTATAGCAGCAGGGGCTGTGGGTGTAACAATTGTATTGATGTCCTCATCAGTTCTCTTCCGCCCAGCTATGGGATGTTCATCTCGAACTATCATATGCATGTCATGGATAAGAAGCTCACTAAATTGCATGGGATGCTCAAAGTGGTAGAGTAGGATATTAAGAAAGGCACGCATCAAGTGTTGATGGTGCAGAAATCGGCTAAGTTCAAGAAGAGTTGGTCCAAGAAAAAGGCTAAGGCAAAGGGCACGGAGACGGTAACCTATGTCGCTGCACCGAAGTCTGGACCGGACTCGAAGACCGTTTGCTTTCACTGCAAGGAGACCGGTCACTGGAAGAGGAACTGTAGCAAGTGGCTTGCAGAGCATGGGAAGAAGGCCGGAAATGCTTCTTCAGGCAAAGGTACACTTGTTGCATATGTTATAGACATTTACCTTGCTGACATACCTAGTAGCTCTTGGGTATTTGATACCGGATCGGTTGTTCATATTTGCAACTCGATGCAGGGGCTGGTAAGAATTAGGCATGTGGCACAAGGGGAGATTGACATCAGGGTCGGCAACAAAGCAAGAGTTGCTGCGTTGGAGGTCGGCACGATGCAGCTCCAGCTTCCTTCTGGGTTCATTATGGAATTGAATAATTGTTATTACATTCCTACACTTAGTCGGAACATTATTTCTGCCTCATGTTTGATGAGTCAAGGTTATGAATTCAATTTAAAGGACAATGATTGTTCGATATTTTTGAATGGTATGTTCCACGGCTATGCACCCATTGTAGATGGGCTATTTATATTGAATCTAGAACAGGGACCAGTCTATAACGTGAATGTCAAGAGGCATAAGCCAAATGAGATAAATCCGGCATACTTCTGGCATTGCCGGCTTGGACACATTAGTCTAAAATGCATGAAGAAGCTCCATGATGATGGGCTCCTAACTTCATCCGACTTTGGGTCGTTTGAGACATGTGAATCATGCTTGCTCGGCAAGATGACTAAGTCTCCTTTCGCAAAGAGTCGCGAGAGGGCGTCCGAGCTATTGGAGCTTATACACAGTGATGTGTGTGGTCCAATGAGCACAACTGCCAGAGGTGGCTATCAGTACTTCATGACTTTTACCGACGACTTGAGTAGATATGGATATATCTATTTGATGAGGCACAAGTCGGAGGCTTTTGAAAAGTTCAAAGAGTTTCAAAATGAGGTTGAGAATCAGCTCGGCAAGACTATAAAGCTTCTGCAATCTGATCGTGGAGGTGAGTACATGAGCCAGGAGTTTGATGATCATCTGAAAGGCCGAGGTATAGTACCTCAGCTCACACCTCCAGGTACGCCACAAAGAAACGACGTGTCGGAACGGAGGAATAGGACCTTGTTGGACATGGTCCGGTCAATGATGAGCAAATCAGATTTACCCTTGTCATTCTGGGGATACGCTCTAGAAACTGCAGCTTTCACACTTAATAGGGTACCATCAAAATCTGTAGACAAGACACCGCATGAGATGTGGACCGGGAAGAGTCCCAGTTTGTCTTTTCTAAAGATTTGGGGTTGTGAAGCATTTGTCAAGCGACTTATGTCAGACAAGCTTACACCTAAATCGGATAAATGCATATTCGTGGGATATCCGAGGGAAACCTTGGGATATAGCTTCTACAACCGGGAAGAGAACAAAGTGTTTGTTGCTCGGAACGGGGTTTTCCTTGAGAAAGAGTTTCTCAGTCGGGAGGCCAGTGGGAGGATGGTTCGACCCGGAGAAATCCGAGGACCACTCGGGGACGGCTCGGCTGGTGATGAGATCATACCGGAGTCAGTCAGGGAACCTGTAGTGGAAGCGGCACCGGAACCACGGAGGTCGGAAAGATTGCGCAGAGTGCGTGATGTATTGTTGCTAGAAAGCGACGAGCCGGCCACGTATGCGGAAGCAATGGTGGTCCTAGATTCCGAGGCATGGCTGGAGGCCATGAGATCCGAGTTAAAGTCCATGGATGAGAATCAAGTCTGGGACTTGGTTGATCCGCCGCCTGGCGTAACGACCATTGGTTGCAAATGGGTCTTTAAGAAGAAAACTGATGTGGATGGAAATGTTCAGATCCACAAAGCTCGGTTTGTCGCTAAAGGTTATGGACAAGTTCAAGGAATTGACTACGACGAGGCTTACTCGCCGGTAGCGATGCTGAAATCGGTGAGGATCATACTAGCTATAGCTGCATATTTTGATTACGAGATATGGCAGATGGATGTCAAAACGGCTTTCCTTCATAGAAATTTAACCGAGGACGTGTATATGATACAACCCGAGGGTTTTGTCAATCCGACTAGCACTAGCAAGGTATGCAAGCTCAAGAGATCCATTTATGGGTTGAAGCAAGCATCTCGGAGTTGGAACATTTGTTTTGATGAGGTCGTCACTGGTCTCGGTTTCATCAAAAGCGAAGAGGACTCTTGTTTATACAAGAAGTTAAGTGGGAGCTCGATAGTGTTTTTGATCTTGTATGTGGATGACATATTGTTGATCGGGAACAATGTTTCGATGCTAAACTCGGTCAAGGAATCATTGAATGGCAAGTTTTCAATGAAGGACCTTGGTGAGGCAGTCTATATTTTAGGCATTAAGATCTATAGAGATAGATCGAGGAGGCTGCTCGGCTTAAGCCACAGCACGTACATAGATAAAGTGTTGAAGCGGTTCAACATGAGTGAGGCGAAGAAAGGGTTCTTGCCACTCTCACATGGTATAAGGTTAAGCGAGACTCAGAGTCCTTCGACATCTGATGAGCGAAGCAGGATGAGTAGGATTCCGTATGCCTCGGCAATCGAATCCATCATGTATGCCATGATATGTACAAGGCCTGATGTTGCTTTTGCAATAAGCCTAACAAGTAGATACCAGGCCAACCCAGGTGAGAGTCACTGGGCAGCGGTAAAGACTATTTTGAAGTACCTGAAAGGACTAAAGAGATGTTCCTAGTTTATGGAGGTGAGGAAGAGCTAATCGTAAGGGGTTACGTCGATGCTAGTTTCCAAACCGACAGAGATGATTGTCGATCACAGTCCGGGTTCGTGTATGTCTTGAATGGAGGAGCAGTGCACTGGATGAGTTCCAAGCAGGATACGGTGGCCGATTCTACCATACAAGCCGAATACATTGCGGCTTGTGAAGCTGCAAAGGAAGGTGTTTGGATCCGGCATTTTCTGGATGATCTTGGTATTTTCCCAGTCTCGGTGAAACCGTTGGACCTTTATTGTGATAATTCTGGTGCCATCGCACAAGCCAAGGAGCCGAGGAATCACCACAAGGTCAGACACATAGACCGGAAATATCACCTGATACGAAAGATCATAAAGAATGGTGATGTAGAGTTATGCAAGATTCACACGGATGCAAATGTTGTAGATCCGTTGACTAAGCCGCTTCCACAACCCAAGCATGAGGGGCACGTTAGAGCTATGGGCATTTGATGTCTATTTGATTGAATCTAGTGCAAGTGGGAGACTGTTGGAGATATGCCCTAGAGGCAATCTTGTATGATGATATTTCCTATGTGTTTATGAATAAAGATAGTCCTTGGACATTATCAATGATGTGTATCGGCAAGTACGTGACTTGTTTGTGGGACTATGCATTGTATGGTGACTGTCCTAAAAGGTCCCTAGTCGAAAGGGCTCTGTGGACGCGCAGCCGACTAGACTAGCATATGACACGGTCGATGGCTTGGTCTCACTGGCCATGGAGCATTGGATGCTAATGGATAATATGGACTTGGAAAGGTCTGGTCGGATTCGACATAGTCGGATCCGAGTCGAGATAAGGTCCGAGTCGGACAGACCCAACTATGAGACGCAGTGATATGTCATCTGTGAGTCTCTAGTACAACATACGTTCTATGTCCTAAGACTTGAGCTGACGCATGTACTCGGGATGGTGACAGACTTGCTTTGGGCCGACCAAACGCTACTCCATGACTGGGTAGTTACAAAGGTAGGTTTCGGGCTTGTCCAGACCCATGTTGCGAGACGTGGTCGAGCAAGATGGGATTTGCCCCTCGACCAGGAGAGATATACTCTGGGCCCCTCGTGTGATCCGACCAGGATAAACATGGCCATGCGACAGGGATTATGAGATAATCTGGTTTGTGGTTGGTATCGCTGGAACGAGAAAGAGGTCGGGCTAGCACAAGGATGACAGTCTCGCCTTGAGCCCGACAATATATATCGTGAGGCAAAGGGAAGAGAAGTGTGACATGCTGTACAGGTTCGCCTAACCAGCTTCATAGTCTGATTGGTGGTTGGCATGCCTTGCTTGAGGCCGCTACCAACTGTGCAGGTCGGAGCTGATCCGAACTGCGACCAAGCCGACTTGAACCTAAGGGGTCGCGCGCTTAAGGGAAGGAACCTACGAGGTCGGTTCATAGGACACTGGTCGGATGTGATCCGAACTGTACTAGGAACGTGACCGAGTAGACTTTGGGCTTTAGGGTCCGTGCGATGACCAAGTGTTGAGCCTGCAATGGACATCTATATAAAGTGGAGGTGCGGCACACTCATGCAATTGATCACTTCGACGCTGTGACTAGGGTTTGCATGTGTTGCGAATAGCCACCTCCACTCGCCGACGACTGTGTGATCGGACCTAGCAGTCCGCCGCATGGTGTTCCTCCTGCACGCGCAGATACCGTTAGAGGCGGTGCACTTGCGCCGCTCCGGCGAACTTGTACGTGGGATCGGACGACCGGCTGTTCGAGGGAGATCGGACGAGGAGGAGACGATCCATGCAGACGCGCTGCCCCAACTCTTGTTCCGCTGCACGGCACTGCGCGTCTAGTGGTAACGAACTGTGATCCATCTCCCGTAGCATGTTCCTGTTGTTCTGCGCGTAGGAAAATTTTAATTTGCAGTCGACGCACCCTACCGTAGATCCCAACAGAAGCGTGAAGACTTTTGTTTTCGTAGTTTCATTTTCTATTTCTTGAGTCATAGGAAACACCACACTGTTAAAGGGGGGCGAGGTAAAACTAAGGAAACACTTTCCAAGTGATGCTCAACTCAAATCCTACACCTACCCAATCCTTCGAGTGAAGCCATTGGAAATCTCATACAAATCAGTCAATTTCTTCAGTGACAGAGACGAAGATCTTCTGTTCTCTGAGGAATTTGTTCCGACTAAGGAGTTAGGAATTTGCCAGTGTGGATTTCCTACAAGTGAGGAACATGATAGCCCTTAGGAATCTGAGAACTCAAATTTCCGATCGTTGCTGTACTACGCACCAGCTGTCCAAAATATCCTACCCACCCAACGGTCATATCATTGAAGGGCATTTATGTCTTATCATGTTGGGCTGCTCCCTAGGCTATAAATAGCCGCCCCCTACAACCACTTGCTGGTTAGCTGCTCCAAGAGAAACTAACACTTGTCATTGAGAGCATCCCATCCTCCGAGGACTTTGAGCGAAAATCATCAAGTGAGGAAAACCCAAAACCCAAACACCTACAACCCAAAGTGATTGAGCATCACTGAAATGCTTGTTACCTTTGAGGGCTATGCATCCTCCAGATGGTTAGGGGTCACGGTCTAGAGCATCCAAGAGGAAATTATGGATCGCCGAGTGACCAAGTCTGTGAAGGTTTGGAAGTCACCTGAAGACTTACCACAAGTGATTGGGCAGGTCCGTGTGACTTTAGCTCAAGGAGAATATGGTGAGGACTGTGTGTCCTCAGGTTTAAATACCCAGCCACTCCAACCGGACGTACAACTGTCACAGCAGTTGGAACTGGTCTACCAAATCATCATCTTCACCAAGCTACTGGTTCTATTTCCTCAACTCTTTCATTTCCCCATTCATGTGTTGATGAACCTGATCATTACTGTTTGAAGACTTTGACTGAAGACTTTCTCGATTTCCTCAACCCTATTTCTTCCGTCACTTTGTCTTCAGCCTGCTTATTCTGTTTTCACGCTACCTGTACTATGTGCTTGTTTTCATTTCAACATGATGACTATGCTATTGCTCTGTTATGCTTGTACCTGAGTACTTATTCCGCTGCTAGTGTGTCATTACTTAGGAAATTCCTCACCTAGAATTTCCTAAGTGACGAATTTGTAAAAATCGCCTATTCACCCCCTCTTGTCAATATAACGCACGTTCAATTGGTATCAGAGCAAGGTACTCCCTTGTTCTGTGTGATTTTGGTTTAACCACCTAGAGTTTTAGTTATGTCGGCTGCAGGTATGAAGAAAGTATCGTGCCCCATCTTTGACGGTCACGATTATCCCAAGTGGAAGGCCATGATGAGGAAACGCCTCATGGCGATGAACAGTGAACTGTGGACCGTCACTGAGATTGTCCTTATCGATCTATGCAAGATGGCGCATGCTGATAATATTCGCAAGTACACTCGTCTGGATTGCATGGCGAAGGATATCATCTGCTCTTGTCTATCCAGAAATCAGTTCAGGCTCATTATGCATCTGTGCAATGCAAAGCTTATCTGGGACCAAATCTCTGATGTTTATGAAGGTCATTGAACTCGTCAGGATCCCTGGTTTGATGATTTCAAGGAATCACTCGAAACGATGACTTCCGAACCAGAATCATCATCATCCGCACCATGCCTCATGGCTAAGGGTGCAAAGGTACCTGATTACTCCTCTTCTGAATCTAGTGATGATGAATCTGATGTTGATGATGTTTTTGGACCTAGTTATTCCAAGCTCGTTACTATTGCCACTAAAAAACAAAAGTCCTTGTAAAAGGTTCAAAATCTGCTAGACAAAAGCGATGACCTGCTGGGTGAGGAATTGAATCGAACTCAAATCTGACTGATAATCTTCAGAAACTCCAGTTTAAGTTTGATAATCTTCAGAGTCATCATAACTCTCTCTTAGCCGATCATGAGAAACTTTCTTATGAATTTCTTCAGAGAAAGCAAGACCTTGAGAAGTTGAGGGTGAGTTATGGAGATCTTCAGAGGGAAAACGATTCATTGCTTGCTCAATAGATCAGTTCCGCTCAAGAAGAATTCATTCCACCATGTTTGAAATGCATTGATGTCTACTACACAACCTTCTTATTGTAGACGTTGTTGGGCCTGCAAGTGCATAGGTTTGTAGGACAATAGCAAATTTCCCTCAAGTGGATGACCTAAGGTTTATCAATCCGTGGGAGGCGTAGGATGAAGATGGTCTCTCTTAAGCAACCCTGCAACAAAATAACAATGAGTCTCTTGTGTCCCCAACACACCCAATACAATGGTAAATTGTATAGGTGCACTAGTTCGGCAAAGAGATGGTGATACAAGTGCAATATGGATGGTAGATATAGGTTTTTGTAATCTGAAAATATAAAAACAGCAAGGTAACTAATGATAAAAGTGAGCGTAAACGGTATTGCAATGGTAGGAAACAAGGCATAGGGTTCATACTTTCACTAGTGCACGTTCTCTCAACAATAATAACATAATTGGATCATATAACTATCCCTCAACATGCAACAAAGAGTCACTCCAACGCCACTAATAGCGGAGAACAAACGAAGAGATTATGGTAGGGTACGAAACCACCTCAAAGTTATCCTTTCTGTTTTATCTATTCAAGAGTCCGTAGTAAAATAACATGAAGCTATTCTTTCGGTTCAATCTATCATAGAGTTCATACTAGAATAACACCTTAAGACACAAATCAACCAAAACCCTAATGTCACCTAGATACTCCATTGTCACCTCAAGTATCTGTGGGCATCATTATACGATATGCATCACACAATCTCAGATTCATCTATTCAACCAATACAAAGTACTTCAAAGAGTGCCCCAAAGTTTCTACCGGAGAGTCAAGACGAAAACGTGTGCCAACCCCTATGCATAGGTTCATGGGCGGAACCCGCAAGTTGATCACCAAAACATACATCAAGTGGATCACGTGATATCCCATTGTCACCACAGATAAGCACGACAAGACATACATCAAGTGTTCTCAAATCCATAAAGACTCAATCCGATAAGATAACTTCAAAGGGAAAACTCAATTCATCACAAGAGAGTAGAGGGGGAGAAACATCATAAGATCCAACTATAATAGCAAAGCTCGCGATACATCAAGATCATGCCATAGAGAGAACACGAGAGAGAGAGATCAAACACATAGCTACTGGTACATACCCTCAGCCCCGAGGGTGAACTACTCCCTCCTCGTCATGGAGAGCACCGGGATGATGAAGATGGCCACCGGTGAGGGATCCCCCCTCCGGCAGGATGCCGGAATGGGCTTCCGAGAGGTTTTAGGTGGCTACAAAGGCTTGCGACGGCGAAACTCCCGATCTATCTTGTTCTTTGATGGTTTTAGGGTATATGGGAATATATAGGCGAAAGAAGTCGGTCGGGGGAGCCTCGAGGGGCCCACGAGACAGGGGGCGCGCCCAGAGGGGGTGGGCGCCCCCCACCCTCGTGGCCACCTCGAAGCTTCCTTTACTTCAACTCCAAGTCTCCTGGACCACGTTCGTTCCAAAAATCACGCCCCCGAAGGTTTCATTCCGTTTGGACTTCGTTGATATTCCTTTTCTTTGAAACACTGAAATAGGCAAGAAAACAGCAATATGGGCTGGGCCTCCGGTTAATAGGTTAGTCCCAAAAGTAATATAAAAGTGTATAATAAAACCCGTAATCATTCAAAACAGATAATAAAATAGCTTGAATGCTTCATAAATTATAGATACGTTGGAGACGTATCAGCATCCCCAAGCTTAATTCCTGCTCGTCCTCGAGTAGGTAAATGATAAAAGAAAGAATTTATGAAGTGTGAATGCTAGAAGGTGCACAAGTTTGATCAATGATAATTTTAATCAGCTTTTCTAGCATGATTATATGTCATAACAGTAGTTCATCTCATAAAACTTCTCAAGATCAAGTAACAAGCTATTCACATGTTAAAGCATAGACCATAAACTTTCTTGAAAACTAGCAAACTTCATTCTCAGTCGTCAAACAGTTACAATTCATCTTATTTTCAGGAAGGGTCTATGTCAGAGCTTTGATTTAGCAAACTCCACATACTCAACTATCATATAGTATTCTACAATTGATAACACTCACGCAATACTTATGATTATGGAGTTTTAATCGGACACTGAGAAAGATAGGGGCTTATAATTTCGCCTCCCAACGTATTCACCTTTGGGTGATGTCAACAATAATAGTTCATGCTAACTTACATCCAATTGGATATATATATATCAGGATCTTTCCAACACGAGGTGCTTGCCAAAGGATAAAATAAAAAAGGGAAAGGTGAAGATCACCTTGACTCTTGCATAAAGTAAAAGACATAAAGTAAAAGATAGGCCCTTCGCAGAGGGAAGCGGAAGTTGTCATGCGCTTTTATGGTTGGATGCACAAAATCTTAATGCAAAAGATCGTCACTTTATATTGCCACTTGTATATGGACCTTTATTATGCAGTCCGTCGCTTTTATTGCTTCCATAACAAGATCGTATAAATCTTATTTTCTTCACACTAATAGATCATACATATTTAGAGAGCAATTTTTATTGCATGCACCGATGACAACTTACTTGAAGGATCTTACTCAATCCATAGGTAGGTATGGTGGACTCTCATGGAAAAACTTGGTTTAAGGATATTTGGAAGCACAAGTAGTATCTCTACTTGGTGCAAGGAATTTGGCTAGCATGAGGGGGAAAGGCAAGCTCAACATGTTTGAATGATCCATGACAATATACTTTAACTGAGATGTGAGAAAACAAAACCCATTACGTTGTCTTCCTTGTCCAACATCAACTCTTTAGCATGTCATACTTAATGAGTGCTCACAATTATGAAAGATGTCTAAGATAGTATATTTATATGTGAAATCTCTCTTCCTTCAATATTCTTTCATGAATTGTTCAAATGACCAATACAATGCTTGCTAACCTTCAATAAATTTACAACCTCTACTTCTTAGATGTGAAGTCATTACTCCCCATGGGATAAGCAAATGAGACATATATAATTTCAGATTTATGACATTCAACTCATTCAACCATTTACTCATAGGATATAAGTGAAGCACACGAGTAAATGACAAACTACTCCAAAAAGATATAAGTGAAGATCAATGAGTAGCTAATTAATTACGTAGCTATATGAAGACTCTCTCTCATTAAAGAATTTCAGATCTTAAGTACTTTATTCAAGCAGCAAGCAAAACAAAATAAAATGACCTTGCAAGGATAGCACAACTCATGTGAAGAAGCAAAAACTTAGGCTTAACCGATACTAACCGATAATTGATGAAGAAGAAAGGTGGGATGCCTAATGGGGCATCCCCAAGCTTAGATGCTTGAGACTTCTTGAAATATTATCTTGGGGTGCCTTGGGCATCCCCAAGCTTGAACTTTTGTGTCTCCTTAATTCCTCTCATATCATGGTTTCTCTTTTTATCAAAAGCTTCATCCACACCAAACTCAACAAGAACTCGTGAGATAGGTTAGTATAAACCAATGCAAAACCTTATCATTTTCTACTGTAACAAATCACTAAAATTATTATTCAACATTGCATACTAAATGCCTCTGCATATTTAACACTCCTATCCTCAAATAGAATCATTAAACAAGAAAACATATGCAAACAATGCAAACATAACAGCAATCTGCCAAAACAGTACAGTCTGTAAAGAATGCAAGAGTATAAATACTTCCCTAACTCCAAAAATTATGAGAAAATACTATGCTGTATAAGATTTATCAGAGCTCACTATGCAAAAAGTTTCAACATTATACCATTCTCTGACTTTTCTAGGGGATTTTTGCAACAGCGGTAAACTTTCTGTTTTCAAACAGCAACATGTATACTAGAAAAATAAGCATGGTAAAGGCTATCCTTGACATTTTTATTGAAAATAAAGATGCAAAACATTATTCTAAATAACAGCAAGCAAATACTAACAAAAGAAAATAACGCTCCAAGCAAAACACATATCATGTGGTGAATAAAAATATAGCTCCAAGTAAAGTTACTGATGAACGAAGACGAAAGAGGAGATGTCATCCGGGGCATCCCCAAGCTTAGGATCTTGGTTGTCCTTGAATATTACCTTGGGGTGTCTTGGGAATCCCCAATCTTAGGCTCTTTCCACTCCTTATTCCATAGTCAACCGAATCTTTACCCAAAAGTTGAAAACTTCACAACACAAAACTCAACAGAAAACTCGTAAGCTCCGTTAGTATAAGAAAATAAAACCACCACTTAGGTACTGTAATGAACTTATTCTAAATTCATATTGGTGTAATATCTACTGTACTCCAACTTCTCTATGGTTCATACCCTCCGATACTACTCATAGATTCATCAAAATAAGCAAACAACACATAGAAAACAGAATCTGTCAAAAACAGAACAGTCTGTAGTAATCTGTATCAAACGTATACTTCTGGAACTCCAAAATTCTACCAAATTAAGAAGTCCTAGGAAATTTGTGTACCAATCCAGAGCAAAAATAATCAGATCATAAGCACGTTTCTGTGAATTATATAAACTAATTTACTGGGTGCAAAAGTTTCTGATTTTCAGCAGGATCAACACAACTATCACCGTAAGCTATCCTAAAGGTCTTACTTGGCACTTTATCGAAACAGAAGCTATAAAACATGATTACTACAGTAGAATAATCATGTGGACACACAAAAACAGTAAGTGTAAATATTGGGTTGTCTCCCAACAAGCGCTTTTCTTTAATGCCTTTCTAGCTAGGCATGATGATAACAATGGTGCTTACATAAAAGATAAGAATTGAAACATAACGGGAGCATCATGAAGCATATGACTAGCACATTTAAGTCTAACCCACTTCCTATGCCTAGGGATTTTTTGAGCAAACAACTTATGGGAACAATAATCAACTAGCATATGAAGGCAAAACAAGCATAACTTCAAGATTTTAAGCACATAGAGAGGAAACTTGATATTATTGCAACTCCTACAAGCATATGTTCCTCCCTCATAATAATTTTCAGTAGCATCATGAATGAATTCAACAATATAACCAGCACATAAAGCATTCTTTTCATGATCTACAAGCATAGAAAAATTTACTACTCTTCACATAAGCAAATTTCTTCTCATGAATAGTAGGAGTATCATAAGAGACTCGAATACTAAAAATTGTTTCCACATTAAAAGAGTAATGTTCAGAAAAAGGGTAATCATAATCATTGACAAGTGTTATAAATATAATCATCATTACTTCTTATAGCATAAGTTTCATCACAATAATCATCATAAGTAGCAACTTTGTTCTCATCATAATCGATTGAAACCTCTTCCAAGATAGTGGAATCATCACTAAATAAAGTTGACACTCTTCAAAATCCACTTTCATATTCATCACAACAAGGTTCAACATCTTCCAAAATAGTGGGATCACTACTTCCTAAAGTTGACACTCTTCCAAACCCACTTTCATCAATATAATCATCATAGTAAGAGGCATGCTATTATCATAATAAATTTGCTCATCAAAACTTGGGGGATAAAAATATCATCTTCATCAAACATAGCATCCCCAAGCTTGTGGCTTTGCATATCATTAGCATCATGGGTATTCAAGGAATTCATACTAACAACATTGCAATCATGCTCATCATACAAAGATCTAGTACCAAACATTTTAATGCATTCTTATTCTAGCAATTGAGCACCATTTTCCTTACCACCATTTTCACGAAAGATATTAAAAAGATGAAGCGTATGAGACAAACTCAATTCCATTTTTTGTAGTTCTATTTTATAGACTAAACTAGTGATAAAACAAGAAACAAAAAGATTCGATTGCAAGATCTAAAGATATACCTTCAAGCACTCACCTCCCCGGCAACGGCGCCAGAAAAGAGCTTGATGTCTACTACACAACCTTCTTCTTGTAGACATTGTTGGGCCTGCAAGTGCACATGTTTGTAGGACAGTAGCAAATTTCCCTCAAGTGGATGACCTAAGGTTTATCAATCCGTGGGAGGCGTAGGATGAAGATGTTCTCTCTAAATCAACCCTGCAACCAAATAACAAAGAGTCTCTTATGTCCCCAACACACCCAATATAATGGTAAATTGTAGGTGCACTAGTTCGGCGAAGAGATGGTGATACAAGTGCAATATGGATGGTAGATATAGGTTTTTGTAATCTGAAAATATAAAAACAGCAAGGTAACTAATGATAAAAGTGAGCGTAAATGGTATTGCAATGGTAGGAAACAAGGCATAGGGTTCATACTTTCACTACTGCAAGTTCTCTCAACAATCATAACATAATAGGATCATATAATTATCCCTCAACATGCAACAAAGAGTCACTCCAAAGCCACTAATAGCGGAGAACAAACGAAGAGATTATGGTAGGGTACGAAACCACCTCAAAGTTATCCTTTCTATTTTATCTATTCAAGAGTCTATAGTAAAATAACATGAAGCTATTCTTTCCGTTCAATCCATCATAGAGTTCATACTAGAATAACACCTTAAGACACAAATCAACCAAAACCCTAATGTCACCTAGATACTCCATTGTCACCTCAAGTATCCATGGGCATGATTATACGATATGCATCACACAATCTCAGATTCATCTATTCAACCAACACAAAGTACTTCAAAGAGTGCCCCAAAGTTTCTACCGGAGAGTCAAGACGAAAACGTGTGCCAACCCCTATGCATAGGTTCATGGGCGGAACCCGCAACTTGATCACCAAAACATACATCAAGTGGATCGCGTGATATCCCATTGTCACCACAGATAAGCACGGCAAGACATACATCAAGTGTTCTCAAATCCATAAAGACTCAATCCGATAAGATAACTTCAAAGGGAAAACTCAATTCATGACAAGAGAGTAGAGGGGGAGAAACATCATAAGATCCAACTATAATAGAAAGCTCGCGATACATCAAGATCGTGCCATAGAAAGAACACGAGAGAGAGAGAGAGAGATCAAACACATAGCTACTGGTACATACCCTCAGCCCCGAGGGTGAACTACTCCCTCCTTGTCATGGAGAGCATCGAGATGACGAAGATGGCCACCGGCGAGGGATCCCCTAATGCGGAGCATCCTACGGTCATCCCCATGGACCTACCTTCATCTCATCAAGAGCCAAGAGGACCTATGACACGACCACGAGCTAGAGCTCTCGAGAACGAGGTGACCTATCTCCTTAGTGATATCACATATGATCCACTCGAGACATGGCTACTACCTAAGTCCGATATACTATGCATGATTAGGTGTCAAGAGGAACCTCCCGAGGATGCACGTGAAGACGGAGAAGACCCTAAGTCCATGGAAGAAGAGAACCAATGGAAGAAGGCTAGAACAGCCTCCAGGCACCGGACATCCGGCCAGGACCCTGAACATCTGGCTCCTGGAGATCCACAAGGCCAGGCATCTGCAGAAGAAGCTAGAGGGACTGGACATCCGGCATCCGGCCCGGACATCCGGCCCCCACCAGAAATCCGGCCTAAATCACGGACATCCGGCACCGGTGTCCAGGGAGGACATAAGCTTGCCCTGTCAGCCCGGACATCCGGCGCCTCCCGAAGCCACGGACATACGGCCCCTCCGAGCGGACATCCGGCGTCGCCCATCCAGTGAACAGAAGAGCCAACTCCACTGGCCCGGACATCCAGTCCCTCCATCCCGGACATCCGGCACCTCGTGAGCACCCGGACATCCGGCCCATCGCTCGGACATCCGACGCCCTCTGCCTGCGCGCAGCTCCTTTGGGCCGTGACCCATGTACCCCCTTCGCCCTTTGACTATATATACTCCCTCATCCTGTACGTTTTAGGGTTAGCATTGGTTTAGCTCATATTTGTGTGAGAGCCTTGCTCATCCACTTGGATACTTCTCCCCGGAGTTCACGACCTCTTCAGAGAAGATCCCCCAAGCGGATTCAAGACCCCTTTCTAGGGAAGACCATCAAGACCTCCTCACGGAGAAGAACGGTTCCTTTGTATCCTTACCTTTGTTGATTGTGGATCATGTGTTACTCTTTTTTCTCGGTGATCTAGCACTTGTGTGATTGATTCCTTGTCGGTTTAGTGATTCTCTCTCGTTTTCCCCGTGTTTCCCCTTTGTGCTTCCGCATGTTCTTCGTGATTCCCCGTAGGATCCACTCCAAACGTGAAAGATCGTCACCATAGGGTTCCGCCCTACATCATCTTGGTATCATGAGCCACGTTGATCACGTTTTTGGAGCCCCTACCCTGTGTTTTCCAGCTTGATTTTGTTGTTTTCGTCCTAAATTCGAAAATCCCCACCAAAAATAGCCGCAATTTTTTTTTTTGTGATTTGTTGGTGTGATGAAGTTTTGTTGGATTTGATCCACGGATCTGCTTTGCTTCGTGTTGATCTAGCTTTTCCCCATCTCTCCCGCGATTTCCATCCACCAATTTGTCCGAATTTCGCCCAGGAGTTGCAAATTTTACCGAGGAGTTCATCTTGTTCGTCCCTGATCCAGAGCCTGGACATCCGCCCCGTGTCCACCGGACATCCGGCACCCCGGACATCCGGCAGCTGGCCTGGACATCCTGCCCCTGGGAGCAACAACTCCATCCCCGCGCCCATTTTCCCATACTTTCGCCCAATTTTGCCCCGGTGCCCACGCTTACTTCCGCATACCCCCAACACTTTCCAAACACCACCACCACTCACCGCTACCTCCTTTGTCGATTTTGACACGTTTTGGCCTTTGAGATTTTGAGTTGTGCTTCCCGTGTCCTATTGTGTTTTGGCTATATAGGTAGGTTCGACGTCACCATCAGCACCGCTCATCTCCATCGACTACTCAACATCGCCAAGGACGGTAACTTCGACGACATCTTTGTCATACCTTGCAATTGCATTGATACCCCACATGGACTTACTTTTGCGTAGCTTACCCATCGAGACTAGCCATTGAGTATTGCCGGCAACGTGACTTGTGCACATTAGTGATCATACTCCATAGCATACATACCATACCACCGTGGTGCATATCTTGGAATCAACTTGTGTGTCACAAAGTTGTCATAGCATACACAATTGCTATCTTGGTTCGTGAAGTTTTGCATGAGAAAAGAGCTCAAAAGTCAATGAGCCACCCAAGCTTTTAAGCAAAGAGGAAAGATAAGCAAAGAGCTTATAAGCAAGAACCATAGCATCATACTACATTAAGATTGTCACATAAGATCATCTTGGATCATAGCACCGAAATACCATAAATATAGCATACTTGGGATAGAGATCGTTGCATTTTTGCCTAGTAGGTTGTGCACAAGCTTCGTATCCGCCTATTGTGCAATCGTGCTAGCGTCTCTCTAGTATTGTGCAACAAGAGCATTTTCGTGGATTCCACATTTTGGCTCACTTTTGGTTATTACAATCCCATTTATCTATTTGTGTGTGTGTTTCCGTGTACCCCCACTTGCTTGGTCTACTTGTTGCATTTGCAAATTTGTGAATCTTTTCCAACATTATTGAATTTCACTTTCAATTGCATCAAATTTTATGCCACCATCCTAACCAAGCTCCACCATAAGCTTTTACTTGTGTAGGTGTGAGAACCGACAAGAATTGATGCCAATAGTGCTATTTCATTGTCCGCATTTGAGTGAACTTGATTCATCAACATCGGTCAAAGGTACATTGGTATAAGTTATTCTCCTTCTACCACTCACATTTTTGCTTGGAATGATGGATAGGCCAAGTACTTCTACCAACCCACTCTTCATCGAGCAAGATGATGACATGTCATCATACGTCACCAAGAGCCACATCTTTGGTGCACAACGAGCGTTACATCAAGAGCAACAAGAAATGAACGACCGCATCGACAACCTCGCCACCGACTTGCGACTCTCCGAGCAACGTACACGAGACTACTTCGACAACAAGCTCGACGCGCACAAGCAAGAGAACGATGCAAGAATGGACGAGATCCGCACCTTGTTGGTGAATCGGCCTCCTTCCACATCGTCATACTCAAGACAGAGCCACTCAAGTCGACACTCCGACGACTCCTTCTCCGGCTCAAGTACACCGTCATCGAACACTCTTCGACGAGCCGCGCGTCAAGACCGGCATGCATCTCGCAACCCGCTACACGTCAAGCATTCACAAGAGCAAGTCGATGAGCAAGTCCCTCGTCCTCAATCAAATCAAGTCGCTTTTGCCCAAGCTCAAGAACGAAAACGTCTTCGTCGCCAAGAAGAAGAAGAACGAGCGCGTGTACACCAAGAGCAACAAGACACCGAGGCTCAACGTCTTCAACAACAACTACGTGAAGCGCAATCTCTTGAGGCGCAACGTGCACTTCAAGAATCAAGTCGAGACATCGCCAACCGCAATCGCGAACGGCGCAATCAAGAGGAAGCCCTTCGAGAAGAAATCCAAGAGAGGAACTACCAACCGCGTGTGCAACGTCAAGCTCCACAAGCTCCTTCACAAGCTCGTCAAGCTCCACCTCAACCTCAAGTTCAACACGAGCAAGTTGATCATGGACTTCCTCCATGCCAAGAGCAACATGAGGATGATTACCCTCCACGTCAAGGGCGTCATCATCTCCATCGCCAACAACACAATGAAGAGCAACGCTATGGCAAGCTCAAATTCACAATGCCCAAGTTCAATGGAAGCAATGATCCCGAAGAATACCTCTCATGGGCATTGAAGGTCGACAAAATCTTTCGTTTGCACAACTATGAGGAAGAGAAGAAGATCGCTATGGCATCACTTGAGTTCCAAGACTATGTGCTCATATGGTGGGAACAAGTCCTTGAGCGCCATCAAGCAAGAGTTGAACCTCCAATCACCACTTGGGCTCAAATGAAGGATGTCATGCGAGCACGTTTTGTACCAACCTACTACAACCGTGATCTCTTCAAGAAGCTACAACTCCTCAAGCAAGGAACAAAGAGTGTTGAAGAATACTACAAGGAAATGGAGATAGCCATGATTCGAGCCAATGTCACAGAAGATGATGAGCAAACAATGGCACGATTCTTGAATGGACTCAATCATCCCATCAAGAAGATCGCCGACTTCCAACCCTACTCCAACCTCATTGAGCTCGTACATCAAGCTACAAAGGCGGAACGTCAAGTGCAAGATGACTTCAAGTACGCCAAGTACTCATCAAAGACCTACGGCTTCTCCAACAACCAAGCTTCAACAACTCCTCCAACATCTACATCAACCAAATCTTCTCCAAGCAACGACGACAAGCCGAGTTACAAGGAAACTTCGTCAAGTTCAAGTCCTCTTCCTCCTACTACAAGCAACTTCAAGCCGCGCGCTTCTTCATCTACTCCGACCAATGAGACCGTCAAGACAAGATCCTTCAAATGTTTCACTTGCGGCGGCCGAGGCCACAAGTCCTATGAATGCACAAACAAGCGCACCATGATCCTCAACGACTTGGTAAAGAGGACGCACCCGCACCCCTACAAGGTTCAATGGCTAAGTGACTCTGGCACTATCCGAGTTGAGCATACGGTCCAAGTCTCCTTCAAAATTGGTGCATATGAAGACACTTTGGAGTGTGATGTGGTCCCCATGACCGTTTGCCACCTCCTTCTTGGTAGGCCATGGCAATTCGACCGTGGTGTCATCCACAACGGGCGCACCAATCACTATAGCTTCAAGATCAAAGGGAAGGAATATGTGCTACGACCTATGTCTCCTAGTCAAGTGATAGCTGAAAAGCAAGCCACTCATCGTGGAGAGAAGAGTGAGAAAGTGATCCACCAAAAAGTGAGTGAGAGCCACAAGCCAAACTTGAGCGCCTCTTCGCCTAGAGAGAAAAAACTCATACTATTTGCCACCAAAAGTGAGATGAGAGAAGTGTGTGAGAACCCATCGAGTGTGATGCACTTTGTCCTTGTGTGCAAGGATGGAGAACCAAAAACTAACACCTCTCACGAGCTACCTTTAGTGTTTCAATCTCTTTTGCACGAATTCCAAGATGTTTTCCCCGTTGAGCTACCTCCGGGTCTACCTCCTCTACGAGGCATTGAGCATCGAATCGGCCTCATCCCCGGAGCGCCACTTCCAAACAAAGCTCCATACCGTGTCAATCCCGAAGAAACCAAGGAGATTCAACAGCAAGTACAACAACTAATCGACAACGGTCATGTACGTGAAAGCTTAAGCCCTTGTGCCATTCCGGTTATACTTGTGCCTAAGCGCGATGGAAGTTTCCGCTTGTGTTCCGATTGTAGACCTATAAATGCTATTACCGTTCGCTATAGGCATCCCATTCCTCGCTTAGATGATATGCTTGATGAACTTAGTGGAGCCAACTTTTTCTCCAAAACTGATCTTAAAAGTGGCTATTACCAAATCCGCATTCAAGAGGGTGATGAATGGAAAACTGCATTCAAAACCAAATTTGGCTTATATGAGTGGTTAATCATGCCTATGGGTTTGTCGGAGGCTCCCGGTACTTTTGTGCGTCTCATGCATTATGTGCTTCGCCCTTATATTGGAGTCTTTGTTGTGGTTTACTTCGATGATATTCTTGTGTGTAGCAAAACCATGAAAGAGCATCTTAATCATGTTAGGGCTGTTTTGCAAACCCTTCGCAAAGAAAGTCTTTATGCAAACATGAAAAAGTGCACATTTGGTGTTGACAAAGTGGTTTTCTTGGGTTTTGTTGTCTCTTTCAAGGGTGTCCATGTTGATGAATCTAAAATTGAAGCAATTAAAACTTGGCCCCAACCCACCAATTTGCAACAAGTGCGTAGTTTTCTTGGTCTAGCAGGTTTTTATCGTCGCTTTGTGAAAGATTTTAGCACTATCGCAGCTCCTCTGCATGCCTTGAGTAAGAAGAATGCTCCTTTTGTTTGAGGATCTTTGCAATCCACCGCTTTTTATGAGCTCAAGTCTTTGCTTACTCATGCTCCGATTCTTGATTTACCCAATTTTGACAAAACTTTTGAGGTTCATTGTGATGCAAGTGGTACCGGAATTGGCGGAGCTTTGATGCAAGAAAAAAGAGCCATTGCATATTTTAGTGAAAAACTTTCCGGTGCTCAACTTAACTATCCCATCTATGACAAAGAATTGTATGCTTTAGTTCGTGTGCTACATGTTTGGGAACATTATCTTAGACCTCATGAGTTTGTCATCCATACCGATCATGAAACACTTAAGTACTTAAAAGATCAAACTAAGTTGAACAAGCGTCATGCCAAATGGAGTGAATTTATTGAATCTTTTCCCTATGTGATCAAGTACATTAAGGGTAAGGAAAATGTAGTTGCGATGCGCTTTCACGCATATGCACGCTTGTCACTAAACTTGAGTTGAATGTTATTGGTGAGGGAGTTCCGGACTTGGGGGTGTCCGGATAACTGAACTATCATCATCGGCCGGACTCCAAGACTATGAAGATACAAGATTGAAGACTTCGTCCCGTGTCCGGATGGGACTTTCCTTGGCGTGGAAGGCAAGCTTGGCGATACGGATATGTAGATCTCCTACCATTGTAACCGACTCTGTGTAACCCTAGCCCTCTCCGGTGTCTATATAAACCGAATGGCTTTAGTCCTTAGGACAAACAACAATCATACCATAGGCTAGCTTCTAGGGTTTAGCCTCCTTGATCTCGTGGTAGATCCACTCTTGTAACACACATCATCAATATTAATCAAGCAGGACGTAGGGTTTTACCTCCATCGAGAGGGCCCGAACCTGGGTAAAACATCATGTCCCTTGTCTCCTGTTACCATCCGCCTAGACGCACAGTTCGGGACCCCCTACCCGAGATCCGCCGGTTTTGACACCGACATTGGTGCTTTCATTGAGAGTTCCTCTGTGTCGTCACCGATAGGCTCGATGGCTTCTTCAACCATCATCAACGATGCAGTCCAGGGTGAGACCTTTCTCCCCGGACAGATCTTCGTATTCGGCGGCTTTGCACTGCGGGCCAATTCGCTTGGCCATCTGGAGCAGATCGAAAGCTACGCCCCTGGCCGTCAGGTCAGATTTGGAAGTTTGAACTTCGCGGCTGACATCCGGGGGACTTGATCCTCGATGGATTCGAGCCACAGCCGAGCGTGCCGCACTGTCACGATGGGCATGATTTAGCTCTGCAGTCGGACAGTACCCTGGAGGCCGCACTCAAACCCGCTCCGATCCTCAATTCGGAGCCGGCTGCGCAGATCGAGGACGGATGGCTGGACACCGCCTTGGGAGCTACAACCTCTACGGTGATAGAGCCGAACACTGACCTTGTCCCTCATGAAGCTCGTGACTCCGAGGTGCCGGACTCCTTGCCGGACTCCGAACCTCCCGCGCCCCCTCCGATCGAATCCGATTGGGCGCCGATCATGGAGTTCACCGCAGCGGACATCTTTCAACACCCACCTTTTGGCGACATCTTGAGTTCGCTAAAACATCTCTCGTTATCAGGAGAGCTCTGGCCGGACTGCGGTCAGGACGGTTGGGATGCGGACGACAAAGAAATTCAAAGCCCACCCACCACCCACTTGGTAGCCACTGTCGACGATCTAACCGACATGCTAGACTACGACTTCGAAGACATCGACGGTATGGACGACGATGCCGGAGACGAACAGGAACCAGCGCCTACCGGGCACTGGAAAGCCACCTCATCATATGACATATACATGGTGGATATCCCAAAGGATGGGAATGGCGAAGGAACAGAGGAGGATGACCCCTCCAAGAAATAGCCCAAGCGCCGGCGTCAGCGGCGCCGCTCTAAATCCCGCCACAGCAAGAATGAAGATTCCGGCACCGGAGATAACAATACACCGGACAGTGCCGAAGACAACCCACTCCAGCAAGATCCAGCGCAGGAGGATGGAGACGCCAGCCCTCATGAGAGAGCGGCAGAAGAAGAGGTAGAGGATTATATGCCTCCCTCTGGAGACGAAGCAAGCCTCGACGACGATGAATTCGTCGTGCCTGAGGATCCCGTCGAACAAGAGCGTTTTAAACGCAGGCTTATGGCCACGGCGAACAGCCTCAAGAAAAAGCAGCAACAGCTTAGAGCTGATCAAGATCTGCTAGCCGACAGATGGACTGAAGTCCTCGCGGCCGAAGAGCATGAGCTCGAACGCCCCTCCAAAAGCTACCCTAAACGCAAGCTGCTCCCCCGATTAGAGGAGGAAGCGTATGAACCCGCATCACCAGGAGACAATACGGCTGACCGACCACCCCGTGGTCGCGACAGAGAGGCCTCTAGGCCCTTCACTAGACCCGTACCCTGGCATCGCTCGAAAAGCACAAGACCACAGTGGAACGCTCCGGACTTGCGAGATATATTGGAGGATAAGGCAAGACAATCAAGATCAATCTATGGATCACGTGGGCGCCCCACGGTACGTGACAACAACCGTCGCGCCGGACACAGTAAGTCCGGCCGGGCCGAACAAAATAGACAAAGCTCTTTTGAGCTCCGCCGCGATATTGCCCAGTACAGAGGTGCCGCACACCCACTATGCTTCACAGATGAAGTAATGGATCATCAAATCCCCGAAGGGTTTAAACCCGTGAATATCGAATCTTACGATGGCACAACAGACCCCGCGGTTTGGATCGAAGACTATCTTCTTCACATCCACATGGCCTGCGGTGATGATCTTCACACCATCAAATATCTCCCCCTCAAGCTTAAAGGACTAGCCCAGCATTGGCTTAATAGCCTGCCAGCAGAGTCAATTGGGAGTTGGGAAGACCTGGAAGCTGCATTCCTCAATAACTTCCAAGGCACGTATGTGCGACCACCAGACGCTGATGACCTAAGCCACATAATTCAGCAGCCAGACGAATCGGCCAGACAATTCTGGACGCGGTTCTTAACAAAGAAAAACCAAATCGTTGACTGTCCGGATGCGGAGGCCCTCGCAGCCTTCAAGCATAACATCCGCGACCAGTGGCTTGCCCGGCACCTGGGACAGGAAAAGCCGAAATCCATGGCAGCCCTTACATCACTCATGACCCGCTTTTGCGCGGGTGAGGACAGCTGGCTAGCACGCAGCAACAACCTCAGCAAAAATTCTGGCAGTCCGGATTTCAAGGACCGGAATGGCAGGTCGCGTCGTAACAAAAGCAAACGCCGCATCAACGGCGACAATAGTGAGGATACGGCAGTCAATGCCGGATTTAGAGGCTCTAAACCCAGTCAGCGGAAAAAGCCATTCAAAAGAACTGCTCCGGGTCCGTCCAATTTGGACCGAATACTCGACCGCTTGTGCCAGATACACGGCACCCCCGAAAAGCCAGCTAACCACACCAATAGGGACTGTTGGGTATTCAAGCAGGCAGGCAAGTTAATTGCCGAAAACAATGACAAGGGGCTGCATAGCGATGACGAGGAAGAGACCCGACCGCCGAACAATAGAGGACAGAAGGGTTTCCCCCCACAGGTGCGGACGGTGAACATGATATACGCACATACCCAAAAGGGAGCGGAAGCGTGCACTCAGAGATGTATACACGATGGAGCCAGTCGCCCCGAAGTTCAATCCATGTTCCTCTTGCCCGATCACTTTTGACCGAAGGGACCACCCCACCAGCATCCGCCACGGCGGATTCACCGCATTGGTCTTAGACCCAATCGTCGATGGATTTCACCTCACCAGAGTCCTGATGGACGGCGGCAGCAGCCTGAACCTGCTTTATCAGGATACAGTGTGCAAAATGGGCATAGACCCCTCAAGGATTAAACCTACCAAGACGACCTTTAAAGGCATCATACCAGGTGTAGAAGCCAATTGTACAGGCTCAGTCACACTGGAAGTGGTCTTCGGATCCCCGGATAACTTCCGAAGCGAGGAGTTAATCTTCGACACAGTCCCGTTCCGCAGCGGCTATATATGCCTTGCTCGGACGTACCGCATTCGCAAAGTTCAACGCGGTGCCGCACTACGCATACCTCAAGCTCAAGATGCCAGGCCCTCGAGGAGTCATCACGGTCAACAGAAACACCGAACGTTCTCTCCGAACGGAGGAACATACAACGGCTCTTGCGGCAGAAGTACAATGCAGCCTCTTAAGGCAATTCTCGAGTCCGGCCGTTAAGCGACCGGACATAGCTAAGCGCGCCCGGAGTAACCTACAACAAGACCACCTGGCACGTTCCGAGCACGCGTAGCAGTGCGGCCCCAACCCCAGCCCCTTCAAACACATCAAAGCAGGTCCTTCGCGTACACCATTACGCTCTGAAGATACCATGGGCATGGGGAGAGGGGCACGACCACAATAAGCCCAGACTGCGGCTCAACCACACCAGGGGCTCTCAAGTGTGTCGTTCTTTTTTTTCTTTTTACCTTTTATTTTTTACCCACAGAACTCCGTTCGTCAGAGGCCCTGTCCGGCAGCAGACCTGCCGAACTCACGATGCAACAGCCAGGGAAGGATAAATGCTACAACGAATATACAGGTGGTCTCCATTACGAGCATTTTTATACACCAATCCGCAGCCTACCCCTGGAGGGGGATACGTTTAACAGTCCCATCCCTTGCTTATCGCACTATTTGTATCGTTCTGCATTCATAGCAGCACTTATTGAATAAAACAATGCAGCACCTTTTTGCTTATAATTGCATTTCTTTTTCATACATATGTTCATTTACGACATGTCGCATCCGTACACTATGGTACAACTAAAAACACACCAGGGGCTTATGTTTCCCGCAGCATGGTGTGATAAGTCCAAACACTTTCACAAGTGCGGCACCCCGAACTTATAGCATTATATGCATCGGCTCCGAATCATGTCGTGGGTCAATAGTTGGGTTTGCCCGACTCCCATGTTTTGGTACCTTACGTTCCGTTATATCGGCTAAGGTAGCACTGGGAGAACCACTGCGATTGCGCCCCAGTTGAGCTGGGTTAACGCCTCAGTGGAGAAAGCTAAAACTGACCGTCATGATGAGGCGAGAGCCGGTCGCTATTCGAGAGGTTTTTGCGAGTCCTTAAAGACTTATGCCGCTTAGAGCGAGGAGCCGGATCTTGTCCGGCCCAGGCGTGGATAGCGCCCCAAATTCGGCCTTCCGAAGACTAGGGGCTTCACCGAAATTTAAAATTATAGAATTTTATGGCTAAGTGAGAGTGTTCAAGCATTATAAGTCTGTGCTGAGCGCCTCCCTAGATGGACCCAAATATGGGAACAAGAGTGCTCAAGTTTATCCCGAACACCCCAGCACTCGTGGCATGGGGGTTGAAGCCGACGACTTGCCATCTCTCAGATTTGATAAACAGCCGCACAGAAGGTAATATTTTAAATTAACAAGCGTTGCGTAGCGCATATGAACTAAGTTTTCAGCGCACAGGATAACAAAATGCGAGTCTACTCAAAAATTACATCTTTGGAGCACTCCCCCGCAATAGTGCGGGTGCCCTTCAGAACACTCTTATAATACATCTCGGGCGTGTGATGCTCCTTGCCCTCTGGTGGCGGGTCCGTCACAAGCTTCTGGGCATCCATCTTGCCCCAATGCACCTTTGCGCGGGCAAGGGCCCGACAGGCACCCTCAATACAGGCGGAGTGCTTGATGACTTCAACCCACGGGCACGCATCCACCAGCCGCCGCACCAGGCCGAAGTAGCTCCCAGGCATGGCCTCCTTAGGCCACATCCGAACTATGAGGCCCTTCATGGCCTGTTCGGCCGCCTTGTGGAGCTCGACCAGCTGCTTCAGCTGGTCGCTAAGGGGCACTAGATGTCCGGCCTCAGCATACTGAGACCAGAAGACCTTCTCCGTCGAGATCCCCTCCTCGGCCCGGTAGAATGCGGCAGCATCGGACACGCTGCAAGGAAGATCTGTGAACGCTCCTGGAGAGCTTCGAATTCGGGTAAGCAACAGGTAATTAACACTCACATGCTTATTTTGCATGAAAAATGCCTTACCCGCTGCTATTTTCTTCACCGCCTCAATCTCCTGGAGGGCCTTGTAGGCTTCGGCCTTAGCGGCTTTGGCACTCTCAAGAGCCGTTGCAAGCTCAGACTCTCGAGTCTCCGAGTCATGCTCCAGGCTCTCATGTTTTTTCATGAGATCCTGGAGCTCTTGCTGTACCTCCGCCACCCGCGCCTCCTGTTTCTCTCGCTCGGTGCGCTCTGCGGCCGCATTTCGTTCGGCCACAACCACCGCCTCTTTCAAGGTCGCCACCTCGTTAGTGGCCCCTGCAATACCCACGTTATCCTTGTCATTCTTTTTTGCAACCAAAATCCTTTTCTGTAAGGTAGAATTTTACTCAGGTGTTACTCACCTTCCTTGTCCTTGAGCTGCTTCTTGGCACGGCCGAGCTCGTTCTTGGACCGCTCGAGGTTTTCCTTCAAAGTATTGACCTCCGCAGTCAGTGCGGCAGAGGTCAGCAGCACAGCCTGCAATCACATATTGACATATTTTTTATATAACTCCTGCGTATATCTTTTTAGATCCTTAGTCCGGCTTTTCTTTCCGAACACCGAACCGAGCATCAGGGGCTACTGTCTATGCGGTACCATTTTATACATATTGAAATTCTTACCTCAAAGCCTGTTAGAAGGCTGCTGCAGGCTTCGGTCAGCCCGCTCTTGGCGAGCTGCACCTTCTGAATCACCGCACTCATAACAGTGCGGTGTTCCTCTTTGATGGAGGCGCCGTTGAGCGCCTCCAGCAAGTTATCCGGTACCTCCGGTTGGACGGAGGCAGCCGGCGTCACGGTCTTGCCCTTCTGGCGAAGGGGTCGCCCGCCGGACTCCGGAGCCACTGTGGGTTCCGGGGCCGAGTCCGGTGCAAAGTCCGGGAGGTTGTCCTACAACACCTCCGGGGCCCTCTCCTCCTGGTGGGTCCCTTCCTGGGATCCCACCTCGGCATCGTCCGCATCACGGGGGGTGGAGGCCGTCGGAAGAGAATCCATATCCGACGCACCTAAGGACCCGCTCGACGAGGCGGGAAGATCATCCTTAGGTGGACTGCAGGGTTGTATGCGGCATTAGAAAGACATTATGTGGCGAAAAATAAAAACCTTGAAGTTATTCGGGAGTCCAGATACTTACGATCTCGCCAAGGGCTTGGCCCTTGGAGGCCAGTCCTCGTCGTCGCCACTATCATTGGCGGAGCAGTCCGGGGGAAGAGTTTTTCCCTTCTTGGACCCTTCGGCCTCCCTTGTTGGGGAGGCCTTCCTTTTCTTCCCTCCCCCCACTGGGGGAGACGCTTTCTTCTTCTCCTCCTCGCCTTGGTGGGAGGAGTCGGCCTCGGATTCATCATCCGATAGCACTTGAAAACGGGAACTCTTCTGAGTCCCCATGGCCTTCTTCTTGGCCTTCTTCTCCGGCACCACGTGGGGTGCCGGAGCCAGCAACCCCGTTAGGCGGGCGTCCGCTGGGTCCTCTGGCAATGGGGCCGGACAGATAGTCCGTTCGGCCTTCGCCAGCCATTCCTGTCAAAGGTAAATGGAGTTTAGATCCCACATAGAGTCAAACTATGGAAAACAAGTGGTGAAATCACTTACCTCATCAGTTGGACGCTGCGAGCGGAATCCGCGATCTTCGGTAGCGGATGCGGGAGCTTCGGCGCCCTTGAACAGCACCTTCCAGACATCTTCGTACGTAGTGTCGAAGAGCCCGCTCAGGGTCTGGTGCTGCGCCGGATCAAACTCCCACATGTTGAAGCCCCGTCGTTGGCACGGGAGAATCCGGCGGATGAGCATGACCTGGACTACGTTGACAAGCTTGAGCTTCTTGTCCACCAGCTTCTGGATACAGGCTTGGAGTCCGGTCAGCTCCTCCGAATCCCCCCAGATCCGACCGCTCTCTTTCCAGGAGGTGAGCCGTGTAGGGATGTCGGATCTGAATTCGGGGGCCGCTGCCCAATCAGGGTCACGCGGCTCAGTGATGTAGAACCACCCCAATTGCCACCCCTTGATGGTTTCCACGAAAGTGCCCTCCAGCCACGTAACATGGGACATCCTGCCCACCATGGCGCCTCCGCACTGCGCTTGGCTGCCCTTCACAACCTTCGGCTTGACACTGAAGGTCTTGAGCCACAAGCCGAAGTGGGGCTGGATGCAGAGGAAGGCCTCGCACTCGATGATAAACGCCGAGATGTTGAGGATGAAATTCGGGGCCAGATCATGGAAATCTAGGCCGTAGTAGAATATGAGCCCCCGGACAAAGGGATGAAGTGGGAAGCCCAGTCCGCGGAGGAAATGGGGATGAGCTCTCCCTCGTCGGGGAGCCGATGCGCGATGTCGCTGGACAAATATCTGGCGTCGCGCAGCTTCTGGATCTGCCCCTCCGTGACGGAGGAGGCCATCCACTTGCCTCCCGCTCCGGACATAGTTGGAGAAGGTTGAGGTGAGAAGTGCGGACTTGGGCGCTGGAGCTCGAGTTCGCGGAGGTGGATAAGCCAAGGAGGAAGAAGGCGCAGGTAAAAGGGTTGGATCTTTATCCTCTTATATGGGCGGACAAAAACATGTGTCCCCACCGGCCTGGTAAAACTCGCTTATCTCCCAAGCGTCACAATCAATGGTGCGGTTGGGTTACCCACGTCCGTATTGATGGGAATCCCGGAATAAGGGGAACACGATCTCTGCTTCGACAAGACGTTCCAAGGAAACCGCCTCGCTAAACGCACGGAGGTGGAACAATAAAAACGATTTGAGTAAAGGCTTGGTGATGGCATGACATCACGCCACAAAATACGTCAGCGGATTGAACTTGTGTAATATTATTCTCTCTACGGTGGTACGTGGAATTTATTTTTGCAGAGCCGGACACTATCCTGGTGTTCACAATCTTCTATTAATTATTCGGAAGGAAGAACCCACCTTGCAATGCCGAAGACAACATGCACGCCGGACTCGTCGTCATTGAAGCCTGGTTCAGGGGCTACTGAGGGAGTTCCGGACTAGGGGGTGTCCGGATAGCCGAACTATCATCATCGGCCGGACTCCAAGACTATGAAGATACAAGATTGAAGACTTCGCCCCGTGTCCGGATGGGACTTTCCTTGGCATGGAAGTCAAGCTTGGCGATACGGATATGTAGATCTCCTACCATTGTAACCGACTCTGTGTAACCCTAGCCCTCTCCGGTGGATATATAAACCGGATGGCTTTAGTCCTTAGGACGAACAACAATCATACCAGAGGCTAGCTTCTAGGGTTTAGCCTCCTTGATCTCGTGGTAGATCCACTCTTGTAACACACATCATCAATATTAATCAAGCAGGACGTAGGGTTTTACCTCCATCGAGAGGGCCCGAACCTGGGTAAAACATCGTGTCCCTTGTCTCCTGTTACCATCCGCCTAGACGCACAGTTCGGGACCCCCTACCCGAGATCCGCCGGTTTTGACACCGACAATTGGCTTTGAGCACATAAAAGACTTGTATGCTAATGATCCATCGTTTGCCATTCCTTATGCTAAGTGTTTGACGCATACTTCTTGGGAACAATATTATATCAAGGATGCTTATCTTATGAAAGCTAACAAACTATGCATTCCCGAGTCTTCTCTTCGTTTGCTACTTTTGCAAGAGGCTCATGGAGGCGGACTCATGGGACATTTTGGACGAGATAAGACATTCGCCACGCTATCCAAGAACTACTTTTGGCCCAAGATGTTTCGAGACGTCTCACGCTTCACCACCCGATGCTCTACATGTCGCAAAGCTAAGTCTAAAGCTCAATCCCATGGTCTTTACATGCCTCTTCCTATTCCTTATCAACCTTGGGAAGACATTAGCATGGATTTTGTACTTGGTTTTCCTAGAACTCAAAATGGCAAGGATTTCGTGTTTGTTGTTGTGGACCGATTTTCTAAGATGGCACATTTCATCCCTTGCAACAAGATAGATGACGCTTCACACATTGCAAATCTCTTTTGTAGGGAAATCTTGCGTCTCCATGGAGTACCAAAGACAATCATCTCCGACCGCGATGTCAAGTTCTTGAGTTACTTTTGGAAGACCCTATGCGCCAAGCTCGGAATCAAGCTTTGGTTCTCATCCGCATACCATCCTCAAACCGACGGCCAAACGGAGGTGACGAACCATACACTCTCCACTCTACTTCGCGTGTTGATCAAGAAGAACATCAAGGAGTGGGAGGAGTGTGTACCATCGCCGAGTACGCCTACAACCGTGCAAGACATTCGACGGCCGGCAAGTCCCCCTTTGAGGTCGTCTACGGCTTCAACCCGTTGTCTCCACTGGACATTCTACCTCTTCCTCTACAAGAGCGCACCAACCTCGACGCAAGTGCCCGTGCAAGCTACATCAAGAAGATGCATGAAGATACAAGACACACCATCGAGCGCCAAGTACAACGACTTGCGACCAAGCTCAATGCCAACAAGCATCCCATGATATTCAACATTGGAGACCTCGTGTGGCTACACCTTCGCAAGGACCGCTTCCCCAACGAATGCAAGTCCAAGCTTCTCCCTCGAGCCGACGGACCCGTCAAGGTGCTAGCACGCTACAACAACAACGCTTACAAGATCGATCTCCCACACGACAAGTACAACGTGAGCGACATCTTCAATGTCTCCGATCTCTCCCCGTACCATGGTGATGAGGATTTCTATCCGAGGTCGGATCTTTCCCAAGGGAGGGGAGATGACGCGGAGCATCCTACGGTCATCCCCGTGGACCTACCTTCGTCTCATCAAGAGCCAAGAGGACCTATGACACGAGCACGAGCTAGAGCTCTCGAGAACGAGGTGACCTCTCTCCTTAGTGATATCACATATGATCCACTCGAGACATGGCTACTACCTAAGTCCGATATACTATGCATGATTAGGTGTCAAGAAGAACCTTCCGAGGATGCACGTGAAGACGGACAAGACCCCAAGTCCATGGAAGAAGAGAACCAATGGAAGAAGGCTAGAACAGCATCCAGGCACCGGACATCCGGCCAGGACCCCGGACATCCGGCCCCTAGAGATCCACAAGGCCAGGCATCTGCAGAAGAAGCTACAGGGACCGGACATCCGGCGTCCGGCCCGGACATCCGGCCCCCACCAGAAATCCGGCCTAAATCCCGAACATCCGGCACCGGTGTCCAGGGAGCACAGAAGCTTGCCCCGTCAGCCCGGACATCCGGCGCCTCCCGAAGCCACGAACATCCGGCCCCTCCGAGTGGACATCCGACGTCGCCCATCCAGCGAACAGAAGAGCCAACTCCACTGGCCCAGATATCCGGCCCCTCCAGCCCGAACATCTGGCACCTCATGAGCGCCCGGACATCCGGTGCTCTCTGCCTGCGCGTAGCTCCTTTGGGCCGTGACCCATGTACCCCCTTCGCCCTTTGACTATATATACTCCCTCATCCCGTATGTTTGAGGGTTAGCATTGGTTTGGATCATATTTGTGTGAGAGCCTTGCTCATCCACTTGGATACTTCTCCTCGGAATTCACGACCTCTTCGGAGAAGATCCCCCAAGCGGATTCAAGACCCCTTTCTAGGCAAGACCATCAAGACCTCCTCACGGAGAAGAACGGTTCCTTTGTATCCTTGCCTTCGTTGATTGTGGATCATGTGTTACTCTTTGTTCTCGGTGATCTAGCACTTGTGTGATTGATTCCTTGTCGGTTTAGTGATTCTCTCTCGTTTTCCCCATGTTTCCCCTTTGTGCTTCCGTGTGTTCTTCGTGATTCCCTGTAGGATCCACTCCAAACGTGAAAGATCGTCACCATAGGGTTCCGCCCTACATCATCCCCCCTCCGTTAGGATGCCGGAATAGGCTCCCAAGAGATTTTTGGTGGCTACAGAGGCTTGCGGCAGCGGAACTCCCGATCTATCTTGTTCTTCGATGGTTTTAGGGTATATGGGAATATATAGGCGAAAGAAGTCGGTTGGGGGTGATGAGGATATGTACCTAGGGTAGGGTCATAGACCTATCTAGGATACCATGCCCAAGGACATCCTTAGACGAAGCTACCTTCCAGTCGACCAAGAGAGACTCCACTCGACCGGCTAGAAGACACTCGACAAACCTGAAGACACTCGACCATCAAGACCCACTCGACCATCAGGAGTTCAGGATCTACTCTGCATCCAAACGGTCTATAATTAAGTAGTCTTAATGGTCATGATGACACTTTAAGTAGGGTGTTACCAGTAACTCCCTGCCTTAATGTACTCTAATCCTCTGCTACGTGGGATGGCTGGGGTCCTGGCGTCCTCTATATAAGCCACCCCCCTCCACTGGTAGAGGGGTTGGCACCCCTGTAACTCATATACACAGAAATCAGTCGACCACCTCCGGGCTCCGAGACGTAGGGCTGTTACTTCCTCTGAGAAGGGCCTGAACTCGCTAAACACTCGTGTGTACAACTACTCCATAGCCAGGATCTTGCCTCTCCATACCTACCCCCCATTCTACTGTCAGACTTAGAACCACGACAGTTGGCGCCCACCGTGGGGCAGGTGTCTTGGCGACTTTTTTGGAGAAGTTGCAATTTGTCCGATCGCCTTCATCATGGTTTCCGACGGAGCTCTGGTCGAGGGCCACGAGATCCTTCTTGGTGCGCTCACTTTCATTGCCGACGACTCCGCTTGGCTCTAGGAGGCAACACTCGACATCGACGCACTCCCCGTCCGTGGGGCGACGCACTTTCGGGCGTGTGTCCACGGCGTCTTACTGCGGCAGCCGTCGACCCCGTACCGGTCGACTCCTGCGCCGTCCTCCCTCCCTGTCTCCCGCCAGCGCAAGCGCTCCGGTCGGTCGAGGCTCCAACGATGGGTGAGACACGCGGTGGCTCGCCAATCGGCCACCACCCAAGTCGTGGCGATTGAGCCTGACGAATCTCCGTACGGCCTGTTCGACCTGTCGACTGGCTCCGTAGAGACTGCATCCGAGTGCGATAGCAGTGATCCAGTGGTGGAGGTCCTGATGGTCAACGGGCCCCGTAGTCCTCCCGGTTTCCCCCGCGGTGACGGGATGGACGACGAGGACGACCCTGCTCAAGCCCATGAAGAGTACCAACCCGAGCCGCTCACTTCCCAGCAGAGGGAAGAACTTCGCCGCCGGAACATGGATGCCCTGCATACTCCCATTGCAGGAGAAACTCCTGAGGCTCGTGCCCTCGAAGAGGCACGTTTAGCCAACCTGGCTGAACGCACTCGACTGGAGAACCTCCAGCGAGCACTCGACGAGCGTGCACGTCAACGAGTGACCACCTCCAACCGACGTCAGCTTTTTCCGCAACCAACTCATGTATATCGAACCCCAATTCAGAATTTGGCAGCTGCAGCCCGCATAGCGGAGTCAATTCAGCCCTCTCAGTCAGAGGCTGGAAGAGGATTGATGCAGATTAGAGATTTGCTCCGGGCGGCAGGAGATCAGAATTCAGCTGTGTCACAGTCGCGCAACAGGATTCATAGTCGATCCGTCGCTGCGAATACTATTCAGTCGGCTAACAGTCCAAGGTCGCCTCCGAGGTGCATGGGACGTGAAGGCCGGCGGGACCACTATGATGATCGATTTGATCGTGATGACAGGCGTCGAGTGCCCACTCCTCCTCCGAGAAGTGGGTCTAACGCCCATCGGCAGCAAGATGATAGACGCCAGCTCAGTGTTGGGTGGAGAGTTCCAGTCGACCCCAGAGAGCCAGGCTTTGACGCTAGATCCATCATCGTGCAAGGTTTGGTCGACCGAAACAGAGCTCATAGAGGTGGTCATGACAGAGATGTGCCCACAAACAGCCGAGTCCACGTTTCAGGTCCAGAATGTTTTAGCAGAGCGATCAGAGCCGTAGTGATACCCCCCAACTTCAGGTTAGCGACTGTGGTGAGTAAGTTCACTGGAGAGTCTAAGCCTGAAACTTGGCTCGAAGACTACCGAGTGGCTGTTCAGATTGGTGGCGGTAATGATGAGGTGGCCATGAAACATTTGCCACTTATGCTAGAGGGTTCGGCCAGGGCGTGGTTGAATCAGTTAGCTCCTAGCAGCATTTACACCTGAGAAGATCTTTCCCGAGTGTTCGTCAGGACGTTTGAGGGAACTTGCAAGCGACCTGCCGGATTGACTGAGCTGCAAGTTTGTGTACAAAAGTCGAGTGAAACACTGAGGGATTACATCCAGAGGTGGATCACTTTGCATCATACTGTAGAGAATGTGTCAGACCATCAAGCGGTTTGCGCCTTCAAGGATGGCGTCAAGAACAGAGAGTTGAGCTTGAAGTTTGGTCGAACTGGAGATGTGACCCTGAGTCGGATGATGGAAATAGCCACCAAGTACGCCAACGGCGAAGAAGAGGACCGACTCCGGAGCGGCAAGTACAAGCCGAGTCAGTCGGATAAAGGAAACTCCAGTCGGAAGCAAAAGCGGAAGGCCGAGCCAGCAGTTCCTGGAGAGGCTCTGGCCGTGACTCAGGGCAAATTCAAAGGGAAGCCCAAAGGATCTTGGAACCCCAAGAAGGTAAAAGATAAGGAAGGTAATGATGTGATGGATCTACCGTGTCATATCCACACGAAGAAAGACGAAGAGGGTAACTTCATCTACCCAAAGCATACCACTCGCCAGTGCCGGTTCTTAATCCAGCAGTTTCAAGGGAAACAGCCGAAAGATAAAGAGAAGGAGTCGGACAAGGCTGAGGACAAGGAGGACAGTGATGGAGAGTACCCTCATGTCAACTCCACTCTGATGATTTTTGCTGATGTAGAGAGCAAAAGTCGACTGAAAGTGATCAACCGTGAGGTCAATATGGTTGCCCCGGCGACACCAAACTATCTGAGATGGTCGCAAACTCCCATTACTTTCGACCAGTCTGACCATCCTACTCACATTGCCACCCCTGGGAGGCAAGCGCTGGTGGTTGACCCGGTCGTCGAAGGCACTCGACTGACGAAGGTATTGATGGATGGCGGCAGCGGGTTGAATATACTGTATGCGGAGACGCTCAAGGGAATGGGCATTCCGATGTCCAGACTCAGTTCCAGCAACATGAGTTTTCACGGAGTCATCCCAGGAAAGAAGGCCGAGTCACTCGGCCAAATAGCTCTGGATGTGGTGTTCGGCGACTCGAAACATTTCCGCAAAGAGAAGCTGACATTTGAAGTCGTGGATTTCCAGAGCGCCTACCACGCCATTTTGGGAAGACCAGCCTACGCCCGCTTCATGGCTCGACCATGCTATGTGTACCTCAAGTTAAAGATGCCTGGCCCCAAAGGCGTGATCACCATCACTAGCAACCGGAAGAAAGCGGAAGAGTGTTTTCAGAAAGGCTCAAAGATTGTGGATGACCAGATAACAGTGGTAGAGCTAGAGGGATACAAGAAGAATGCAGATCCGAGTGATTTACTGCGGGCCAAGAAGCCCGCCACAGAGTCAGCATTTCAGTCGTCCGGTGAGACGAAGCCAGTTCATATCCACCCGACTGACCCCAATGCAGCTCTGACCCATATTTCCACAACACTTGATTCTAAATAGGAAGAAGCGCTCATCCAGTTCCTCCGTGAGAACTGGGACATCTTCGCATGGAAGCCAGCTGACATGCCGGGTGTTCCCAGGGGACTGGCTGAGCATCGCCTTAGAGTCGATTCAAAAGCAAAACCTGTTAAGGAACATCTTCGACGGTCCGCCGTTCAGAAGAAAAAAGCCATTGGCGAGGAGGTGGCTCGACTCCTTGCAACAGAGTTCATCCGAGAGATATACCACTCCGAGTGGCTCGCCAATGTCGTCATGGTTCCCAAAAAGGACAATTCCCTTCATATGTGTATTGATTTCAAACATATCAATCGGGCCTGCCCGAAAGATCATTTTCCTCTCCCTCGCATCGACCAAATTGTCGACTCGACCGCAGGGTGCGAGAGATTGTCTTTTCTAGACGCTTATTCCGGGTATCATCAGATCCGTCTGTATGGGCCCGACGAAATCAAAACAGCTTTCATCACTCCATTCGGGTGCTTCTGCTATGTCACCAGGCCATTCGGCCTCAAGAATGCCGGAGCCACATTCATGAGAATGATTCAAAAGTGTTTACTCACTCAAATCAGTCGGAATGTGGAAGCATACATGGATGATATCGTGGTCAAGTCGCGAAAGGGTTCCGACCTGTTGACTGACTTAGCTGAAATATTTGCCAATCTCAGGAGGTATGATATCAAGCTCAATCCATCAAAGTGCACATACGAAGTACCTGGCAGAAAGTTACTCGGTTTTCTCGTTTCCGAACGAGGAATCGATGCTAACCCAGAAAAAGTTGGTACCATACTCCGAATGAAGCGCCCTATGCGTGTGCACGACGTCCAGAAGCTTACTGGATGCTTGGCCGCGTTAAGTCGATTCATCTCTCGCCTCGGTGAAAAGGCGTTGCCTCTTTACCGACTGATGAAGATGGCAGACAAGTTCGAGTGGACTCCAGAAGCTGATGCAGCGTTCGCCGAGCTAAAAACTCTGCTCTCCACCCAGCCGGTGCTTGCTGCTCCAATCAGCAAAGAGCCTCTGTTGCTTTATATTGCAGCCACAGGACAAGTCGTCAGTACAGTACTTACGGTCGAGCGGGAACAAGAAGGGAAAGCCTTCAAAGTTCAGCGCCCAGTGTATTATCTCTCTGAAGTTTTGACCCCCATCAAAGCAAAGATATCCTCATTATCAGAAGCTCCTATATGGGATCTACATGACCATGAAGAAGGTTGCTCATTATTTCTCTGATCATGACATTACAGTCGTCAGCGACACACCATTGTCAGAAATTCTGCACAACAGAGATGCAACTGGTCGAGTGGCTAAATGGGCGATTGAACTCCTTCCCCTTGATATCAAATTCGAGGCAAAAAAAGCCATTAAGTCCCAGGCTATAGCAGATTTCCTTGCCGAGTGGATTGAGAAACAACAGCCGACTCAAGTCCTCTCGGAGCATTGGACCATGTTCTTTGATGGCTCTAAGATGTTAAATGGTTCTGGTGCTGGAGTCGTTTTGGTTTCCCCTCGAGGAGACAAGCTCAGATATGTGCTCCAGATCCACTTTGATTCCTCCAACAATGAAGCAGAATATGAAGCACTCTTGTATGGATTACGCATGGCCATTTCACTCGGCGTCCGTCGCCTTATGGTCTATGGCGATTCAGATTTGGTGGTCAATCAAGTGATGAAGGAGTGGGACGTTAGAAGCCCAGCCATGACTGGATACTGCAATGCGGTGAGGAAGCTCGAAAAGAAGTTCGAAGGGTTAGAGCTCCACCACATACCCCGACTAAAAAATCAAGCGGCTGACGATCTGGCGAAGATAGGATCCAAGAGAGAAGCTATCCCTAGTGATGTGTTTTTGGAACACATCCACACTCCGTCAGTCGTAGAAGATCCTTTTACCGATGAAGCCCCGCAACCTAAGAGTGTCATGGACCCGACTGAGGTTGAAGTCCCAGCGGTGGTCGACCTGATCATGGAAGTTCTAGTGATCACTCCAGATTGGACAGTACCATATATCGCGTATATCTTGAGGAAAGAGCTCCCGGAGGACGAAGAAGAGGCTCGACAGATCATCCGCCGATCTAAAGCCTTTACCGTGATAAAGGGACAGTTGTACAGAGAAAGCGCGACTGGAGTTGGTCAGAAATGCATAACGCCAGAGGAGGGTCGAATAATCCTTGATGACATTCACTCGGGAACCGTGATAAAGGGACAGTTGTACCGAGCTGGATTTTATTGGCCAAGATTGAATGAAGTGGCGAAGGAGATAGTCGACAAGTGCGAGGGATGCCAATTTTACTCCAATATGTCACACAAGCCCGCGTCAGCTTTGAAGACTATACCACTCGTCGGGCCCTTTGTAGTGTGGGGTTTGGATATGGTCGGTCCTTTGAGAACAGGCAGAAGCGGTTTTACCCATGTGCTGGTAGCAGTCGACAAGTTCACTAAGTGGATCGAAGCTAAACCCATCAAGAACCTTGATGCCAGTACTACTGTCAGCTTCATTAGAGAATTGATATTCAGATACGGGGTCCCGCACAGCATCATCACTGACAACGGGTCAAACTTCGATTCCGAAGAGTTCAGAGCTTTCTGCACATCTCAAGGCACGCGAGTCGACTACGCTTCAGTCGCTCACCCACAGTCGAATGGACAAGCAGAACGAGCCAACGGTTTGATCCTCAAAGGGTTGAAATCCCGTTTGATGCGTGATCTTAAGCACGCGGCTGGTGCATGGGTCGAAGAACTTCCCTCGGTACTTTGGGGGTTAAGGACCACGCCCAACCGGTCGACTGGGAGAACTCCATTCTTCTTGGTCTACGGGACTGAAGCAGTCTTGCCGAGTGACCTTCTCCATAATGCTCCCCGAGTCGAGCTCTACACTGAAGCAGAAGCAGAACAAGCGCGGCAGGATGCAGTCGACCTTTTAGAGGAAGAGAGGAAGATGGCTCTGATCATATCGACCATTTACCAACAGGACTTGCGTCGCTTCCACGCCAAAAACGTGAAGAGTCGAGCCTTCCAGGAAGGAGATTTAGTTCTCCGAGTGGATCAGCAGAAACCACACAAGCTTGCTCCTTCTTGGGAAGGTCCCTTCATAGTCACCAAGGTTCTCCACAATGGAGCGTACCGTCTTTACAATGTCAAGCATCAGATCGACGAGCCCCGAGCTTGGAACGCGGAACTTCTCCGCCCCTTTTACACCTAAGTATTCACTCGGACGAGTTGTAATAAAAGTACTTCTGTAGTTTGTTTATTAAAGACGAAAGCTTTACAGTCTTCCCTGTAATCGTTATTTCTTTTGTCCTCTCAAAACAATCCCCCAGTGGGTGGCTTGGCTGCGAATCCGATTCGCCCAAGTCTGTAAAAAAAATCCTAACCGAGTGGTGAGTCAGTCTCCCACACGAAGGCTTAGCTGCGAAATCCGTTTCGCCTAAGATAAATAAAATCCTACCGAGTGGTAAGCCAGCCTTCCACTCGGAGGCTTAGCTGCATCCAAGTACTCGCCTAAGATAAATAAAATCCTACCGAGTGGTAAGCCAGCCTTCCACTCGGAGGCTTAGCTGCAGTCCAAGTACTCGCCTAAGATAAATAAAATCCTACCGAGTGGTAAGCCAACCTTCCACTCAGAGGCTTAGCTGCAGTCCAAGAACTCGCCTAAGTACAAGTACAACATGCGTTCTGCAAGGAGGACGAGGTGCAGGTCGACTACTACCCTCTCCTTCCTAGCTACGCCACCAATTCAAAAATCCTACCGAGTGGAGAGCAGACCTCCCACTCGGGGGCTTAGCTGCAACCCAGTACTCGCCTAAGTATCTGAAATCCTACCGAGTGGAGAGCAGACCTCCCACTCGGAGGCTTAGCTGCAGCCCAGTGCTCGCCTAAGTATCTGAAATCCTACCGAGTGGAGAGCAGACCTCCCACTCGGGGGCTTAGCTGCAGCCCAGTGCTCGCCTAAGTGTCTGAAATCCTACCGAGTGGAGAGCAGACCTCCCACTCGGGGGCTTAGCTGCAGCCCAGTGCTCGCCTAAGTATCTGAAATCCTACCGAGTGGAGAGTAGACCTCCCACTCGGGGGCTTAGCTGCAGCCCAGTGCTCGCCTAAGTGTCTGAAATCCTACCGAGTGGAGAGCAGACCTCCCACTCGGGGTCTTAGCTGCAGCCCAGTGCTCGCCTAAGTATCTAAAATCCTACCGAGTGGAGGGCAAACCTCTCACTCGGGGGGCTTAGCTGCAGCCCAGTGCTCGCCTAAGTGAATTAGGGGGCAAGCCGATGGCAATAAGCGCTTTGCTTTAACCTGCAAAAGACGCCTCAAACCAAATGCAAACATATTCAGCGACGAACCCAAGTTCGGATAACACCTAACAGAACCGAAAGTGCTCAGGCGCTAGGCCTGTTAAGGTTTGTCAGTTACAAAACTCACTCGGCATACCGAGGCAAATTTAAAGTATCAAGCTCTGAAGTATTTTACCCCTCCTGTGGAGGGCTGGAAGGTGCCACAAACTCGTCCAGATCAATTCCATCTGCAATCCAAGTGGCAGCGGCAATGAAGGTCTCCATGAAAGATCTGAAATCGTGCTTCTTGGTGTTGGCCACCCTAAGAGCCACCAGCTTGTCCTCTCATGCATCCTTGCAGTGAACGCGGACCAGAGACAGAGCATCATCCGCGCCGCACTTGGCCGAAGACTTCTTCCACTCCTGCACTCGACTTGGGACCTCGTTCAGTCGAGTCATCCGAGACTCGAGGTCGTTCTGGAGTGTCTCTCTTGGCCAGAGTGTTGTGTCGATGCGGGAAGTTGCGACCTTCAGCCTTGCGAGATAATCAATGACGGCAACAACACGAGATTCAAGTCGGAGCACGTTCATGGCGACTTCATCTTTCACAGGGGAGTTGATGGGGTCCAGGTTTACTTCCAGTCGACCAGTCTCCTCTTCAAAGTTCTGACAAAATTCTGCAAGCACAACCACCGAGTCAAGACAAACAGTCGGAGGTCACAATTGAAGTATTTGTTTGATACAAAGGATTACCTTCAAGCATGAGGAACAACTTCTTGGCGAGTCCACCCAGATAAGCCTCTAGATCATTCTTCTTTCTCTTCAACTCACTGGCCTTGTCATTCAGGGTGGTCTAGTCGCTTTTCAGTCGACTGACCTCCTGGTTGGCAGCATCAAGAGCAGCTTTCAGATTGGTGTTTTCTTCTTCAAGCTTAGTCACTGAAGCCAGCTTCTCATCCGCTAGCCTGGTCTTCTCTAAAGCAGTTTTTTGCATCTCAGCCAAGTCAAGCTCTTGTTTCTTCAGGGCATCCCTCACATTGCCTGCAAAGTTACAGTGAGATTAGATTCGGAAACAAGTGAGAGGCAAAGGCAGTCGTCAAAGGTCTCACCAAGCATACCTTTAGCTTCCTCCTTCGCCTTCGTCAAGTTCTCTTGGGCCAGTTTCAGATCGAGCTCGAGCTGAATGTGTTTGTTCTCCAACTCAGTATAACGAGCCGCAAGGTCACAAGATTTCTACGAAGAACCGATCGACAGATGTCAAAGACAATTCACTTCCGAGTGAGTAAGGAAAAATCATAGCGTTTCTAAGACTACGGCCAAATGCAAACATTCGACCATAGTCTCGGGGACTACACCCAATGGGTGCACTCAGCGTGCCCCAACTAGTTTCATCAGTTAGAGTCGACCAGTCGACCGACAACACAAAAAAAACGAAGGTGTTCTTCAGACTATAATCGACTGCAAGCAGTCGACCACAGTCTCGGGGGCTACACCCAGTGGGTGCACTCAGCGTGCCCCCACCGGTCTATGAATCTATTCGACCTAGTCGAGTAAGGAAAAATCTTAAGACATAAAGACTATAGTCGACTGCCAGCAGTCGACCATAGCCTTGGGGACTACACCCTACACCCAGTGGGTGCACTCAGCGTGCCCCCACCGGTCTATGAATCTATTCGACCTAGTCGAGTAAGGAAAAATCTTAAGACATAAAGACTATAGTCGACTGCCAGCAGTCGACCATAGCCTTGGGGACTACACCCAGTGGGTGCACTCAGCGTGCCCCCACTAGTCCAGGACAAACTCTAAGAATTGCAGAAAGAAGAGTTTACAGATATCATATCCTAACAGAACAGGCAGTGATCGACTGACCTGAACATTACTCTGAAGAGCCGAACTGGCGTCATAGGATGCCTGGCTAGCTTCTCGTATCGCCTTCACTTGCTCCATCATGACCCCCGCTTGGCGTATCGCTTCTCTAGCAGCACTGGCTTGGTCTTCTGGAACGGGGTAGGTGGAGAAAAGCGAGGGTTGAGCAGCACTCGACAACGAAGGGCGAGCACTCGTCAACGGCACCGCGAAGGTTACGGTGGGTCGAGTGACATTGTCTCCCTCACGACCAACGTCTCGGGTGCCGGCACATCCTAAGTCGCCTTGCCAGCAGACATTTTCTTGCTTCTCCTCAGCCGTGGTGGTTCTTCGTCGTCGTCGTCAGGAAGGTCAATAACAATGTTAGATGAAACTGCAGAAAGAATCAAAATTAGAGACAATAAGTCAGTCGACTGAAAACGGCATCACAAGAGTCATACCAGGTTTTGAGGTAGCAGCATCCTCCATCTGGTGGTCTTTAGCCCTGGCCGAAGTATCAGAAGTAGCAGCACTGCAGTTCCGGAAGTCAGTCGATTGACCCATGAGTCGACTAAGAGCAAGTTCATGAAACGGGGAAAACTCAAGACTACCATTACCCTGAGATAGTGGGGATCACCATCTTCATCTTCGGCAAGACCTTTGCAGGCTTCGACGGCGCCACTCGAGGTTGCTTCAGAGCCTTCTCAGTCGGTGCCGGAGAAGTAGTCCGAGTGCGCTTGGTCGACTGGGAAGCGGTTGCGACCCCCTTACCCCGCTCAGTCGCGGGATCATGGGCAAGCTTCGAGCGTCTTTCCGAGCGGGGAGGTGCAACTTCCTCCTCCTCCTCCTCTTCTTCCTCCTCACCAGATTCATCACCCTCGTCGTCGTCGTTAGCATCCGAATCCCACTCCTCCGAGCTTTCGCCCCCGCTTCCTTCCTCCTCCTCAGTCGGCGTCTGCGCCCCATTGGGCATCGAGTACAATTCGGTGGTGGCCTGTCAGACAACAAAACAAAGATCAATCGACCTATTCGCGGCAAAGCAGAATGGATAAAGTAAGATCACAATCGGGAATAAGTGGCCATACCGCGTCCGGCGTATAAGTACAGTCGAGTGGCGGGATCCTCCTAGCCCCTCGAGGGTTGTCCTTGTTCCCTGTGATGGTGGCCACCCACCTCTCCAGCGTGGCGTCGTCGACTGCCTCTGGATGGACCCGAGTGGTGTCTTCGGTACCGCAGTACAACCACATCGGGTGGCCTCGATACTAGAGCGGTTGGATGCGCCGCCTAAGGAAGATTTCCAGAAGATCCATGCCCGTCACTCCGTCCCGAACGAGTTGGACCACGCGCTCCATCAACATTTTTACCTCGGCTTTCTCCTCAGGAAGCACCTTCAGAGAAGATGGTTTGTCCACTCGGTCCATGGAGAACGGAGGGAGACCAGTCGACTGCCCCGGCGTCGACTCGTCTTGGCAGTAGAACCAAGTCGACTGCCACCCTCTGACCGACTCAGGAAGAGTCATGGCCGGGAAAGTGCTCTTATTCCTCAACTGAATCCCAAGACCCCTGCACATCTGAATAACCTTGGTCCTCTCATCATCCGGACTCGCCTTTTTTACTGTCTGTGAGCGACAGGTGAAATGTGCTTGAAGAGACCCCAGTGCGGTCGACAACCCAGGAAGTTCTCGCACATGGACACAAAGGCAGCAAGATAGGCGATGGAATTGGGATTGAAATGGTGGAGTTGCGCCCCAAAGAAATTCAGAAACCCACGGAAGAACACACTCGGCGGCAGAGGAAAACCACGACCTACGTGAGTGGCTAAGAGAACGCACTCACCCTCCTGCGGCTGCGGTTGACACTCGGACCCCGGGAGCCTCGCTGACCCGTGGGGGATCAGTCCCTCATTGGCCAGGTCGTTGAGATCTTTCTCTGTGATGGTCGAGCGGATCCAATCCCCTTTGACCCAACCCTTCGGCAGGCGGGACCTCGACGAGGATCCGCCCCGACTGGACGGTCTCCCCTTTGCTTGCCCCGTCGCCGTCGCCTTCTTCGCGCGCTCTAGGGCCGCCGTCTTCTCCTTCACCATTGTCGCTGGCGAAGCGCGCAAGAGGTGGATAGGAGGAGCCGGGAGCAGGCGCAGTGGGCGGAAGCAGAGAGGGAAGAGAGAAGAATGGGAAGGCACTGTTCAAAAAACCCTCCCCCGGTGCTTTATATAAGGACGTTTCCGAGTGGCTGATGAGTGGGTCCGAGCGATCCTATCACATCCCGAAACAGTCGCGCGCGCACGATACATGGCGAAAAAGGCGGTGCGGAAATCGAGGCGTCCACGCCTTATCCCGTCCGATTGCCGCGGACCGCCCCGCTTCACGCGCTTTCCAAATTTCGGATCCCGCAAAATCCACTAGCAGCAGATCAATCTGTTAGACAATATCTTTCCCGCGATCCGTCGCTCGGGAGTTCTCCAAAGTTCAAAAGTTCACTCGACAGAAGATAAGAATGGATCAAGGCGACTGAAGTAAAAGTTGACGCCAACACCAAAAGAAAAATCGCCAATCCAAGATACGACACAATCAAAGCGCAAGAAATGAGTCGGAGAAAATCATCAACTCCTTCCTCACTCGAACCTCGATCCATTCGGGGGCTAATGATGAGGATATGTACCTAGGGTAGGGTCATAGACCTATCTAGGATACCATGCCCAAGGACATCCTTAGACGAAGCTACCTTCCAGTCGACCAAGAGAGACTCCACTCGACCGGCTAGAAGACACTCGACAAACCTGAAGACACTCGACCATCAAGACCCACTCGACCATCAGGAGTTCAGGATCTACTCTACATCCAAACGGTCTGTAATTAAGTAGTCTTAATGGTCATGATGACACTTTAAGTAGGGCGTTACCAGTAACTCCCTGGCTTAATGTACTTTAATCCTCTGCTACGTGGGATGGCTGGGGTCTTGGCGTCCTCTATATAAGCCACCCCCTCCACTGGTAGAGGGGTTGGCACCCCTGTAACTCATATACACAGAAATCAGTCGACCGCCTCCGGGCTCCGAGACATAGGGCTGTTACTTCCTCCGAGAAGGGCCTGAACTCGCTAAACACTCGTGTGTACAACTACTCCATAGCCAGGATCTTGCCTCTCCATACCTACCCCCATTCTACTGTCAGACTTAGAACCACGACAGGGGGAGCCTCGAGGGGCCCACCAAACGGGGGGGGGGGCGCCTAGAGGGGGTGGGCGCGCCCCCACCCTCGTGGCCACCTTGAAGCTTCTTTTACTTCAACTCCAAGTCTCCTGGATCACGTTCGTTCCAAAAATCACGCTCCCAAAGGTTTGATTCCGTTTGGACTCTGTTTGGTATTCCTTTTCTTCGAAACACTGAAATAGGCAAGAAAACATCAATATGGGCTGGGCCTTCGGTTAATAGGTTAGTCCCAAAAGTAATATAAAAGTGTATAATAAAGCCCGTAATCATTCAAAACAGATAATAAAATAGCATGAATGCTTCATAAATTATAGATACGTTGGAGACGTATCATGCATCAAGCGTGAATCTGCTAATTCTTCACCTGAATGTTCAAATGCTTCTATTGCTGCAAATTCTTCAACTGTCTCTATGGTCACAAATTCCTCATCTAAGGATACCACAAGTATCACTGACGATAATGCAGGGTTGAAGGAATTGTATGTGACAGGCATATACAAAAGTCTCAAAGGGCATCAGACTCTTTGTGATGTGCTCAAAAAGCAGATCTTGAATAGGAACCTTAGGAAAGAGGGTATTGCCTTTGAGAGGAAACTCAATGCTGATGGGACCTACTAGAAACCTGAGAAGTATCCGAAAACCTCATGGGTTGCTGCGAAAGGACCTCCTATAGATCCATCCACTTTATCTGGCTTTACTTGTGAATCTTCATATTCCTCTGATGAGTCATTTGACTCCAACTATAAATTGTTCAAAAATCAGAATGGTGAAGCATTTGCTCGATATGTTGGAACTAACTGGAGGAATGGTTCCCCTATGAAGAAAATCTGGGTTCCCAAAAAGTTCCTTGAATGTCTTCAGGTGAATGTCCTAATGACACCACCTGTGAAGAATAAGAACCCCAGATCAAATTCTTCATATGGATCAAAATCTTCATATGGATCCAAGTCCTCATATGGACCAAATTCTTCATTTTGATCAAATTCCTCACAAGAATCAAAATCCTCATATGAACATCATCGTGCTAACACTTCTGTTTCGCAAGGAAAGTCTAAAGTCTATGACTATGTGCATTATTCTTCAAATCATTATGTTCATAAGTCCTCGAAGAATTTCTCTGCTTATTCATATGCTTACTCTAACCCCTCTTCTGTGAAACGAAGTGCACTGGCTTCAACACCACCTTTCTCTGACGGAGCTCACAGAATGATAAACTCTTTGCCACCCCTTCAGATGTGGGTGTTGAAGAAAAAGAACTAATATCTTGTGCAGGGTCAGGTCTCCAGACGAACTTAATCGTCTGAAGAATTTGCTGGAGACCTGAATATGCTTAAAAGTACGCAAGCTAATCATGAAGAAATGAATTTCTCATTTCTCACATCCTCCTACTACTATATCGGTTGTACTGCTTGATGAAATTGATGTCATATTCTTCACTGATGAAGGATATGGGTTCATAAGTTGCACTAATTCATCTGCAGGATGAACAACCAAAAGCTACTGAGTGGGTCCTCGACAGTGGATGTACAAATCACATGATCGATGACAGGAACTTATTGATGGACACTACTTTATCTCCATCTCATCTGAAGCATATCACCTGCGCTGACAAAGGCAAAAGCAAGGTATTGGGTCTAGGTAGGGTTGCAATCTCAAAGGATAGACACATGGTTAAAGTCATGCTTGTCAAGTCCTTGGGATTCAACCTCATGTCTGTCTCAATGCTTTGTGATCTTGATTTGGTTGTCGTCAAATTTCGCTGTATTTTGCTAATGGAATCTGACAATTCCAAAGTCTTCGAAGGCTTCAGGAGACGAGACTTGTATATTGTTGATTTCTCTGCAGGAGCACAGCCTGCCACATGTCTACTTGCAAAAGCTTTAGAAGGCTGGTTATGGCATCGATGACTAGGTCATGCTGGCATTAGGAACTTACATACACTCACGAAGAAGAAGCATGTCATTGGCATCGAGGGTGTCAAATTCCTCAAAGATCATCTTTGTGGGGCTTGTGAGGCTGGAAAGATGACCAGAGCCAAGCACGCCTCGAAGACTATCATGACCACCTCTCATCCCTTTGAATTACTTCACATGGATCTCTTTGGCCCTACTCATTATGCCACTTTCACAAATGCAACATCTCTATATGGCTTTGTCATTGTTGATGATTATTCTCGTTACACATGGGTGCATATCATCACTTACAAAATTGAAGTGCAGGAAGTCTTCAAACGATTTTCCTCAAGAGCATCCACAAACTTCGGTGTGAAAATCAAGCATATCCGGAGTGATAATGGGACCGAGTTCAAGAATACTGGTCTTGATGACTATCTTGATGAACTTGGTATTACTCACGAGTTATCTGCCCCTTATACTCCTCAGCAGAATGGCATCATGGAGCGCAAGAACATGACTCTTGTTGAGATGGCTCACACTATGCTTGATGGTTACAAGACACCTCCTCGTTTCTGGCCTGACGCTATGGATACTGTGTGCCGCATCATCAACAAGGTATATCTTCACAAATTCTTCAAACAGAACTCATATTAACTCAATGACAAGAAACTCAATGTGAGTTATTTCAAAGTCTTCGGTGCTAAATGCTGGATTAGAGATCCTCATCACAATTCTAAATTTGCACCGAAAGCACATGAGGGTTTTATGCTTGGTTACGGAAAGCACTCGCACACCTATAGTGTCTTCAACACCTATCACCACAAGGTTGTTGAAACTATAGATGTGCGGTTCGATGAAACTAATGGCTCGCAAAGAGAGAACCTACCTCCTGTGCTAGATGAAATGTCACCTAAGGAATCCATCAAGTTCAAGGCTACTAAGGATGTTATACCCACTGAAGAATCTGCTGAAGAAGTCATTCCAGAACGTGAAGAAAATCATGCTGGTGCTACTGAAGAAAGTGGCCCTGAAGAAAATGCTGTGCCAAATCAAAGTCATCAACCTGCTCATCCTCGCGTTGCAAATGAAGTGTAGATTGAGAGAATCATCAAAGATATCAATGCATCAGGTCCTCTCACTCGCTCAAAAGCTTCACATTTGTCTAACTTTTGTGGGCATTTTGCATTTGTCTCTATCACAGAGCCCACCAAAGTTGATGAAGCATTTCTGGAGCATGAGTGGATTCAAGCTATGCAAGAGGAATTACATCAATTCGATCTCAACAATGTGTGGGAGCTTGTCAAGCGACCAGACCCATGCAAGCACAATATCGTTGGCAGAAAATGGATATACCACAACAAGCAAGATGAAAATGGCCTTGTGGTGAGGAATAAGGCTCGTCTTGTAGCTCAAGGCTACACACAGGTTGAAGGAATTGATTTTGATGAAACTTTTGCACCTGTTGCTAGACTTGAGGCTATTCACATATTTCTTGCTTATGCTAACCATCATAATATCATCTTATATAAAATGGATGTGAAAAGTGCATTCCTCAATGGTAAGCTTGAGGAAGAAGTATATGTTGCTCAACCACTAGGTTTTGAGGATCCAAAACTCCCAAACCATGTCTTCAGACTCAACAAGGCCCTCTATGGCCTTAAGCAAGCTCCTTGGGCGTGGTATGATACTTTGAAGGAATTCCTCATGAAGAAAGGCTTCAAACCCGGTTCACTTGACCCAACTCTTTTCACCAAAACATACGATGATAAATTATTCATGTGCCAAATATATGTTGATGATATTATCTTTGGCTGTACTAACCAACGTTAGAGTGACGAATTTGCCTGTATGATGAGTGAGGAATATCAAATGTCTATGATGGGAGAATTGAAATTATTCTTAGGTCTTCAAATTCGTCAACATTGCAACGACATCTTCATATCTCAAGAGAAATACCTCAAGGATGTGTTGAGGAAATTCGGCATGCAAGATTGCAAAGGCGTCAAAATCCCTATGCCCACAAATGGCAATCTATGCACCGATGAAAATGGTAAAGACTTTGATCAAAAGGTATACTTCTCCATGATTTGCTCTTTATTGTATATATGTGCATCTAGGCCAGATATTATGCTTAGTGTTTGCATGTGTGCCAGATTTCAAGCTACACCGAAGGAATCACACCACAAGGCTGTGAAACATATTCTTCGATATCTAGCTCACACTCCAACACTTGGATTATGGTATCCCAAGGGCTCGGATTTTGATCTCATTGGATATTCTGACTCTGACTATGCTGGTGATTGGTGGATCGCAAGTCAACATCAGGCACATGTCATTTCCTCGGATGATCCTTGGTATCTTGGTCCTTGTGTAAGTGCATCTAGTGCCCCTTAGTGATTTTGGTGTATTGAAGACTTATAGGTTAAGGGACTAATGCGTTTGTGAGTGTACACAGGTCTATAAGTCTACGAGGAGTTTGATATTTACAGAGAAAGTCGACCCCTAAAAATAAAGTTCTTCAACTGAAGACTTTGATATTCTGAAGACTTTCTGAAGACTTTGAAAGTGAAGAAATTGGTGTGACCTTGAAGACTTGGTATTCATTTGTGGAACATGAAGCGTGAAGACTTTTGTTTTCGTAGTTTCATTTTCTCCTTCTTGAGTCATAGGAAACACCGTACTGTTAAAGGGGGTCGAGGAAATACTAAGGAAAAATTTCCATGTGATGCTCAACCCAAAATCCTACACCTACCAATCCCTTCGAGTGAAGCCTTTGGAAATCTCATACAGTTCAGTCACTTTCTTCAGTGACAGAGACGAAGTTCTTCTGGTCGCTGATGAATTTGTTCTGACCGAGGAGTTAGGAATTCATCAGTACGAATTACCTACATAGTGAGGAACATGATAGCCCTGAGGAACTTGAGAGTCAAATTTCCGACCGTTGCTGTGCTGCGCGCCAGCTGTCCCAAAATATCTTATCCACCTAACGGTCATATCATTGAGGGGCATTTATGTCTTATCATGTCAGGCTGCTCCCTAGGCTATAAATAGCCGCCCCTTCAACCACTAGCTGGTTGGCTGCTCCGAGAGAACTTGACACTTGTCATTTGAGAGCAACCCATCCTCCGAGGACTTTGAGCGAAAATCATCGAGTGAGGAAAACCCAAAACCAAACCCCTACAAACCCAAAGTGATTGAGCATCACTGAAGAAATTGATCCTGCGTGGATCCGACGCTTGTTACCTTTGAAGACCGTGCTTCTTCCAGACGGTTAGGCGTCAAGGTCTAGAGCATCGAAGAGGAATTGTGGATCGCCGAGTGACCAAGTCTGTGAAGGTTTGGAAGTCGCCTGAAGACTTACCATGAGTGATTGGACGAGGTCTGCGTGACCTTAGTTCAAGGAGAATACGGTGAGGACTGGGTGTCCTGAGCTGCGTGCTCAGTGACTGGGTGTCCGGGACTGCGTGTCCTCGAGTTTAAATACTCAGCCGCTCCAACCAGACGTACAACTGAGACAGCAGTTGGAACTGGTCTACCAAATCATTGTCTTCACCAACCTAACTGGTTCTATTTCCTCAACCCATTCATTTCCTCATTACTGTGTTGAGTGTTTGTTCATATCTGTGTTAGAAGACTTTGACTGAAGACTTTCTCAATTTCCTCAGTTCAATTTCCTCAGTCTGTTTGTCTTGATCTTGTGTTATCCTGTGATTACGCTTTCTGTACTCTGTGCTAGTCTTCACTTCATCATGATGACCATGTTAGTATTCTGTTATGCTTACTTCTGAGTACTTATTCCGCTGCTAATAGTTCTTCGCTAAGGAATTTCCTCACCGGCAAATTCCTCAGTGAAGAATTCATAAAAATCACCTATTCACCCCCCCTCTAGTCGACATAACGCACTTTCACCTTGAAGAAGCAGAACTGTGTATCACTCTCTACTGCTGAAGCTGAGTACATTGCTGCTGGTTCTTGCTGTGGATGAAGCAAACCCTCAAGGACTATGGCATCAATGTGAAGAATGTGCCACTCTACTACGACAACGAGAGTGCTATCAAGATTTCTCACAACCCAGTTCAGCACTCAAAGACAAAGCACATCCAGATTCGTCATCATTTTCTTTGTGATCATGTGTTGAAGGGCAACATCTCCATCACCACGTGAAGACTGAAGATCAGCTGGCAGATATCTTCACAAAGGCCTTGGACGAGAAGAGATTTAGCAAGTTGCGGTGTGAGCTAAATATCTTAGAATATTCGAATGTCCTTTGAAAGGACACACATCCTAACACTTACGCAAAATTGGTGGCTTAGATGTGCAACACACGAAGTAATGTTTTTCTTCAGTCAATGAAGACTAACCCTCTAAGTGTGAAGAAATTAATGAAGAATTTGATTCTCAGAACCCTACGACAATTGTACGCGGTGTCTGAAATCATCATTCTTATACGGTGGGTTACGCCACCAACCAAAGTTGAAAATCTTCAAATTTGAGGTTTTGCAATTTCTTCATTTTTTTGAATTCTTCAACTTTGCAATTTCCTTAGTTTTTCATGTCCTCTACAGAATTCACTTATTGCTAATTCTTCAAGTTGTTGTTTCTTCTAAGTGAATGTGATCGGACCCATTCCCCCTCTATGCTAAACTCAACCTAGTCTGTTCACAAATTCTTCATGTGTGTTCTATTTGAAACCCGTTCAAAATCTTCACTGTGTCTTTGACAGCCGAAGAATCTGCGAACAAAACGTTAAAATTTTCATATCTAATTTTCCGGCATTTGCCGCTCAAATCATTCTGCATCCCACGACAGGATTAAAATATTCACCTGCGATCTAACACGATCTCCATTTCTTAGTACGTGGGTGACACATGTCGCTAGGATGGCAAGGGTCAGGGGCACGTTCGTCCAATTTCCTCGGACGAGAGGTTTTTCACCTTGGCTATAAATACCCCTCACCCTCCTCAGAGCACATTTACTCTGCTTGATCTCTCTGCCTCGCTCGAGCTCTCTAACCTAGTGTCGTCACTACTCTCCATCGTCTCTGGTGAGGAAGAGCTCCACTGCCTCGACCTCGTCGCTGTCGTACTTGCGCTGGCCGTAGAAATCTTCACCTCCGCCGCCGCCGTACCTATCTCTCATCGCCAGGTTAGGGCGTGAGATATCTGGATTGACGAACTTCTCCACTTCAACTCCCAGTTCGTCGTGTTCTTCTCCAAGGGTAAATAAAATCTATTTTTACCGCCCTTGTTGATTCTGATGATTTCCACAAAATCTTCAAAAGGTGTTTATTTCTTCAACATCCATATCCTTAAACACCAAGTTGCATCTGTTCTTGATTTATTTCTCTAAGATGTGTTTTTCTTCAAGGTTCCTCAATTGTGTGGATTTTCAATCTACACAACTCTGGAACCTAAGACAAGAACTCTTAGTGAAATTCCTCAAAACTCCCCTGGTCAAATTCCTCAAACTTGATTCTTTTTAAAAAACAAATTCTGAGAACGCATATGACCTTTCCAAATTCTTCGCACCTATACTCTGTTCATAGGTACACATGTCCGTTGCTGAATCACTAGATTCTCATCAACTTAACTCATTTCCAGCGTTCCTCGAAGAAAAATTGCATACCTCCTCAGAGACTTCAATTGTTCAAAATCCTCAAGTGCTGAAAATAGCTGATGGTAAGCATCCACAGAAAGGAGGAAAGAGGCCTGAGACAAATACTAATTTTGAAAACCTTGATGAAAGCTATGATGAATATTGCACTCCTGATGAAGCCACTCATGGCAAGGAGAACAAAAATCATCGCAAAGTGTGCATTCATCGGATTGAATGAAGATGGGCAAGATAATGGAGGGAATATCGCTATGTCACTCCTAAATATATGAAAAAAATTCGTGGTTAATCCTCCATGCCCAAGACCTCCATTGGCTCCAGGCCAAGTTGCTGACGCCTCTAGCATCAGAAGAGGTGAGGAATTTCGAAAGGAATGGGCCAAGCGCCAAGCCAAGTTGGCTAAAATGGCTAAGGAAGTAGTGAAGAAATTCAACGAAGACACTGCTGCTGCTGCTGAGGCCTCTGCTAGCAAGCCCAAAAAGGCTTTGCCAAAGAAATCAGCTGTAAAGCCATCTTCCTCAGCTGCAATGCCCTCACAACCAAGCTCTTAAAAGCCCTCATGGCCAATTCCTCAAGAAACTTCTTCAAGTGCAGCTCCAGCTCCCTCAGTTGCAAAATCCTCAGCTGCACCTGCAAAGTCCTCGACACCTGTGCATCTTGCCACGTGCCAACGGACAACTGGAATCTCAATTGCTTCAGGAGCCTCTACAAGTTCCTCAGCTCCGCCTCAGTCCTCAATAGGTCCAACCTTGCTAAAGAAAAAGGTTGCTGCTGGACGCGATTCAAGGCCAAGTCCTCACAAGAAGCAGGTCGCCTTTCAAGTATCGTCAAGTGACGATGAAGCTGATGATGAAGAACTCGCTGAGATCATCAGAGACCGCCAACAAAGGGCCACTAGAGCCAAAGGCAGTGTTGTGCCTCTCTTACTGGATCCGAAGATCATGGATTTCATTGATCTATGGCACAAGGACCACAACACTCCTCTGCCTGAACTGAATCTCTCGCCTGGTGAAAGTCATATGTTGACTGCCTTCATTAGTGAAGAAAAATGGAAATTTGACAAGGCCAGGCAACCAAAGAAAGCTCAGTACAAGAAGGATCGTTTTCTGAAGAAGCATGTTGTAAACATGTCTCCTAAAGAACTTGTGACTCTGCAAACTGAGATCAAAGCACTCAGTGATGAATTTGACGCATACCATGCAGATTGGCTAGATGCCAAAGTTAGATTCATTAGAATGGCGAAGGGTTTCAAGACAAATGTTGTAGCTGCATCGCAACAAGAAACTCCTCAGGCTGAAGCATCTGCTCAGCCTACTAAAGAAAACGCTAGCACAACTCTAACATCCCAATTTTCAATTTGGTTGTTATACATAGATCATCATATGCATATCATACTTTATTCTTGCATTCTGTTGTGATCCTAGAAATCTTAAGCAACTCAAGGACCCAAGGAGAGAGTTGGAGGTTTCACAAAATTCATATTTGAATTTATTTCAAATTTGAAGAAAGGATCAATTTGATTTTATTATTTTTCTCTCTAATTATTTCCAATAATAAAAATATATGAGAGAAGATAATATGACTTCTTCAACCCAAGAGAAGTATTGGAGAAAGAATTTTAAAATCAAATTATGCTTCTATTGGTATTTTATTTGCTATTTTATTGGAATTAGAAAAATATTGCATTTTCAAAAATTGCATCTTAGTCCGGAAAAATGTTCATCTTGTCCTAAATATTAGGTTTGGACTGCGAAAATTGTTTCTAGAATTTTTAGAATTTTCTTTATATTTTATTAGGATTTTTTCTTTCGGGCAAAAATTTTATTTAAAAAAAAACTTCTCGCCCAACTGGGCCGAAGGCCCAGCCGAGCAGGCCGGCCCGTTGTGCCACCGCCTCGCTCTCTCGTACGGGAACCGGACTCGCCGGAGTCCGGATCCGCGCTACCGTCGCCGCCCAGGACTCCGCCTCCCGAGGCCGAGCCCCCCCTTTAAATAGCTGCACCCTGGACCCCGTCCGCCACCACCTCCCGCCACAACCCCACCGCCAAGCGCGCCACCACCCCCGCTGCCTCGCCGCTTCGCGCCGTCGCTCGCGCCACCACCCCCGCTGCCTCGCCGCTTCGCGCCGTCGCTCGCGCCACCACCCACAGCCGCGCCACCGCCCCGCAAGCCCCGCACCGCCGCCGCCGCCCTGATCTCGCCACCGCCGGTTTTTTTCGAGAACCGATAAAAATACCCCGAACCACCTGTTTTTTTAGGTTTTCGTCGGTTTATTTTTTGGCCGGTTTAGTTTTAAAATGAACGTTTGTTCGTTTAGATCTGTTAGTGAACGACTTTCGTTAGATTTGTTCTGTTAGCGAACGTTCGCACCGTAGTCTTTTTCTTTTTAGTTTATTTTCGGCCAGGGACCTATCCATGAATAGTTTTATCGCGATTTAGCCCCTGTTCTTTAAACTAGCATAACTTTTTACTCATTTGTCCAAACAGATGAAACCAGCGCCTAAATCTTCTTATCGTTCTGTTCTTTCCAGTTAACAAACTTGAACATGATTTTGGTACTGTAAAATTTGAGTTTAGTCCAGATTAGTACACAATTTTGTTTCGTTCGTATTCTGAGTTTTGTTGCTTCGTTTGAGTTGAATCTTTTTGCAAATCGTAGCTAATCACTTGTACCGACTGTTAAGATCTAATCCACATGATAATATTGCAGTTAGGTTTGACTTTTGTTAGATTAAGCCGTTTGCTTGTTTCGTGTTCGATTTGGATCTTTTCTCGTTTTTTCTCGTGTTTCGTTTGAGTGATTTCTTATGTATGCTATTGTTTGTCTATGCTAGATTACCCGGAGTGCGAAGCTTGTTACTACGAATCTCTAGAGTTTATAGATCGTCAGCAAGGCAAGTTACACTTTGATCATACTCTTTTATACCCAGTTTTTACTATGCATTAGTTCTGACCCTCAAATATTTGCATGAGTAGGATTGGGAACATGTGGTTTTGGTTGTTGTACTTGAGGTAGGAACCTAATACCTTTTGATCACCCCGGGAATATATGTTATGCTTATTTATTGCTTAGCCATGCTCATAGACAGGGATTGGATCGTGATTCACACATGGAAGTTGAGAGTTATTTAATCATGGATAACATTAAGGTGGCAACTTTAATATACATCTGGGTGGATTGGTTGAGGCACCTGGGGAACCCAGTGTTGCCTGTTTTTGGGAAATCCCAGAGTACCCATGTGATTTTTCCTATGGAATGCCACCCAGGCTCAAAGGGATCATAAGATTATTCATGCTAGAAACTTCCGTGTGCAGCCACAAGCCATTATGGGCTTTGGCATAATTGAGTAAGTTGCGTGAGCTCTTGAAGAGGTGTACTAGGAGATGTAGGGGAAAGTAGGTGTACCGGTCCGCCCGGAGTAGAGAGTTAATGTTTCTGAAAGACTATGTCTCGATCATCTGATCATGGATGCGGTCGAGTCTTGTGGGGAAAAGTGCGCAAACCTCTACAGAGTGTATAAACTAATCATGGTTAGTCGTGTCCCTGGTTATGGACATCTTGAGTATCTAGTACTTGAATCTATTGATGTGATCTCAACAGGTTATTTTAAATTAATTTGATTTGGGTTAATGATGATACTTTTAATTGGGATTTGAGTTGGGGTTACCTTCTCAAATACTGGGCAACTTGGGAGTAGTGAAATAAATTTATTCCTTTGTTGTAAGAAAAAATTAGGTTTAAGGAAAATCATAAACTTACAACCTCCACTAGCCAAATATTGCATGTAGATATAGTTCTTGCATTTCATTGCTTTAACGTGTAACTCTGCCAGCATATTCAATGTGCTGACCTACATGGATGTAATGTCTCATGTTACAGACTACTCAAACGACGATTAAGGTGCGATAGGTCATTGTTTTGCACTCAGCTATGCCGTTGGATTTGACGGACTCATTTACTTTCAAAGCTTCCGCAGTTATCTAGTTTAGATGGCCTTCAGCCATGATATTTTTGTGTAATCATAGTCTTTATGAGGACTCGATGTAATAAGTGTGTGATTGAAACTCTGTTATAATTCCTCGAGTACTATGCGTGTCAGCATTACCGATCCAGGGATGACACTGATGCACAGAGACTTGACCGTTTGAGGTCTGGTCGCTACTAGATGGTATCAGAGCACACGTTGACTGTAGGACGTGACCACTAGAATGAGCCACATGATTTCTCTTCTCTACTCATTTCTAATTCTCCTCTCTTTCTACTCTATAGATGGCGGATCCCAGGAACAAGTCCACTCAGCCGGATGATGACACCCCTTTCAGAAAACACTTGAAGGAAGTCACTAATATTTGAACATCGGACTACCAAGCTTCAGGGGACTTTCTCTACATCTGTACCGGAAGAGGAACGTTGGAAGATGAAAGTCTGGGTACCTGGGAGGACATTTGCGCCAACAACGGAGCCTATTGATTTCTACCTGGATGCACCAAGCTGGAGTATAGGAAAGAGCATGGCAGCACATATCACCTTTGGATGCATATGTGAGGTGTATCACAAGGAGCTGGAGAATACCATTTACCAGATATGTGGCCGTCGAGATGACAAATGGGAGATGATTTGTACCAGGAGGATGGATCAATTGCAGCCTACATTCAAGAGATGGGATATCATATTCGTCGACAGGAGAATCAACAAATTATCCACATGAAGAAGATCAAGAAACTGGTGAAGAGAAACAACGAGCTAGAAGAAGAACTCAAGTCTACACGCGATGGATACGAGAAAGAGATTGCCGTACTACTAGAGAAGCATGAAGACCTGAAGAGGAAGATGGGAATATCAATGGAGAATATCAAGCGAGCAATGGAGATCCGTTCGGAGAACTACATCATCCTGGACGACACCGACACGGATAGTAAGGCAAATGATGACAGCGATGACCACTACGTTGACAAAGCTGGAGCAGATATCATGGAGTCTTCCTCTGATGAAAATTTCTAGATGACCACCAAGTAACTAGTAGTATTTCCCTCCAAGTAGTTAGCAATGATCGAGTTTGTAATCATAGGTTAGACCGATTGTGTGAACTTGTGTGCTATTGAATGAAGTGAAATTGATTGTGTTTGTGTCATGAGCATTATGGGTAGTGAATCTCCCTTAGACCTCATTCTATTCTGTTTTCTCACCCCTTCTAACCCATCAGATGCCTCCGAGACGTGGCAATGGATTTTCCTTCCCACCGGAGCTCACTCAGTTGATCCAGCAGTAGAATGCCTTGATGCAGATACTAGTTCAGAACCAGAACCAAGGCAACAACAACAACAACCCACCACCACCCCCCCTGTTGATCACCTAGCCCGTTTCCTAAGGTTGAATCCATCGGTGTTCTCTAGTAGCACCGAGCCGATTGTTGCAGATGATTGGCTCTGCAATATTGGAAGAGACCTGACCACTTCAGGATGCACAGATGGAGAGAGAGTGCGTTTTGCCGCACATCAGCTTGATGGACCCACATCATCTTGGTGGGAGAATTTCACAGCCACTTACCCCATTGACACTGTTACATGGGATCAGTTTCAGCAGGCATTCTGCACTGCCCATGTCTCAGCAGGAGCTATGAGCATGAAGAAGCGCGAGTTTCACAACTTGCACCAAGGAGGACGTACAGTGGGCCAGTATGTGGATGAGTTTAGCAAGTTAGCACGCTATGCCCCTGATGACGTAGCCACATATGCCGCTAAGCAGGAGAAGTTTCTTGAAGGACTGAATGATGAGCTGAGCATGTAGTTGATGGTGGCAACATTCAACAACTACCAGGAGTTGGTAGACATGGCTCTCATGATTGAAGGCAAGCAACAACAGAATGATAATCGCAAGAGAAAGTATGGACAGGGGAGGTACACTTCAGGAGCTCAGCAGAAGCCCCGCTATGCCCCATACTCAGGAGGACATAGCCACAACCATGGAGGACATACGCACAATGGAGCAAGCTCGCATAACCACAGTGACCCCAAGAATGGCAATGGGAATGGAGGAAGCAGCAGCCAGAACCGTTCCAACCCTTCAATACCAACCAAAAGGGATTTGAGCCACATTACCTGTTTCAAGTGCCAGAAGACCGGACATTATTCCACTGAATGTCCTGAAACGAAGAATGGAAATGGCAATGGAGGTTCTACCAAGAAGCCCGACCCCTTCATGATGTAGGGCGGAACCCTATGTGGACGATCTTTCACGTTTGAGTGGATCCTACGGGGAATCACAAAGAACACGCGGAAGCACAAAGGGGAAACACGGGGAAAACGAGAGAGAATCACGAAACCGACATAGAATCAATCACACGAGTGCTAGATCACCGAACACAAAGAGATACATATGATCCACAATCAACAAAGGTAAGGATACAAAGGTAACCGATCTTCTCCATGAGGAGGTCTTGAATCCACGAGGGGGATCTTCCCACGAGGGGTTCTTGAATCCGATTGGATCTTCTCCGAGGAGGCCGCGGTCTCTCATGAAGAGGAGATCCGATGGATGAGCGAAGCTCTATCTCTAATCTGAGCTAAATCAACGCTAACCCTAAAACGTACGGGAGGAGGGAGTATATATAGTCATGGGGGCGAAGGGATACATGGGTCTCTGCCCAAAGAAGCTGCGCGCAGGCAGGAGGGGTCTCTGCCCAAAGAAGCTGCGCGCAGGCAGGAGGCGCCGGATGTCCGGGCGTCGGGCCGGATGTCCGGTGGTTCACGAGGGACCGGATGTCCGGGCTGGAGGTGCCGGATGTCCGGTGCTTCCGGAGGGACCGGATGTCGGGTGGTTCTGGCGGATGTCTGGGCTGTTGGGGCCATCTTCGATGCATTCGGGAAACCTGGGCCGGATGTCCGGGCGGAAGGCCGGATTTCCGGTGGGAGGCCGGATGTCCGGTATTGATGCCGGAAGTACGGTCACTATAGCATTCTTCTGTAGAGTCTGGACGTGTATATCTCCAGGGGCCGGATGTCCGGGGTCCTGGCCGGATGTCCGGTGCCTGGAGGCTGCTTTTGCCTTGTTCCATGGGTTCTCTTCGTCCGTGGACTTGGGGTCTTGTTCATCTTCATGTGCATCCTCGGGAGGGTCCTCTTGGTACCTAATCATGCACAACATTCCGGATTGAGGTAGTAGCCATGTCTCGAGAGGGTCATATGATATATCACTAAGGAGAGAAGTCACCTCGGTCTCTAGAGCTCGAGCTCGTGCTCTTGTCATGGGTCCTCTTGGTGCTTGGTGAGGCGACGGAAGGTCCATGGGGATGACCGAAGGATGCTCCGCATCATCTCCCCCCCCCCTTGTGGAAGATCCAACCTCGGATCGAAATCCTCATCACCATGGTACGGGGAGAGATCAGAGACGTTGAAGATGTCGCTCATGTTGTACTTGTCGCGTGGGAGATCGATCTTGTAAGCATTGTTGTTGTAGCGTGCTAGCACCTTGAAGGGTTCGTCGGCTCGAGGGAGAAGCTTGGACTTGTGTTCGTTGGGGAAGCGGTCTTTGCGAAGGTGTAGCCACACGAGGTCTCCAATGTTGAATATCATGGGATGCTTGTTGACGTTGAGCTTGGTCGCTAGTCGTTGTACTTGGCGCTCGATGGTGTGCCTTGTATCTTCATGCATCTTCTTGATGTAGCTTGCACGGGCACTTGCGTCAAGGTTGGTGCGCTCTTGTAGAGGAAGAGGTAGAATGTCCAATGGGGACAACGGGTTGAAGCCGTAGACGACCTCGAAGGGGGACTTGTCGGTCGTCGAATGTCTTGCACGGTTGTAGGCGTACTCGGCGATGGGTAGACATGCCTCTCACTCCTTGATGTTCTTCTAGATCAACACGCGAAGTAAAGTGGAGACTGTACGGTTCGTCACCTCCGTTTGGCCGTTGGTTTGAGGATGGTATGCCGAATAGAACAATAGCTTGATTCCGAGCTTGGCGCATATGGTCTTCCAAAAGTAACTCAAGAACTTGGCGTCGTGGTCGGAGACGATTGTCTTTGGGAATCCATGGAGACGCAAGATTTCCCTACAAAAGAGATTTGCAACGTGTGAAGCATCGTCTATCTTGTTGCAAGGAAAGAAATGTGCCATCTTAGAAAACCTGTCCACAACAACGAAGACGGAATCCTTGCCATTTTGAGTTCTAGGCAAACCAAGTATAAAATCCATGCTAATGTCTTCCCAAGGTTGATAAGGAATAGGAAGTGGCATGTAAAGACCATGGGATTGAGCTTTAGACTTAGCTTTGCGACATGTAGAGCAACAGTTGGTGAAGCGTGAGACATCACGGTACATCTTGGGCCAAAAGTAGTTCTTGGAGAGCGTGGCGAATGTCTTGTCGCGTCCAAAGTGTCCCATGAGTCCGCCTCCATGAGCCTCTTGCAAAAGGAGCAAACGAAAGGAAGACTCGGGAATGCAAAGTTTGTTAGCTCTCATAAGATAATCATTCTTTATGTAGTAGCGTTCCCAAGACGTGTGTGTCAAACACTTAGCATAAGGAGTAGCAAAAGACGGATCATGCTCATACAAGTCTTTTATATGCTCAAAACCAATAACATTCAACTCAAGTTTAGTGACAAGCATGCAAATGCGGGAAAGTGCATCCGGAACAACATTTTCTTTACCCTTAATGTACTTGATCACGTAAGGAAAAGTTTCAATAAATTCACTCCATTTGGCATGACGCTTGTTCAACTTAGTTTGACCTTTTAAGTACTTAAGCGTTTCATGATCAGTATGGATGACAAATTCATGAGGTCTAAGGTAATGTTCCCAAACATGTAGCGCACGCACTAAAGCATACAATTCTTTGTCATAGATGGGATAGTTAAGTTGAGCACCGGAGAGTTTTTCACTAAAATATGCAATGGCTCGTTTTTCTTGCATCAAAACTCCGCCAATTCCGGTACCACTTGCATCACAATGAACCTCAAAAGTTTTGTCAAAGTTGGGAAAATCAAGAATCGAAGCATGAGTAAGCAAAGACTTGAGTTCATCAAAAGTGGTGGATTGCAAAGATCCCCAAACAAAAGGAGCATTCTTCTTACTGAAGGCATGCAAAGGAGCGGCAATTGTGCTAAAGTTTTTCACAAAGCGGCGATAAAATCCTGCAAGACCAAGAAAACTATGCACTTGTTGCAAATTGGTGGGTTGGGGCCAAGTTTTAATTGCCTTAATCTTAGTTTCATCAACATGGACACCCTTGGAAGAGACAACAAAACCCAAGAAAACCACTTTGTCAATGCCAAACGTGCATTTTTTCAAGTTCGCATAAAGGCTTTCTTTGAGGAGGGTTTGCAACATAGATTTAACATGATTAATGTGCTCTTTCATGGTTTTGCTAAACACAAGGATATCATCAAAGTAAACCACAACAAAGATTCCAATGTAAGGTCTAAGCACATGATGCATAAGACGCATGAAAGTACCAGGGGCTTCCGACAAACCCATAGGCATCACTAACCACTCATATAAGCCAAATTTGGTTTTGAAAGCGGTTTTCCATTCATCACCCTCTTGTATGCGGATTTGATAATAGCCACTTTTAAGATCAATTTTGGAGAAAAAGTTGGCTCCACTAAGTTCATCAAGCATATCATCTAAGCGAGGAATGGGATGCCTATATCGAACGGTAATGGCATTTATGGGTCTACAATCGGAACACAAGCGAAAACTTCCATCGGGTTTAGGCACAAGTATAACGGGAACGGCACATGGGCTTAAGCTTTCACGTACATGACCGTTGTCGATGAGTTGTTGTAATTGCCGTTGAATCTCCTTGGTTTCTTCGGGATTGACACGGTATGGAGCTTTGTTTGGAAGTGGCGCTCCGGGGATGAGGTCGATTCGATGCTCAATGCCTTGTAGTGGAGGTAGACCCGGAGGTAGCTCATCGGGGAAAACATCTTGGAATTCCTGCAAAAGAGATTGAAACACTAAAGGTAGATCATGAGAAGTGTTAGTTGTTGGCTCTCCATCTTTGCACACAAGTACAAAGTGCATCACACTCGATGGGTTCTCACACACTTCTCTCATCTCACTTTTGGTGGCGAATAGGATGAGGTTTTTCTCTCTAGGCGAAGAGGCACTCAAATTTGGCTTGTGGCTCTCACTCACTTTTGGGTGGGTCACTTTTTCACTCTTCTCTCCATGATTGGTGGTTTGCTTGTCGGCTATTACTTGACTAGGAGACATAGGTCATAACACATATTCCTTCCCTTTCATTTTGAAGCTATAGTGGTTGCTGCGCCCATTGTGGATGACACCACGGTCGAATTGCCATGGTCGACCAAGAAGGAGGTGGCAAACTGTCATTGGGACCACATCACACTCCAAAGTGTCTTCATAAGCACCAATTTTGAAGGAGACTTGGACCGTATGCTCGACTCATATAGTGCCGGAGTCACTTAGCCATTGAACCTTGTAGGGGTGCGGGTGCTTCCTCTTGACCAATTGAAGCTTGGAACATAGTTCTTCACTTGCCAAGTTGTGGCAACTACCTCCATCGATGATGACCTTTACGGACCTTCCGTTAATGCCGGCCTTAGTGTGGAAGATGTGGCATCGTTGGTCTTCTTCTTGTTGATGTTGAAGTGTCAAGACTTTGGAGACAACGAGAGCGGGGCTCGAATCCTCATCACAAAAGACTTGATCATCTTCATCCTCGTTTACGCGCCGGTGCATGGCCACTTGCTCAAGGGCTTCCATCTCCTCTTCACTCATGGAGTCATATGTGCCGTCGTCGTTGAGGATCATGGTGCGCTTGTTCATGCATTGGAAGCACTTGTGGCCTCGGCCGCCGCAAGTGAAACACTTGACGGAGCTTGTTTTGACGGATTCATTAGTTGGAGTAGATGATGAAGCACGCGGCTTGAAGTTTCTTGTAGTAGGAGGAAGACGACTTGAACTTGCCGAAGTTTTCTTGTAACTTGACTTGTCGTCATTGCTTGTAGAAGGTTTTGTTGATGTAGATGTTGGAGGAGTCGTTGAAGCTTGGATGTTGGAGAAACTGTAGGCCTTGGATGAGTACTTGGCGTACTTGAAGTCATCTTGCACTTGTCGTTCGGCCTTGGTTGCTTGATGTACGAGCTCAATGAGGTTGGAGTAGGGTTGGAAGTCGGCAATCTTCTTGATGGGATGATTGAGTCCATTCAAGAAACGTGCCATTATTTGCTCATCATCTTCCGTGACATTGGCTCGAATCATGGCTATCTCCATTTCCTTGTAGTATAAGTATTTGTTAGTGGCTTCGCCCTTTGTAAGATAAGTGGGTCAATTGGGCCAAAGCGGAAGAGAAACCAGTATCTATTGATGGCGAGCCCGTATAATTGAAACAAGCAAGATACCATATCTTCTTTAACTGAACTGAACAGAGCAAACCTCAACCTATGCGGCCAAAGAGCAAGTGGACTTCAACACTCTTTGTTCCTTGCTTGAGGAGTTGTAACTTCTTGAAGAGATCGCGGTTGCAGTATGTTGGTACAAAGCGTGCTCGCATGACATCCTTCATTTGAGCCCAAGTGGTGATTGGTGGTTCACCTCTTGCTTGACGGCGTTCAAGTACTTGTTCCCACCATATGAGCACATAGTCTTGGAACTCAAGTGATGCCATCGCGATCTTCTTCTCTTCCTCATAGTTGTGCAAACGAAAGATCTTGTCAACCTTCAATGCCCATGAGAGGTACTCTTTCGGATCATTGCTTCCATTGAACTTGGGCATTGTGAACTTGAGCTTGCCATAGCGTTGCTCTTCATTGTGTTGTTGACGATGGTGATGATGACGTCCTTGACGTGGAGGATAGTCATCCTCATGTTGCTCTTGGCGCGGATGAAGTCCATGATCAACTTGCTCTTGTTGAACTTGAGGTTGAGGTGGAGCTTAACGAGCTTGTGGAGGAGCTTGTGGAGCTTGACGTTGCACACGCGGTTGGTAGTTCCTCTCTTGGATTTCTTCTCGAAGGGCTTCCTCTTGATTGTGCCGCTCGCGATTGCGGTTGGCAATGGCTCGGCTCGAATCTTGAAGAGCACGTTGCGCCTCAAGAGCTTGTGCTTCTCGTTGTTGTTGTTGAAGACATTGAGCCTCGGCATATTGTTCCTCTTGGTGTAGGCGCACTCGCTCTTCTTCTTGGCGTCGTAGTCATTGTCGTTCTTGAGCTTGTGCAAAAGCGACTTGGTTTGATTGAGGACGATGGATTTGCTCATCGACTTGTTCTTGTGTATGCTTGTCATGTAGCGGGTTCCGAGATGCATGCCGGTCTTGACGCGCTGCTCGACGAAGAGTGTTCGATGACGGTGTACTTGAGTCGGAGAAGGTGTCGTTGGAGTGTTGACTCGAGCGACTCCGTCTTGAATATGAAGAAGTGGAAGGATGCCGGTTCCTCATGAAGGCGCGGATCTCGTCCATTCTTGCATCATTCTCTTGCTTTTGAGCGTCGAATTTGTTGTCGAAGTAGTCCCTCATTGCTTGTTGTTCTTGGTGCAATGCCTTTTGAGCACCAAATAGGTGGTTCTTGGTGACAAATGATGTCATGTCGTCGTCGTTCTCGATGAGAGGTGGAGTGGTAGAAGAACTTGGCCTATCCATCATTCCAAGCAAAATGTAAGTGGTAGAAGGAAAAGAATGTATACCAAATGTACCTTGACCGAAGTTGAAGATGAATCAAGTTCACTCAAATGCGGACAATGAAATAGCACTGTTGGTACCAATTCTTGTCGGTTCTCACACCTACACACGTAAAAGCTTATGGTGGAGCTTGGTTAGGATGGTGGCATAAAATCTGATGCAATAGTAAGTGAGCTTCAATAATGTTGGAAAAGATTCACAAATTTGCAAATGCAACAAGTAGACCAAGCAAGTATGGGTACACGGAAACACACACGCAAATAGATAAATGGGATTGTGCAATCCAAAAGTGAGCCAAAATGTGGAAACCACGAAAATGCTCTTGTTGCACAATACTAGAGAGACGCTAGCACGATTGCACAATAGGCGGATACGCAAACTTGTGCACCACCTACTAGGCAAAAATGCAACGATCTCTAACCCAAGTATGCTATATGTATGATATTTCGGTGCTATGATCCAAGATGATCGGATATGACAATCTTAATGTTGTATGATGCTATGGTTCTTGCTTATAAGCTCTTTGCTTATCTTTCCTCTTTGCTTAAAAGCTTGGGTGGCTCTTTCACTTTTGAGCTCTTGTCTTATGCAAACTTCACGAACCAAGATAGCAATTGCGTATGCTATGACAACTTTGTGACACACAAGTTGATCTCAAGATATGCACCACTATGGTATGATATGTATGCTATGTTGTATGATCAGTAATGTGCACAAGTCGCATTGCCAGCAATACTCAACGGCTAGTCTCGATGGGTAAGCTATGCAAAATGAGGCAATGTGGGTTATCAATGCAATTGCAAGGTATGACAAAGATGTCGTCGATATTACCGTCCTTGGCGATGAAGAGTGGGCGGTGGAGATGAGCGGTGGTGATGTTGACGTTGAACCGTACCTATATAGCCGAAACACAATAGGATACGGGAAACCACAACCCAAACTCCCAAAGACCAAAACGTGTCAAAATCGACATAGGAGGTAGCGGTGATCGATGGTGGTGTTGGTGGTAAGTGGTATGGGTATGCGGAAGTAGCCGTGGGCTCCGGGCAAAATTGGACGAAATTATGGTGGCAAATGGGCTTGGGGGGTGGAGTTGCAGCTGCCAGGGGCCGGATGTCCGGGCCAACTGCCGGATGTCCGGTACGCCGGATGTCCGGGCTCCTGGATCGGGGACGAACTCGATGAACTCCACGGGAAAAATTGCAACTTCGGGGCAAAATTTGGACGGATCGGTGGATGGAAAAGGGTGGGGAGGGTGGGGAAAGCTAGATCCACACGCAGCAACACAAATCCATGGACTAAATCCAAGAAAATCTCAACTCACCAACAAATCACAAAAATTTTTGGGGCTATTTTTGGTGGGGAATTTTCGGATTTAGGACGAAAACAACAAAATCAAGCTAGAAAACACGGGGTAGGGGCTCAAAAACGTGATCAACGTGGCTCATGATACCAAGATGATGTAGGGCGGAACCCTATGTGGATGATCTTTCACGTTTGGAGTGGATCCTACGGGGAATCACGAAGAACACGCGGAAGCACAAAGGGGAAACACGGGGAAAACGAGAGAGAATCACGAAACCAACATAGAATCAATCACACGAGTGCTAGATCACCGAACACAAAGAGATACATATGATCCACAATCAACAAAGGTAAGGATACAAAGGTAACCGATCTTCTCCGTGAGGAGGTCTTGAATCCACGAGGGGGATCTTCCCACGGGGGGGTCTTGAATCCGATTGGATCTTCTCCGAGGAGGCCGCGGTCTCTCATGAAGAGGAGATCCGATGGATGAGCGAAGCTCTATCTCTAATCTGAGCTAAATCAACGCTAACCCTAAAACGTACGGGAGGAGGGAGTATATATAGTCATGGGGGTGAAGGGATACATGGGTCTCTGCCCAAAGAAGCTGCGCGCATGCAGGAGGCGTCGGATGTCCAGGCATCGGGCCAGATGTCCGGTGGTTCACGAGGGACCGGATGTCCGGGCTGGAGGTGCCGGATGTCCAGTGCTTCCGGAGGGACCGGATGTCCGGTGGTTCTGGCGGATGTCCGAGCTGTTGGGGCCATCTTCGATGCATTCAGAAACCTGGGCTGGATGTCCGGGCGGAAGGCCGGATTTCCGGTGGGAGGCCAGATGTCCGGTATTGATGCTGGATGTCCGGTCACTGTAGCCTTCTTCTGTAGAGTCTGGACGTGTATATCTCCAGGGGCCGGATGTCCGGGGTCCTGGCCGGATGTCCGGTGCCTGGAGGCTGCTTTTGCCTTCTTCCATGGGTTCTCTTTGTCCGTGGGCTTGGGGTCTTGTTCATCTTCATGTGCATCCTCGGGAGGGTCCTCTTGGTACCTAATCATGCACAACATTCCGGATTGAGGTAGTAGCCATGTCTCGAGAGGGTGATATGATATATCACTAAGGAGAGAAGTCACCTCGGTCTCTAGAGCTCGAGCTCGTGCTCTTGTCATGGGTCCTCTTGGTGCTTGGTGAGGCAACGGAAGGTCCATGGGGATGACCGAAGGATGCTCCGCATCACTTCACCAAAGGTCAAGTGAACCACGTCAGCGTGGAGGAGATTGAGGATCAACCTGACCTAGTTGTCGGTAAGTTTTTGATTAATGCATTTACCGCAGTTGTTCTTTTCGATACTGGTGCATCGCATTCATACATATGAAGGGGATTTCTGGATAAGTATAACCTGCCAACTGTAGCCCTTAAGTCACCTATGTTAGTAAGTTCCCCAGGAGCGGAGTATATGGCTAGTAGGGGATGCTATCAGTTGCCACTAACCATAGGTAGACTTGTTTTCCCCACCGACCTAATTGTTCCGGAGTCACAAGGATTGGATGTGATGCTAGGAATGGATTGGCTATCCAAGTTTGAAGGAAACATCGATTGCGCCAGTAAATCAATTCTTCTCACAACCCCAGAAGGAAAGAGGATCAAGTATATATCCCGACATGCACTGAGGAGGACTCAGGTGAATTCCTTATCAGGAGTTGTACAGGAGGAAGTACCAGTGGTGAAGGATTACCCCGACGTATTTCCGGAGGAGTTATCAGGCATGCCACCAGATCGAGACATTGAATTTTTGATTGAGCTATTGCCAGGCACCGGACCAATATCAAAGAGATTGTATCAGATGCACGCAAAGGATCTGGAGGAAATTAAGATGCAGAAGGAGTTGAATCTCAAGCAAAGGAGATGGTTGGAGCTCATCAAGGATTATGATATGAAATTGCACTATCATCCCGGAAAGGCCAATGTCGTAGCAGATGTGTTGAGCCGCAAGAGTTATGTTAACACACTCATAACCGGAGGATTACCTAAGGAGCTAGCAGATGATCTTCGAGAGCTCTGCTTGGAGATAGTTCCGAGAGGTTACGTTGCAGCATTGGAAATTCAGTCCACTCTTTTGGGTAAGATCAGGAAAGCCTAGAAGACTGACAAGGAGATTACAGAGATAAAGGAAAGGATGAGTAAAGGAAAGGCAAAAGGATTTCGTGAGGATGAGCATGACACTTTATGGTTTGAGGATCGCATATATGTGCCTAACGACCCCGAGTTCAGGAAGTTGATTCTGCAGGAGGCTCATGATTCACCATACTCGATTCACCCAGGAAATACTAAGATGTATCTGGATCTGAAGGAAAGTTTATGGTGGACAAGAACGAAGAAGGATATTGCTGAGTATGTAGCAGTATGTGATGTATGTCAGAGAGTCAAGGCAGAGCATCAGAAGCCAGCTGGATTGCTACAACCATTGCCGATACCCGAGTGGAAGTGGGATAAGCTTGACAAGGATTTTATCACTAGATTACCCAGGACTCGTTCAGGCTATGACTCTATCTAGGTTGTAGTCGATCGATTGACGAAAGTAGCTCATTTCATCCCAATGAAGACCACCTATACGAGTGCTAAGTTGGCAAAGATATACATGACCAGGATCGTATGTCTGCATGGAGTTCCGAGGACCATTGTATCAGATAGAGGAACCCAGTTTACTTCAAAGTTTTGGAATCAATTGCATGAAACTTTGGGTACCAGGCTACAGTTCAGTACAGCTTTTCATCCACAGACAGATGGACAAACCGAGAGATTCAATCATATTCTGGAGGACATGTTGAGAGCTTGTGCGCTAGATTATGGATCTAGTTGGGATGATAATTTGCCATATGCAATGTTTTCTTATAACAACAGTTATCAAGCCAGTTTGAAGATGGCCCCTTTCAAAGCCTTGTATGGAAGGAGGTGCAAGACACCGTTATCATGGGATGAAGTTGGAGATCGACAGTTGTTCGGACCAGACTTAATCAAAGACTCAGAAGAGAAGGTTAAGTTGATTCACGACAGACTCAAGGTAGCCCAGTCCAGGAAGAAGAGTTATGCGGATACTAAACGCAAGGAGATAGTTTATGAAGTCGGAGACAGAGCATATCTTCATGTGTCCCCACTTCAAGGAGTTAAACATTTTGGAGTCAAGGGAAAACTAGCACCACGTTTTGTGGGACCATACAGAGTTTTGGAATGCGTGAGAGAAGTTGCATACAAGTTGGAATTGCCAGAAGGATTGTCATGAGTTTATGATGTGTTTCACGTTTCCCAGCTGAAGAAGTGCCACGCAGAGATGGCCGATATTCCTCTGAGAGACACAGTGCCACTGGAAGCAATTCAGTTAGACAGTGATTTGACCTATGAAGAGAATCCAGTCAAGATTCTTGAGTTTTCCAGCCAAGTTACTCGCAACAAGGTTATCAAGTTTTGCAAAGTTCAGTGGAGCCACCATACCAAGGATGAAGCCACCTGGGAGCGAGAAGAAGATCTCTGTAGAGCCAACCCAAACCTTTTTGCTGACCAACCCGAATCTCGAGGGCGAGATTCATCTTAAGGGGGGTAGGTTTGTAACATCCCAATTTTCAATTTGGATGTTATACATAGATCATCATATGCATATCATACTTTATTCTTGCATTCTGTTGTGATCCTAGAAATCTTAAGCAACTCAAGGACCCAAGGAGAGAGTTGGAGGTTTCACAGAATTCGTATTTGAATTTATTTCAAATTTGAAGAAAGGATCAATTTGATTTTATTATTTTTCTCTCCAATTATTTCCAATAACAAAAATATATGAAAGAAGATAATATGACTTCTTCAACCCAAGAGAAATATTGGAGAAAGAATTTTAAAATAAAATTATGATTTTATTGGTATTTTATTTGCTATTTTATTTGAATTAGAAAAATATTACATTTTCAAAAAGTGCATCTTAGTCCGGAAAAACGTTCTTCTTGTCCTAAATATTAGGTTTGGACGGTGAAAATTGTTTCTGGAATTTTTAGAATTTTCTTTATATTTTATTAGGATTTTTTCTTTCGGGCGAAAATTTTATTTAAAAAAAACTCCTCGCCCAACTGGGCCGAAGGCCTAGCCGAGCAGGCCGTCCTGTTGCACCACCCCCTCGCCCTCCCGTGCGGGAACCGGACTCGCCGGAGTCCGGATCCGCGCCGCCGTCACCGCTCGGGACTCCGCCTCCCGAGGCCGAGCCCCCCTTTAAAGAGCTGCACCCGGGACCCCCTGGACCCCGTCCACCGCCGCCTCCCGCCGCAACCCCGCCGCCGAGCGCGCCGCCGTCGATGCCCGCTGCCGCCGCCGCTGCCTTGCCGCTTCACGCCGCTGCCCGCTCCACCACCCACAGCCGCGCCGCCGCCCCGCGCAGCCGCCGCCTCGCCTTGCCACCCACCGCTTCCGCCGCCGCCCGGATCTCGCCGTCGCCGTTTTTTTAGGTTTTCGTCGGTTTATTTAGGTTTTCGTCGGTTTATTTTTTAGGCCAGTTTAGTTTTTGAACGAACATTCGCTCGTTTAGAACTGTTAGTGAACGATTTTTGTTAGATTTGTCCTGTTAGCGAATGTTTGCGCCGTAGTCTTTTTCTTTTTAGTTTATTTTCGGCCAGGGACCTATCCACAAATAGTTTTATTGCGATTTAGCCCCTGATCTTTAAACTAGCATAACTTTTTACTCGTTTATCCAAATTAGATGAAACCATGGCCTAAATCTTCGGATCGTTCTATTCTTTCCAGTTAACCAACTTGAACATGATTTTGGTATTGTAAAATTTGAGTTTAGTCCAGATTAGTAAACGATCTTGTTTCGTTCGTATTCTGAGTTTCTTTGCTCCGTTTGAGTTGAATCTTTTTGCAAATCGTAGCTAATCACTTGTACATACTGTTAAGATCTAATCCACATGATAATATTGCAATTAGGTTTGACTTTTGTTAGATTAAGCCGTTTGCTTGTTTCGTGTTCGATTTGGATCTTTTCTCGGTTTTTCTCGTGTTTCATTTGAGTGATTGCTTATGTATGCTATTGTTTGTCTACGCTAGATTACCCGGAGTGCGAAGCTTGTTATTAAGAATCTCTAGAGTTTGCAGATTGTCAGCAAGGCAAGTTACACTTTGATCATACTCTTTTATACTCAGTTTTTACTATGCATTAGTTCTGCCCCTCAAATATTTGCATGATTAGGATTGGGAACATGTGGTTTTGGTTGTAGTACTTGAGGTAGGAACCTATTACCTTTTGATCACCCCAGGAATATATGTTATGCTTATTTATGGCTTAGCCATGCTCGTAGACAGGGATTGGATCGTGATTCACACATGGAAGTTGAGAGTTATTTAATCATGGATAACATTAAGGTGGCAACTTCAATATACATCTGGGTGGATTGGTTGAGGCACCTGGGGAACCCAGTGTTGCCTGTTTTTGGGAAATCCCGGAGTACCCGTGTGATTTTTCCTATGGAATGCCACCCAGGCTCAAAGGGATCATAAGATTATTCATGCTAGAAACTTCCATGTGCAGCCACAAGCCATTATGGGCTCTGGCATAATTGAGTAAGTTGCATGAGCTCTTGAAGAGGTGGACTAGGAGATGTATGGGAAAGTAGGTGTACCGGTTCGCCCGGAGTAGAGAGTTAATGTTTCAGAAAGACTATGTCTCGATCATCCGATCATGGATGCGGTCGAGTCTTGTGGGGAAAAGTGCGCAAACCTCTACAGAGTGTATAAACTAATCATGGTTAGCCGTGTCCCTGGTTATGGACATCTTGAGTATCTAGTACTTGAATCTATTGATGTGATCTAAACACATTACTTTAAATTAATTTGATTTGGGTTAATGATGATACTTTTAATTGGGATTTGAGTTGGGGTTACCTTCTCAAATAATGGGCAACTTGGGAGTAGTTAAATAAATTTATTCTTTTGTTATAGGGAAAAATTAGCTTTAAGCAAAATCATAAACTTACAACCTCCACCAGCCAAATAGTGCATGTAGATATAGTTCTTGCATTTCATTGCTTTAATGTGTAACTCTGCTAGCATATTCAATGTGCTGACCTACATGGCTGCAACGTCTCATGTTCCAGACTACTCAGACGGCGAATAAGGTGCGATAGGCCGTTGTTTTGCACTCAGCTATGCCGTGGGAGTTGATGGACTCATTTACTTTTGAAGCTTCCGCAGTTATCTAGTTTAGATGGCCTTCAGCCATGATGAGGACATCAATACAATTGTTACACCCACAGCCCCTGCTGCTATACATACTGGACCAATTACTAGAGCTCGTGCACGCCAACTAAATTACCAGGTACTTTCGTTTCTTGGTAATGATTCTAATGTTCATGAGAATATGATGCTGCCTAAATTGGATACATTTGTTTTGCTTACAAATGAAGGGCCTAGCTTGGAGAAGGATGAACATTGGAGCAAGAACAAGCATGGAGATGATGGCATGCGCAAGGGGAACAAGAACGGAGTTACCAGTGATGATTTCAGGACTTTGAAGCCACCATAATGGGTGCATGAAGCCTTGGACGAAATATACAAGATGCCACTTCATAAATTTCGTCCCGAGGCTATTATAGGTGCTGCGTCACCTTATTATTGGGCCAGGCCCATGTAATTTCGAAATACATAAGTATAGGCTATTTTTAGAGTCCGTATGTGTGGGGAAACAAGAGATAGGGTTGATTTCGGACCCCTCCACCAAGGGTCACGAAATTCCCCCCTCTTCCTCCATATATACAGCCCTTAGGGCATCATTTAGACTTTGGGTTTTGTTTAGATTAAAAGTTCGTCATAGCTGCAACTTCGCATACTTCGTTTGTGTTCAACGACCAGACAAAGGCGTCACAGAACCCCACCTTGATCAATAAAGCTTTCATCTTATATTCGCAATATCCAGATTGCAATCTTAGTTTCTTGCTTGTTCTTCGTTTGCTCGCACGAAACAGACCCTCGTGGTCAGGTTGATCATGCTCCGGCGTGGTCAATAACCTCTCGGAGTTGGTTTAGCGATTGCTAAGGCGCGACGTCCTCGCACGTTCGTAGTCGGATCGTCAAAGTCGACTTCCACCAAAGCGATATCCATCATCTCATCGAAAGACGGGACACCTTTGCCTCTATCAAGCCATGATATTTTTGTGTAATCATAGTCTTTATGAGGACTCGATGTAATAAGTGTGTGATTGAAACTCTGTTATAATTCCTCGAGTACTGTGTGTGTCAGCATTACCGATCCTGGGATGACACTGATGCACAGAGACTTGACCTTTTGAGGTCTGGTCGCTACAACAGTTGATGAAAATCAGACTGTTGAAGAAAGTGAGAGTACCAGGGCTGCTGAAGAAATTCCAGCTCATGATGAAATTGTCAGGGAAACCGCCAATGTTACGCCTGAAGAACAACCCAGGCCAGCTGAAGAATCTGCTGCTGTGCCTGAAGAATCTGAACTTTTCAGGGCAACTACATTAGTCGTGCCTGAAGAAATTGAACCACTTTCATCTGCTCCTCCTGCAAAGTCATCACAGATGAAAAGCATCAACCTTCCTTCTGGATTAGAAGCGAAGAAGACAAAGCTACGGAGAGGGCAGCAGTGAAGAAAAGGAAAGCATCTGCAACATCAGAGTCTTCAGCTCCCAAGAAAGTGAAGACTTTGATAAGTTCATTCGCCAACCCATCAATGTTGTTCCTCTCTCAAGCATGCCATCAAAGGAGATTGTTCCCTTTGGTGAGGAATATGTCATACCTGATGACAGTGATGAAGAAAATCCATCTGCTGCTACTTGAGAGCAGTTGGATGATGAAATTGAAGTGGATAATATCCCTTCAACTCCGCTGGTATCATCGCCCATGTCTCAGTTCACAGCTGAAGAGGCAGGCGTTGAAGAAATTGATGAAGAAGACGAGGATGTGGACATTGGGTCTACTACACATGTTCTGAATGATGATTATTGGGAAAGACATCATCCCAATTCACCATTGACCACTCCTCTTCAGCAAGTTCCTCAGTCCCCAGTGCGGACCGAAGAAATTCATATGGGCTCTGAAGAACGTCAAGCTTCTCTTCATTCTATTCTTAAATAAGGTCCAACTACTAATTCTGAAGAAATGGAGGCCAGGACTGCTGATGATGAATCTGCCGCTGAAATTCCTCAGTCTATGGCTCCAAAAATTGTGCAACAAGAGGTTGTGAAGATTTCAGCTATTAATCTTCAGCCCGAGCCACAGAATCCTCATTCCAAGATGCAGAAATTCAAAGCTGACGAATTCTTTGCTAAGCATCATTTCTTTATAGATTACAATCCATATGACTCTGCAAGACTTCGAGGCAAGCGCTTCTGGACAACAAGTCGGATGAACTTTTACTCTACAATCCTATTTGACAAGGACAAGGTTTTTGAGCATCAGCAAATTCCTCGCGTGGATGTGGAATCACTTCCTTACTTCCAACCTGTCCTCAGTGTTCTTCATGACGCTGAACTTCTGCACTGACATCTGTGACTGGAATGAAGAACTTATTCTTTAGTTCTACGCAACACTGCACCTCACTAGAAATGTGCAAGATGTGAATTCATGGGTGCTTGAGTGGATGTCTGAAAATACTCACTACAAAGCTCTGGCACCTGAATTGCATCATGCCATCCCAATCAGTCCTCCCACTGAAGGTACACTACTTCTCTATGAGGAACCTGAACTATCAAATCACTTGATGCAAGTATTGATGGAGCCTTTGAAGGCTGGCCAAGCTCCAAGGACCACATTACTCATTAAGGAATTACTTTATGTGCCAAGGACAGTGTATCACATCTTGACCAAAACCCTCAGTCCAATCAAGGGCCACAACTCTGATGAAGAAGAGGTTGTTGGCATCATGAAGAATCTGCTTTTCAATATCATGCATGGCATTCGTATCAACTACCATGATTTCTTCATGAGGACCTTGGCCAATGCTGCTCTGTCACCTTTTGAGTTGAAGCCTTATGCTCCCTGGATCATGAAATTCATCAGATCAAGGTCTTCAATTCATTACAAGGCTGACTTTCAAAATCATCTCAACTATTTGCCACCAATTGAAGTCCTCAAAAGGACTATTTCCTCAGCTGATGAAAAATGGAAAGCAATTGTCATTGATGAAGGCACTCGTCCATTGGATGGTCAATTTCGCAAGGCTGCCTCCTATTATACCAATGATGACTCAGCAACACAAGATTCTGCCGCCAAAGCTTCAAAGCAAAATCCTCAAGCCATTGCTCCACGTATTATGACTGATCGTGAGCTTCTCCTTGGTCTTCAACAGAAAGTAGATCAAAATCACAAGTGGGTCAAGCGTCAGTTTGGTGCTATTCTTCAGAACATGAAAGTCACTCAGAACATTGTGAAGAAGAATCACCATTATCTGCATCAAGTCTTCGGCCACACCTGGGCTATTCTTTCACATCTATACAGTGCTGAAGAACTCAAGGACATGGACTTCCAACAGGAGTTTGACTGGTCTCAGGCACCTTTGAAGAAATTCAAGAAGGTCAAAGTACCTCAGCTGGTCACCAGTTCATATTCTTCATCACACGAGACAGATGAAGCTGAAGATTTGGACGACACTGAGGAAGGCCCTACACCAACGGATGACCCCAACAACGCTGGCGTTCTTCCATCGACATCATGATGATATTCTTCAGGGGCGTTAGTCCTCATTTTTCGTCCTTTTTGGTCATTTGATGACAAAGGGGGAGAAATTTGAGTTAGTCTTCAAGCGGGTCTATTATATGGGCTTTTTTTGGTTATGTTACAACTCTTGCTCTTCTAAAGTGTTTGCTCTGATGAGTTGTAAACTTAAGTCCTATGGTGCTCTGATACTTTTGACTGCTTTCTACATGCTTATTTCCTCAAGTACTTTAATGCACGCATGCTGAATTTCGTCACATAGCATATTTCATCATGCATTTCGAATTCTTCATATCATATGTCAAATGCGTGTATGAATTACAAGATATAAGGGGAGATCTCCATGATATTGCTCTACAATGTGCATTTGCTATCCAAAGAAAATTCCTCAAATATGCACATCTTCAGGGGGAGTTCTTCTATATCTTGCAATCAAATTCCTTAATATTAGCATTTACACTTCATATGTTTATCCCCGTTGAAAACTTAACCTATTTGTCATCAATCACCGAAAGGGGGAGATTGTAAGTGCATCTAGTGCCCCTTCATGACTTTGGTGTATTGAAGACTTATAGGTTAAGGGACTAATGCGTTTGTGAGTGTACACAAGCTCTATAAGTCGATGAGGAGTTTGATATTTACGATGAAAGTCGGCCCCTAAAAATGTATGTCTTCAGCTGAAGACTTTGGTTCTCCTGCAGACTTTGAAAGTGAAGAAATTGGTGTGACCTTGAAGACTTGGATATTTATGAGAGGACTATGAATTGTGCAGACTTTTTTTTGCGTAGTTTAATTTTCTCTTTCTTGAGTCATAGGAAACACCGTACTGTTAAAGGGGGTCGAGGTAAAACTAAGGAAACACTTTCCAAGTGATGCTCAATTCAAATCCTACACCTACCCAATCCTTCGAGTGAAGCCATTGGAAATCTCCTACAGATCAGTCAATTTCTTATGTGACAGAGACGAATATCTTCTGTTCTCTGAGGAATTTGTTCTGACTGAGGAGTTAGGAATTCGTCAGTGTGGATTTCCTACAAGTGAGGAACATGATAGCCCTGAGGAATTTGAGAGCTCAAATTTCCGACCGTTGCTGTGCTACACGCCAGCTGTCCAAAATGTCCTACCAACCTAACGGTCATATCATTGAAGGGCATTTATGTCTTATCATGTCGGGATGATCCCTAGGCTATAAATAGCCGCCCCCTACAACCACTAGCTGGTTGGCTGCTCCGAGAGAAACTGACACTTGTCATTGAGAGCATCCCATCCTCCGAGGACTTTGAGTGAAAATCATCAAGTGAGGAAAACCCTAAACCCAAACACCTACAACCCAAAGTGATTGAGCATCACTGAAGAGATTGTTCATGTGTGGAACCGACACTTGTTACCTTTGAGGACTGTGCATCCTCCAGACGATTAGGCATCATGGCCTTGAGCATCCAAGAGGAAATTATGGATCACCGAGTGACCAAGTCTGTGAAGGTTAGGAAGTCACCTGAAGACTTACCATGAGTGATTGGGCAAGGTCTGTGTGACTTTAGCTCAAGCAGAATATGGTGAGGACTGTGTGTCCTCAGGTTTAAATACCCAGCCGCTCCAATCGGACGTACAACTGTCACAACACTTGGAACCGGTCTACCAAATCATCGTCTTCAGCAAGCTACTGGTTCTATTTACTGAACCTTTTCATTTCCTCATTCATGTGTTGCTGAACCTGATCATTATTGTTTGACGACTTTGACTGAAGAATTTCTCTATTTCCTCAACCCCATTTCTTCCGTCACTTTGTCTTCAGCCTGCTTATCCTGTTTTCACGCTACATGTACTTTATGCTTGTTTTCATTTCATCACGATGACTATGCTATTGCTCTATTATGCTTGTACCTGAGTACTTATTCCGCTGCTACTATGTCGTTGCTTAGGAAATTTCTCACCTAGAATTTCCTCAATGACGAATTTGTAAAAATCGCCTATTCACCCCCCTCTAGTCGATATAACGCACTTTCAATTTGGCTCATGTTTGGCTCTGGCTTCTGAAAGATCCTTTCAAGTTCCTTCTCATACAGCTGACAACCTGGCTCATAAAGATCACCGGTAGTGTGCAGGGAAGTAAGCTCGATGAAATCTTGAGCTTTGGCTTCATGGTGAACATCTCCTGTCATCCACTCGAGGACCCATGTCTTCAGATGCCTGTTGTAGCTTGATATGTGCAAAGTGGCATAAATTTGGAGCAGAAGCTCTTCATTCCAGTGCTCCTTGTCGACGACAAAAGGGATCAAGCAAACATCACGAAAGCAGTCAAGGTTTCTTCCAGGCATGGCAGTCCAGCCATGGCATCACAACACATGCGCTTGTGTGGGAAAATCTGGTCCTGGTTGGATAGGATGCATGAGTAATAGCTTCTTTGGAGATGACTCTAGAATCTGTCTGAAGAAATCTTGGGCTTCTTATAGGGGTTCTTGGCCTTGTCGAAAAAGGTGTTGTGCTCTCTGAAGCTTAAGACACTGAAAGAGCTCTGAGTGGTGACAGTGCTTGGAAGCCTTGGCATTCTTGGCATAGGCTTCTGCGTCTGAGGCCTTTGCTCGATGTGATAATCATATTGGGGCCTAGGAGCTTCAGGAGGTGTAAGAATTGGCCACCTGACGCTGATCAGCTCACCTTCATGATTGAAGGCCCTCGCCATGGTGTGAACTGGTGCTGCAACAGCAACATCTGAGGTGGATGGCTGAACATCTTCTGTGGAGGCATTGGCTTCAGCCATGACAAAGTCATTGGCTTCAGTATGTGTGGCAGCAGCAGCAGCATCACTGGCTTTAGTTACTGGGGGGTCAGGCGCAAACACTTCTGGAATCACGATAGGTGCAGTAGGGGGAATAACAACTTGCTCTTCTTCAATTTCATCGGCTGATGTAGCCGGAATATCTTCATCCTCTTTGGCTTCAGATTCTTGAGCAGTCTCTGAGGGGATGGCTTCAGGAAACACTTGACGTGGTACTGAGCTTGTGGTGTGCACATCCTTTTCGGGAATGCTTGACATGGAGACCGATGGCCATGGGCCTCTGTGAAGCCTTAGGAATGAGGGCGACGCATGCAGTGATGGTGTTGTCTTCTCCATGTCTTCTAGAGTTGCTTGGGGGGGTCTCAAGCACTGGGGTAGTGACATGAGCCGGTGGAGTACGCGGTATGACTTCATGGAGTGGGGAGTTGGGGTGGTGCTCTTTCCAGAACTCATCTTGTGTAATTGGTGTCGTGGGACCGTTAATGCTAATTTGTCCACTGCTCGTGGGAGCAGGCGATGATACCGGTTTGTGGGTTAGCAATGGAGCTTGAGGAAGGACTTCATCATCATCTCTGTCAACATTGTCTTCACGACCAATGTCTTCAGTTGCGGTGACATCAACAACTGGAAGCAGCTGATGCTTGTGCTTCTTGGCTTTAGCCTCTTCTTGTTTGGTCCTCTTCCTTTTGGAAGCAGCTGATGGAACCTTAGGCTTCGAAGCCGTCATGCTCGCAGGGAAGACAATATTGGGCCTATCTTGCCTTGGAGCCTCAGCTTCAGCTTCAGCTTGCTTCTTCTTCTTAGCTGCCAGTCTAGGGTCAATGCATGGATGCCAAAGTGTCTTTCTCTTCACGGCTTCATTGTGAGCCTGAACACATTTCTCTACATAGTATTTGAGGTGCTCTCAGGAGCCTTTGGCTTCATCATGACGCTTGTGAAACTCTGCTTTCGGGTCAGCCATCATCCGCTGGAAGTTCTGAACATCAGTGGCACTTAGGTTGGCCATGTGCTTCTTGAAGATAGCCTTCTCACGGTTAATTTTCTTTTTCTGCTCAACAACCTTCTGAGCAATAGCGAGTTCTTTGGCTATGTAGCCTTGGAATGTGACGGTGATGTCAATGGGAAGCTGCAGATCATCAATGGTCAGAGAAGTACCTTCAAACCATTCATTGATGAAGTTGTTCAATATATCAACATCAAACAGAGGCAAATCCTTGACGATTTCGACCTCCTATTTGCTCTTGATCAACATCTCAAGGGCATCATCAGCAAGATCTTCATCACTTGACAGATCTATCACACATCTTCTTCATTGTGCGGGATGCTTGCAGGAGTAAGACCTTATCTTGAGATTTTCTTTGTCTTCGCAGAGGTACGAGACAAGTCTTTAGATTGCACACTGGATTCAGGAGGTGCAATTTTCAGTGGCTTCATTCTTGAAGCTTTTGGTGCAGTTGCAGGCTTTGAAGCCTTTGCCTTCTTGGTAGGCTTCGAGGGCTCGGGAGCAGCAATCTGTTCTTCTTCTTCAGCAACATCTTCAATGCTGGCTCTTTGCGCAGCAGAGTGTGCCAGAAATGAGGCAAAATAATCAAATGGGTCGATGAGATTTGGTTCGGCCTCACGACTGCCATCGGCCTTGGCTCAGCTGGACCTGGGTTGAAGTCAATTCCAAGATCCTTCTTGTTTCGAACTGAAAGTTGATTTTAAACAAATCATCCTCACGACACTATCATAGGCTGGATGGCTTTGCATTCTGAGGCCTTGATCCTCTGACCATGCAAGGAAAGAAGCCTTTCTTAATGGCTTTAACTTTGGTCTTGGGGTGAAGCTTTCGGTACACAATGTCAACCCAGGGTGACCTCACAGTGTTTTTGTCAGCATACTCGGGGGTCACAAAGTTGTATAGAAACCATTCTTCTGCCAATATCTGTGAATCCATTGAACGTGAGATTTGCACTCTCAATAGCTTTCTTCAGGATCTGACCTGTACATCTCATATAGATCTGGAGGCAGGTCCTTTGCAGTATTATCACGGCGCTGTCTGGCCCCTTTCTTGGCTGATTTACCACTTGCATTGGCTTCACAAAAGTGACAGGCTTCGCTTTACTGGTCAGATAAGAATTGGCTTCAGGAGATTCAACATGATGCGTAAGAAGTCTACAAATGAATTCAAACTATGAGAACCTTCAGGAAGTATAGGAAGTATTAGACCCAGACATGGCGCATAATTGTCATGGCATTCTGAAGTCAAATTCTGCAATAGTGTCTTCACACTTAGAGTGTATGTCTTCATGAATTGAAGACATACGTTACCTTGTGTGTTGCGCACCTTTTCTCATCCAAAGGCTTCATGAAGATATATGCCAATTGATCTTCAGTGTTGACATGAATGATATCAATGTCTTCCTACAACACACGATCTCTGAGAAAGTGATGACGGATCTGAATGTGCTTTGTCTTCGAGTGCCGAGCTGGATTGTGAGCTATCTTGATGGCGCTTTCATTGTCGTAGTAGAGGGGCACCTTCTTCTTGTTGATGCCATAGTCCTTAAGAGTTTGCTTCATCCAGTGAAGCTGAGCGCAACAAGATCCAGCAGCAATGTATTCAACTTCAGCAGTACAGAGTGACACATAGTTCTGCTTCTTTGCAGACCAATAGACAAGAGATCGTACAAGAAAATGACATGTGCCTGATGTAGACTTGTGGTCAACCTTGTCACCAACATAATTAGCATATGAGAATCCAATTTGATCAAACTCTAATCCCTTTGGATACCATAATCTACAGTTGGGATGTGAGCCAAATATCGAAGTATTCGCTTCACCGTGAGGTGATGCGACTCCTTTGATGCCGCTTGGAATCGGGCACACATGCAAAAGCTAAGCATTATATCTAGCCTAGATGAACATAAGTAAAATAAAGAACCAATCATGGAGCGGTTACCTTTTGATTGAACTCTTTACCATTGTCGTCGGAACCCAATTGAACTTTGGTTGGCATTGGCATCATGTACCCTTTGCAATCTTGCATTCCAAACATCTTCAGGCAATCTTTGAGATATTTTTCTTGTGATATGAAGATGCCATTTCTTTGTTGATGGATTTGAAGACCAAGAAAGAATTTCAGCTCCCCCATCATGGACATCTGATATTGCTCTTGCATCATATGACCGAATTCATCAATGTATCTCTGGTCAGTGCAGCCAAAGATAATGTCATCCACATAGATTTGGCATACAAATAGTTCTCCATCATATGTCTTCGTGAAGAGAGTGGGATCTGAAGAACCAGGTTTGAAGCCTTTGATCTTCCGGAAGTCTTTGAGTGTGTCATACCAAGCTCGAGGTGCTTGTTTGAGGCCATACAGTGCCTTGTTGAGCTTGTAGACCATATCAGGATGCTTTATATCTTCAAAACCAGGTGGTTGAGCTACATATACTTCTTCAATTTTGACACTGAAGAAAGTGCTCTTCACATCCATTTGATACAGAAGGATGTTATTGTGGTTAGCATAGGAGTATGTGAATGGCTTCAAGCCTAGCCACATGAGCAAAGGTTTCATCAAAGTCAATTCCCTCCACTTTTGTGTAACCTTGAGCAATGAGACGAGCTTTGTTTCTGACAACTTGACCATGTTCATCTTGTTTGTTGCGATAGATCCATTTGGTGCCAACAATATTGTGCTTGTGAGGATCAGGACATTTAACTAGCTCCCAGACATTGTTGAGATCAAATTGTTTAAGCTCTTCTTGCATTGCTTGAATTCATTCAGGTGCCATGAAGCCTTCATCAACTTTCTTGGGTTCGGATATGGAGATGAATCCAAAGTTCCCACATAAGTTTGCTAGTTGCGTAGCTCTTGATCGAGTGAGCGGACCATGTGCATTGATGCTATCAATTATATTCTCAATCTGAACTTCATTGGCCACATGAGGATGAGCAGGGCAAAGACTTTACTGATGCTGATCATTATCTTCATTTTCAGCATTATCTTCAGACTCAGCATTGTCTTCACGCTGAATAGGACCTGGAATTACAACTTCTTCACCGCATTGTTCCTCGGTGGGTATGATTTCTCCAGTACCCATTAGCTTGATAGATTCTCTAGGAGAAGCTTCATCTAGCACATTTGGCAAGTGCTCTCTTTGCGAGCTATTAGTCTCATCGAACTGCACATCTACAGTCTCAACCACTTTATAGTGAAAGAGGTTGAAGACTCTTTAGGTGTGCGAATCCTTTTCGTAACCAAGCATAAAACCTTCGCGTGCTTTTGGGCAAATTTGGAAGTGTAGCGTGGATCTTTGATCAAGCACCTAGCACCGAAAACTTTGAAATAACTGACATTTGGCTTCTTACTACTGAATAGTTCATAAGGTGTCTTCTTGAAGAATTTATGAAGATATACTCTATTGATGATGTGGCATGCAGTATCAATGGCTTCACGCCAGAACTTTCACTGAGTCTTGTACTCATCAAGCATTGTATGAGCCATCTCAATAAGAGTCCTGTTCTTGCACTCCACGACTTCATTCTGCTGGGGAGTGTATGGAGCGAAGAGCTCATGAGTGATGCCCAGAGTGTCAGATAAGTTTCAAGGCATGTGTTCTTGAATTCAATGGCATTGTCACTCCTGATGTGCTTGATCTTGATGCCATAGTTAGTCATGGCGCGGTTGGCAAATCGTCTGAAGACATCCTGCACTTCAGTCTTGTAGAGAATTATGTGCACCCAAGTATATCTAGAATAATCATCAACAATTACGAAGCCATAAAGATGTGCAGTGGTAGTAAGGGTAGAGTAGTGAGTAGGGCCAAATAAGTCCATGTGTAGTAGCTCGAAGGGACGTGAAGTCATCATGATTGTCTTCGAGGGATGTTGTTAGGACCAAGAATATATTGACCAGAGGGGGTGAATAGGAGATTCAAAATTTCTTGAGAAAGTTTTGAACTGATCCCAAACATAACAGACGAAATAAGGTATGATAGTAAATAACTCAATCAAGCGCGATGTTGAGGACCATTTCTATCGACATAGTAAGCAATTATGGTACGGACTTGAGATAGCACAGGTTTAACTACAATGATAGTAATGCAACAAGCAAACACATGTAATAGCGAGAGGTATAACATGACATGAACTGTGAGAGAAAAGCACGAGACTTAACACTGAAGAGGTGAATGAAAAGACACATGAAGAGCACATTAGTCTAAACAAGGTGAACACGAGGAGAAATAACTAAATGATAGGAATGATTAAAGGGATAGAAGAGAATACAACAGGATGAACAACTAACAATAACTGACAAGGATGATAGAGTGAATGAAATGCAACAAACAGAGTAAATCAGATAAACTATTGTCACAGAGCACAAAAGTAAACTGCCAAAGGTAGTGTAGTAGAGTAGAATGAACCAGTGGTGCTCCATGGCGACAGATGCATTTGGTAGACCAGTTCGCCCTTCTGCTAAAGGACTACGTCTGGTTGGAGGGGTTGTGACTTAACACGGTAGATAAGCTCTCTTCGCCCTATTCTCCTTCAACTCGGAGCTGATCAGAGTCCAGTTGATTTCACTCATGGTAGATACTTGTCGGCGATCTCCAGACCTTCGGTCGACCTTCATGAACCACAATCACTCTTGGTTGCTGAAGATCTTGCTCGGCGAAGACAACAACACTTCAACACTTGAGCTGACACCAATCCATCTAGAGAGTGCGCAACTCTCAAGAGTAATAGGTACAAGAACTCTAACTCGGAACTACGGTGATGCTAAACCACTGTCTAAGTTTGGGCTCTTGATTTTTCTCTCGGTGGATCTTAAACTCAAATCACTCAGGGAGGGGATGCTCAAATCAATCTTCTCAGAAATCTTAAGTGAAGCAGCCAACAGACAATGTTGGAGCGGGGTGGCTATTTATAGCCGCAGCCTTCCCTGATGGGAAATGACCAAATTGGACATGAGCAGCAGCCAATGGCTGAAAGACACGAGTCCAACGGTCGGAAATTGAGCACAACGATAACATTATTTGTGGAGCAAGTAATGCTAACTCCTCAATTTGAAAGATATCTCCTGCAGCATGAAGAACAACGTCTACTACTATCAGGTAATCATTCAGAGCATAAAGAGATTTCTCTCGCATCTTTCATAGGTTTTGGTCTAAGCATCACAATGGATCTAAGCTTCGAGAACCTATACTCCTCTTAATAGTACGGAGGTCCTATAACTCAAATGAATGAAAGAAGAACAATGAAATGAATACTACATCTTCACTTTGTCTTCGACTTCCATTCTTTGCAGTCAATTTCTTCGAAAAACAACTTTGAACCAATTGCTTCGCTTTAGCAATAAAGTTTCAAGTGGTTAACTCCTTCACATTAATCTTCTCGTCTACATGTCATCAATAGATTTAGCTCATTCTTCTCTGCAACATAGATATACTTCGGTGAAGTTCCTTGAACTTAGCACCAAAGACAACATTCTGTTAGGTTCTGTATGGACTATTTCTCTCTGTATGCAATCACAAACAAATCAGTCCATACCTGTTTCTATCAACAATCTCCAAAACACAGGAAGGCAGATATTGCACAAACAATCTCCCCCTTTTTGGATGATCGTTGACAAAACAGAACACATGAAGGATAGATAATGAATGGAATGTAATGCGAAGGATAATGACAGACGAGAGATAAGTACGAAGATGAAATACGTTCCCCATGAAGGTATGCATCAGAGTTAAACTGGAAGGTAGCAAGGTAAATCTTCGTATGAGTGATATTGACATAAGATCTTAATCATGGTTTCTTTCAATGCACTCGATAGTGTCTGAGATATTTCCTGTCACACACAATCTTTGAAAAAGATTTGTTAGATAAAAAGAATACTTTGAAATGATTTGTGAAGAAGGATAAGTCATGAGGATTAGCTCAGAACATAGTTTGAATCCACACGAGATGTAAGTTCCCTGCATGTTAGATGTTTGAGTATAAACATGGCAAGGGAATCATGAGTATATTGCTCGGAGTGGATATGCTTCAGACATGGTTTTCCTGCAACAAGGATGGTATGAAGGATATGTGCAAGGAAAACAGTTGTATAGAAATAATTTGCTTTCAAGCAGCAACAAGTTTGATCTAAAGCTACTCTCTTCTCATGTAAGGTTAGATAGGAAAAGATATATATTATATCATATCTAACCATAAGACACATATAGTTCCAAGGAGAAAAAAAATCTCTGCTAGTGAGGCATGAAATACAGTTCTCCTTGAACTGCTTTTACTTTCCCTGCACGAAAGGTAAATAGATGATAGTTGTTGCAAGGGAGTAAGCTTACGATAGCACCTGCAAACAAATAGTTGGAAGCAAATAGTATTGCAGGAGGGGTTATTAATAGTACATGACAACCGAGTATTCCAACACTGCATGCGGTGCATTGAGTTTCAGAAGCAAATTGTTCGAAGAAAACCAAAAGGTTTGAGTAGAGAAAAGAAAATGGCGAATGGAAACACCCTGCAAATAACCCGCATATCTATCACTCGATGTTCTTCTCCACCTTTTTGTCAACAAGTGTCAAAAAGGAGAGAGAATGCATACAAAGAACACTCATCTAAAGAATCCTCAGAATTAGAATTAGCACTGCTTGACGAAGCAGAGTGAGGGATGGTTGAGGCCGAAGCAGGAGTTGCAGCATGGGCTTCGGGATCAACTTCGGAAGTACGTAGCATTACGAGGTGCATTTGGATTGTAGATAAATGTCCCAGTTGTGTCTTCAAGATCATCATCTAGTTCTACAAACAGTAGGTCAGTTGATGCAGAACGCTGAGGAAGCACTAGGGTTTGCCTTCAGATGTGAGGTACTGCAAATAACTCCAGATAGTCATATTCTTTCTTGATACCCTTGGCAGCCAGCTATTGGCGAGAATAATGCTGCCTCAAAAGGGTCCAGGATCGCTTCTTTTGTTCCTTCTCATGCAGGAGAGTTTGGTGAGCATAATTGTGAAGCAAATTTATTTCAGTCATCATTTCCATCTTCACTTTCTGATTGAGCTTGATATGGCTTTCTAGGGCTTGCTGAGTGCGAATACAAATATCATACAGAGAGGGGTTTTCTTCACGAGGGATTTCAACTCTTGCTTTATTAACTTTTAGAGTAGACTCAGGAGCAGAAGTAGTGGCATCCATTGGCATCTTCCCTTTGCCAATATCCTTCACCATCTGGAGAGTGTCACGTACTGGTGGCATGAAAACCTTCGGTGTAACTGGGCAGAGAATTTTTTTCTTCAAGCAGCTGCTCAATAGCAAACATGATCCAAGGTGCATATGGCTTCAAGGCTTGAGGACTATCAGCAGCACAGGCCAGGTTGTGAACGAAAAGATCTGGAACATCAAAACTAATTCCTTGAGAAATGGCTAGAAGAGCATTTCCCACGATGCCACTCATGGTTCCTGGCTTGTTTGTTGGTGTGAGAGAATTGTAGAGGATATAAGACATCACTTTGTTCTCATAGGCTAGATTCTTTGGATTTGTTTCAATGCACTCATCACCAACAATTTTGGGGTCCATCAGCAGATGAAGTTGTGCTTCGGATACTTCCAAATACTACATCATGTGTTCTCGTTCCTTATCAAATTCACGCCAAGGAAGATTTAGCAGAGCTAAAAACTGGTCTGCCGAGCATTTGATATTTTCCTCTTCCATGATCCATTCGAGGATCCATGTAGAGCTATCTCCAAGTTCTCCTGAGATGTACATAGTGGCATAGAACTGAAGGATTACTTCACGATTCCAGCCATGATTTAAGCAAAGAAAACCCTTCAGGAAGACATGCTCAATTTGCTTGATGGTGTGGTGAAAGCAGGGTAAATTTTCAAGCTCAGCAAAGTTCAGAATCTTGTGCTTCAATATTCGATTCTTGCCGAAAAGAATCCAAGTGTAATACACAGCCTATTCTTTTGTCCAGAATTTGGGTGACAACAAAGTCCTTTCTTCATCATATGGGCTGGTCGCAAAGAATGCAAGCTTCAAAAGATGGAGCTGCTCCTTAAATGCAGGACCATTTGGGCCATCTTCATCGGGAAACAAAGGAAATTTCTTCTGTGGATTTCTCGGATTTTCTTCATCGTTCATTGGCTTGGTCTGAATGTCATCAGGTGCTGGTACATCTTCTTCAATGGGCTTAAGAGGAGCATGAGGCATCCTTGATTTCTCTGGCACTGATTGCTTTGGGGCTCTTGTTCGATTATCAATTTTGCTCGCTAGAACTCCTTCAGCGGCTTTCTGGATTTCGGGCACTAGGGCCTTTTCTTTTGGTGCATTTTCATCGGTGGGAGGCACAACAACCTCTTAAGAAGCCTTGGTCACAACTGCTTCTTTCTTGACTTCTTGGGGCACAAACAGTGGAACAACTCCTTCATGATCCATGGGATCTTCAGATTTCTTCTCTTCCTCTTCCAACTATGGTGCACTAGAAGCAGGAGCAAAATCAACATCCATCTGGGTAGGGGCACCAGATGATGTGACCGTGGTGATTTTGTCTTGGGAAGCATTTAGCTCCCCCTCAATCTTGTCATTCTCCTACTTGTTGGATCCGGAGGGCTCAGCTTGCATTTCCTTCGGAGGCGATGGGTTTGCCTTCTCAACCTCAATCTCTTCATCAGTTTTATCATATGTGGCGTGCTGGTTAGTCATGGAATTTTCCTCATCAGACTTGTTCAGAAAGTTATCGATGACATCAAGTTCTTGGGCAGCTGGAGTAGGAACGATAACCTCCACAGACTCAGCTTGCTACATGGGTTCATCCTCATGAGGAGGGGATGGTGGAATCTGCTGTAGAGGAGTACTTGAGTCTATAGGAGCATCAGTTGCAACATTCTGAATGTGGTGATCTTTGATTCCTTTCGGCTTGCTAGCTCTTGCCTTAACCTTCTGACATTTTTCTTCCTTGATTCTTCGTCGAGCAAGATCTGCCTGACGGTCAATTTCATCATTCCTTCGGTCACATAGCTGAGATACTTCCATTTTCAGACGTGAGTGCCACTCAATTTTGTCATTCCTCGTGAGACTGAGAGCCTTAATGAGCTCAATAATCTGTTTGTTCAGACCTTTACTTTCAGATTTGGTGTTGGCATCTCTCCTCATTTGCTTGAGGGTTTTCTTGTCCTCGACAGCCTGGTTCAGTTTCTTGGTAATTTTCCTCAGCTCAATGAAATGTTTTGTTACCAGTTTGGTAACATCACCAGGAAGTCCCAGACTGCTTAAATCAACCGATTTTGCATCGTAGGCAGCACTTTCAATTACATCAATCATGAGAATGAAGTCATATTTTTGTTCCTCTGTGGAAGCAGGAACACTAGGTTTGGCTTTCTTAGCAAAAACTTCAGCTTTCTCTTCGGGCAATAGTTCTCTCTTCACAAAAGGGGCGGTGGAACCCGAAGGTTTGTTAGAGACTAGAGTGGGTGCATGTCTTGGTGATTTCCTGATGAGGACATCAATACCATTGTTACACCCACAGCCCCTACTGCTACATATACGGGACCAATTACTAGAGCTCGCGCACACCAATTAAGTTATCAGGTACTTTCATTTCTTGGTAATGATTCTAATGTTCATGAGAATATGATGCTGCCTAAATTGGATACATTTGTTTTGCTTACAAATGAAGGGCCTAGCTTGGAGAAGGATGAACATTGGAGCAAGAACAAGCATGGAGATGATGCCATGCGCAAGGGGAACAAGAACGGAGTTACAAGTGATGATTTCAGGACTTTGAAGCCACCATAATGGGTGCATGAAGCCTTGGACGAAATATACAAGATGCCACTTCATAAATTTCGTCCCGAGGCTATTATAGGTGTTGCGTCACCTTTTTATTGGGCCAGGCCCATGTAATTTCGAAATACATAAGTATAGGCTATTTTTAGAGTCCGTATGTGTGGGGAAACAAGAGATAGGGTTGATTTCGGACCCCTCCACCAAGGGCCACAAAATTCCCTCTCTCTTCCTCCATATATACAGCCCTTAGGGCACCGTTTAGACTTTGGGTTTTGTTTAGATTAAAAGTTCGCCATAGCTGCAACTTCGCGTACTTCGTTTGTGTTCAACGACCAGACAAAGGCGTCACAGAACCCCACCTTGATCAATAAAGCTTTCATCTTATATTCGCAATATCTAGATTGCAATCTTAGTTTCTTGCTTGTTCTTCGTTTGCTCGCAGGAAACAGACCCTCGTGGTCAGGTTGATCATGCTCCGGCGTGGTCAATAACCTCTCGGAGTTGGTTTAGCGATTGCTAAGGCGCGGCGTCCTCGCACGTTCGTAGTCGGATCGTCAAAGTCGACTTCCACCAAAGCGATATCCATCATCTCATCGAAAGACGGGACACCTTTGCCTTTATCAAGTGGTATCAGAGTTCCAGGTTGCTCGGTGAGATTTTATAGTTTTTCGTAGTTTAGATCGAGTCTGTTCTTCATACCTATAGTCCACGAAAAAGCCAAAAAAAAATTTAGGGTTAGTTCATCCCATCCGAACCAATCTGAGCCTTGCATAATCTTTTCTGTATTTGCTTTGTTGAATTTGCGGTTGCATCGTCGTGTCTAGTTGCTGGTCTTAGCGTCTAGTCTTTTAGAGTTTCGAGTTCTGTTCACAGGTTGTCACGTCGCCGCTGCCATATATCACCACCGCATCATCATCGTCGCTGTTGCCATATACCACCACCACATATTCACCGCCAATCCGAATCCATATACGCCACCAAATATCCGCCGCCATCACGCCAATCCGAGTTCACCTGCAACATATATCCGCCACCTGTCCGTGTTCCACCAGATTCATCTCCGCCACCAATCCGAGTTCCACCAGATTCATCTCCGCCACCAGTCCTAGTCCGAGTCCAGTAATTGTTGCATTGTTCTCGATTTCCAGATCACGCGATACTCCGAGTCGTGACAGAGAAGGACTCCCCAACTTCCGAGCCATCCGCAGAAGAAAAATAGTTCCAATTTCAAAAAAAAAACTAAGTCTTGAAAATTCTGTCTAGGCAGTTTTTAGACCATTTGTAGACTTTTTCGAAAAAAATTTGTTGCGGAGCAAAAAAAAAAGTGCAAAAAAAAGTGCAAAAAAAGAGAAAAAAATTCAGAGTGTGCTCCTCCCTTGTTTACGTGCCGCGCCGTGATTTTGTTGGTGTTCTAGGCTCGCGTCTCTAGCACAGTCTAGCCTAGGACCAGCACAGTACCGTCGTTGAGCGTTTATTCAACTTTGCATCTCTGAATTGATTATTGCTGACCCTTTTTGCTACCATATTATAAGCCTTCCCAGCTCCACATACATCTACGTCGTGCGTTTGACTCTCCCTGGTAATCGCTCTATCCAAGCTTTGAGAGTTTTGACTACAATGGTTGCCGATCACCGCCTGTTGCTGGGTAAGAACTGGTAAGAATTTGAGTTTTGCTTGACGGATTTGTGACACCCACCACCACCACTTGTTCGTAGTCTGTAGGATCATATTCTTGTGTGTTTCTATTGCTGCTAACCATGCCAGGATCACAAGCCGACGAGATTGACTGGGAGAATTTATCGAACAAGGAGCTTCATGATAAGTTTCAGCAAATGATGACTGAACAGGTGCAAGATGTGCTGAACAATTTTGAAGAGGCCATGGAGAAGATCACTGGCCTTGAGAAGACGTTCGAAACAAAGCTCGATAACAAGTTTAATGAATTGCTCGCGCGTCTTCCACCACCACCACCCGTTGCACCTAACGCACCTCTCCAACAACAACAACAACGACTACCTCCACGTCGCGAAACAGACCTCCGCCGAGCAAGCCGTGTTCCTCTTGCGTTTGGCCAAACTGTTGGTGCTGCTGTTGATACTTCTGTGGCTCCTGCTGCTGATGCGAAGGAGGATGATTATGTGGGAGATTATGAGGATGAGGTTGATCAAAATCAGCACTACGTGCAGCCACTTGTACCACCACCAGCAGGTCGACCTCAGGTATATATTCGTAATGGTAGGCCTGCACCACCACCTCAGGTACGAGATGATGTCCATATTCCTAAACTGAAATTGAATATTCCACCATTTGAGGGTAGATATGTTCCTGATATATATCTTACTTGGGAGTTAGAAACTGAACAACGATTTACATGTTTACAATATCCTGAGGAGAGACGAGTTGCTGCTGCTGTTTGTGCTTTCACTAGTTTTGCATGTGTATGGTGGTCTGAACATTGTAGATTATATCCTATTCCAACTACTTGGGCTGCTTTGAGAACTGCTATGCGTACGCGTTGGGTTCCACCATATTATCAACGTGAATTGCTTCAAAAATTGCAGCGTTTAAGACAAGGGAAAAATTCTGTAGAAGAATATTATCAGGAATTACAAACTGGCATGATTAGATGTGGTATTGTTGAGGAGAATGAAGCTATGCTTGCACGTTTTCTGGGTGGATTAAATAGAGAGATTCAGACCATTCTAGACTATAAGGAGTATACTAATATCACTCGTTTATTCCATCTTGCTTGTAAAGCTAAACGTGAAGTGCAGGATCGACAAGCATTAGGGCGAACTAACTTTTCTGCAGGCCGACCTTCATCATGGACACCACGTGCATCTTCTATTTCAACTGCACCAGCACCTCCATTCGGTGCCACCTCCAGCCGTGATACAAGAAAACAGGCACAACCACCATTATCTGCCAAGAGCGCACCTGCGGGGCCTGCACATCGTTCTTCTTCTTCCATGGCATCAACAGGGCACACAAGTGATATTATTTGTCGTCGTTGTAAGGGAGGAGGTCATTATGCGAGAGAATGCAAATCTCCGCATGTGATGATTGCTACCGCGGATGGTGGATATGAGTCTGCTAGTGACTATGATGAGGAGACTTTGGCTCTTATTACACGTGAAGAACATGGTGGAGATGATTCTGATCATGAGACGCAATACATGGCTCCTGAAGACGCTGACAAGTATGAATGTTTAGTTGCTCAATGTGTCTTGAGTGTGCAGATCACACAAGCTGAGAAAAATCAGAGACACAATTTGTTCCATACCAAGGGAGTTGTGAAGGAACGTTCTGTGCGCGTCATCATAGACGGAGGGAGCTGCAACAACTTGGCTAGCATGGAGATGGTGGAGAAGCTTTCTCTCACCACAAGACCACATCCACATCCTTACTACATCCAATGGTTCAACAACAGCGGCAAGGTTAAGGTAACATGTACTGTTCGTGTGCATTTTAGTATCTCTACATATGCTGATTATGTTGATTGTGATGTGGTACCTATGCAAGCATGTTCCTTATTACTTGGTAGACCATGGCAATTTGATAAAAAATCTGTACACCATGGTAGAAACAATCACTATACTCTTGTTCATAAGGATAAAAATATTACTTTGCTTCCTATGACTCCTGATTCCATTTTGAAAGATGATATTAATAGAGCTAATAAAGCAAAACAGGAGACGAATAAGAGTGAAAATCAGATTGTGGCAAAAGAATTTGAGCAACAAATGAAGCCTAATAATAAACCATCTAGTGTTGCTTCTGAAATTAAATTGAAAAGTGCATGTTTATTTGCCACCAAATCTGATATTGATGAGCTAGATTTCAGCAAATCTGTTCGCTATGCTTTTGTGTGCAAAGAGGCATTATTTTCATTCGAGGACGTGCCTTCCTCTTTGCCTCCTGCTGTCACTAACATTTTGCAGGAGTTCGCTGACGTCTTTCCACAAGACGTGCCACCGGGATTACCGCCTATTCGAGGGATTGAGCATCAGATTGACTTAATTCCCGGTGCTTCACTGCCAAACCGTGCACCATACCGTACCAATCCAGAGGAGATGATGAGGACATGACTACCTTGGATATGACCAAAAATATTGCATATATGCATATTTGTCAGGTGATTTCTAGTGCAAACTATTCAATAATCTATTTATGTTATCCAGAACAAAAATACTTCACACACTTTTGTGTTTTGTCTAATTGCAGGTGTATGGGACATTTGTACAATCCACATATGAAGATAAGGAAGAAAGAGATGTTTATTTGCTGTCCACAAAGTTCTCTCACGTCACTTTTGGCCAAAGAGAAGATAGAGTCCAAGTCTCTCACGTTCTGGATTCAGATTCGGACTGCACAGACACACCTGACTCAAAACGCACACAAGTTTTTCATACGGACTCCGAATTGGGTGATTCTTTTTTTGTTGGAAACTAGATTTCGTGCACTTTCCAACCCAATTGGAATCACCTTCAAATTCGTCCGGAGCGTTGAGTTGTGGACGAAACAATCTGATGCTGCAGCAGAATCCGAGTCAAACTACAAGTCCAAAGGTGTTACGTCACCTCCACTTGGGCCCATTGGCCTTGTACGACCTAGATTTAGTTTTAGGCTGCCTTGGAACGTCCTCCCACCTCCTTGGCCGCCACCCCTTGCTCCTATATAAGTAGATCCATCTAGTAGCTTTTCCTTGGGTTTTGTTTAGATTAAAAGTTCGCCATAGCTGCAACTTCGCGTACTTCGTTTGTGTTCAACGACCAGACAAAGGCGTCACAGAACCCCACCTTGATCAATAAAGCTTTCATCTTATATTCGCAATATCCAGATTGCAATCTTAGTTTCTTGCTTGTTCTTCGTTTGCTCGCAGGAAACAGACCCTCGTGGTCAGGTTGATCGTGCTCCGGCGTGGTCAATAACCTCTCGGAGTTGGTTTAGCGATTGCTAAGGCGCGACGTCCTCGCACGTTCGTAGTCGGATCGTCAAAGTCGACTTCCACCAAAGCGAAATCCACCATCTCATCGAAAGACGGGACACCTTTGCCTCTATCACGGAGGGAGCTGCAACAACTTGGCTAGCATGGAGATGGTGGAGAAGCTTTCTCTCACCACAAGACCACATCCACATCCTTACTACATCCAATGGTTCAACAACAGCGGCAAGGTTAAGGTAACACGTACTGTTCGTGTGCATTTTAGTATCTCTACATATGCTGATTATGTTGATTGTGATGTGGTACCTATGCAAGCATGTTCCTTATTACTTGGTAGACCATGGCAATTTGATAAAAATTCTGTACACCATGGTAGAAACAATCACTATACTCTTGTTCATAAGGATAAAAATATTACTTTGCTTCCTATGACTCCTGATTCCATTTTGAAAGATGATATTAATAGAGCTAATAAAGAACAACAGGAGAAGAATAAGAGTGAAAATCAGATTGTGGCAAAAGAATTTGAGCAACAAATGAAGCCTAATAATAAACCATCTAGTGTTGCTTCTGAAATTAAATTGAAAAGTGCATGTTTATTTGCCACCAAATCTGATATTGATGAGCTAGATTTCAGCAAATCTGTTTGCTATGCTTTTGTGTGCAAAGAGGCATTATTTTCATTCGAGGACGTGCCTTCCTCTTTGCCTCCTGCTGTCACTAACATTTTGCAGGAGTTCGCTGACGTCTTTCCACAAGACATGCCACCGGGATTACCGCCTATTCGAGGGATTGAGCATCAGATTGACTTAATTCCTGGTGCTTCACTGCCAAACCGTGCACCATACCGTACCAATCCAGAGGAGACGAAGGAGATTATGCGTCAAGTACAAGAGCTTCTCGACAAAGGTTATATACGCGAATCCCTTAGTCCTTGTGCTGTTCCTATTATTCTAGTGCCGAAAAAGGATGGTACATCACGTATGTGTGTTGATTGTAGAGGCATTAATAATATTACTATTCGTTATCGTCATCCTATTCCTAGGCTAGATGATATGCTTGATGAATTGAGTGGCTCTACAATATTCTCCAAAGTTGATTTGCATAGTGGATACCATCAAATTCGTATGAAATTGGGAGATGAATGGAAAACAACATTCAAAACTAAGTTTGGATTATATGAGTGGTTAGTCATGCCTTTTGGGTTAACTAATGCACCTAGTACTTTCATGAGATTAATGAACGAAGTTTTACGTGCTTTCATTGGACGATTTGTGGTAGTTTACTTTGATGACATACTGATTTATAGCAGATCTTTGGAAGAACATTTGGAACATTTACGTGCTGTTTTTATTGCTCTACGTGATGCACGTTTGTTTGGTAACCTTGGGAAGTGCACCTTTTGCACCGACCGAGTATCTTTTCTTGGCTATGTTGTTACTCCACAGGGAATTGAAGTTGATAAAGCCAAGATTGAAGCTATTGAGAGTTGGCCGCAACCCAAAACGGTCACACAAGTGAGGAGTTTTCTTGGCCTCGCTGGATTCTATAGGCGTTTTGTGAGAGATTTCAGCACCATTGCTGCACCTCTCAATGAGCTTACAAAGAAAGATGTGCCTTTTCTTTGAGGTACCGCACAGGAAGAAGCCTTCTCGGTATTGAAAGATAAGTTGACACATGCTCCTTTACTCCAACTTCCTGATTTTAATAAGACTTTTGAGCTTGAATGTGATGCTAGTGGAATTGGATTAGGCGGTGTGTTATTACAAGATGGCAAACCTGTTGCATACTTTTCTGAAAAATTGAGTGGGCCTAGTCTGAATTATTCTACTTATGATAAAGAATTATATGCTCTTGTTCGGACTTTAGAAACATGGCAACATTATTTATGGCCCAAAGAATTTGTTATACATTCTGATCATGAATCTTTGAAACATATTAAAAGTCAAGCTAAACTAAATCGTAGACATGCTAAATGGGTTGAATTCATTGAGACTTTTCCTTATGTCATTAAACACAAGAAGGGAAGAGAAAATGTTATTGCTAATGCATTGTCTCGCCGCTATACTATGCTTTCACAACTTGACTTCAAAATATTTGGTTTGGAGACTATCAAAGATCAATATGTGCATGATGCTGATTTTAAAGATGTAATGCAGAATTGTAAAGAAGGAAGAATGTGGAACAAGTTCGTCGTTAATGATGGATTTGTGTTTCGTGCTAACAAGCTATGCATTCCAGCTAGCTCCGTTCGTCTTTTGTTGTTGCAGGAGGCGCATGGAGGAGGATTAATGGGACACTTTGGCGTGAAGAAGACGGAGGACGTACTTGCTACACATTTCTTTTGGCCAAAGATGAGACGGGATGTTGAACGTTTTATTGCTCGATGCACTACATGTCAAAAAGCTAAGTCACGACTCAATCCTCATGGTTTATATATGCCTTTGCCTGTACCTAGTGTTCCTTGGGAGGATATATCTATGGACTTTGTTTTAGGTTTACCTCGAACAAAGAAGGGGAGGGATAGCATATTTGTTCTCGTGGATAGATTCTTGAAAATGGCACACTTTATACCATGTCATAAAAGCGATGATGCTGTTAATGTTGCTGATTTGTTCTTTCGTGAAATTATTCGCTTGCATGGTGTGCCAAATACTATTGTTTCAGATCGTGATACTAAATTTCTTAGCCACTTTTGGAGATGTTTATGGGCTAAGTTGGGGCTAAACTGCTTTTTAGTACTACTTGTCACCCCCAAACTGATGGACAAACTGAAGTAGTCAATAGAACGTTGTCTACTATGCTTAGGGCTGTTTTGAAGAATAATAAGAAAATGTGGGAGGAATGCTTGCCTCATATTGAATTTGCTTATAATCGTTCGTTGCATTCTACTACTAAGATGTGCCCTTTTGAAGTTGTGTATGGTTTCCTACCTCGTGCACCTATTGATTTGTTGCCTCTTCCATCTTCGGAGAAGGTTAATTTTGATGCTAAACAACATGCTGAATTGATTTTAAAAATGCATGAGTTAACTAAGGAAAACATTGAGCGTATGAATGCTAAATATAAACTTGCTGGAGATAAGGGTAGAAAACATGTTGTGTTTGCACCTGGAGATCTTGTTTGGTTACATTTGCGTAAGGATAGATTTCCTGATTTGCGCAAATCAAAGCTAATGCCACGTGCTGATGGTCCCTTTAAGGTGTTAGAGAAAATAAATGATAATGCATATAAACTTGAGCTGCCTGCAGATTTTGGGGTTAGTCCCACTTTTAACATTGCAGATTTGAAGCCTTATTTGGGTGAGGAAGATGAGTTTCCGTCGAGGACGACTTCATTTCAAGAAGGGGAGGATGATGAGGACATCAATACCATTGTTACACCCACAGCCCCTACTGCTACATATACGGGACCAATTACTAGAGCTCGCGCACGCCAATTAAGTTATCAGGTACTTTCGTTTCTTGGTAATGATTCTAATGTTCATGAGAATATGATGCTTCCTAAATTGGATACATTTGTTTTGCTTACAAATGAAGGGCCTAGCTTGGAGAAGGATGAACATTGGAGCAAGAACAAGCATGGAGATGATGCCATGCGCAAGGGGAACAAGAACGGAGTTACAAGTGATGATTTCAGGACTTTGAAGCCACCATAATGGGTGCATGAAGCCTTGGACGAAATATACAAGATGCCACTTCATAAATTTCGTCCCGAGGCTATTATAGGTGTTGCGTCACCTTTTTATTGGGCCAGGCCCATGTAATTTCGAAATACATAAGTATAGGCTATTTTTAGAGTCCGTATGTGTGGGGAAACAAGAGATAGGGTTGATTTCGGACCCCTCCACCAAGGGCCACGAAATTCCCTCTCTCTTCCTCCATATATACAGCCCTTAGGGCATCGTTTAGACTTTGGGTTTTGTTTAGATTAAAAGTTCGCCATAGCTGCAACTTCGCGTACTTCGTTTGTGTTCAACGACCAGATAAAGGCGTCACAGAACCCCACCTTGATCAATAAAGCTTTCATCTTATATTCGCAATATCCAGATTGCAATCTTAGTTTCTTGCTTGTTCTTCGTTTGCTCGCAGGAAACAGACCCTCGTGGTCAGGTTGATCGTGCTCCGGCGTGGTCAATAACCTCTCGGAGTTGGTTTAGCGATTGCTAAGGCGCGGCGTCCTCGCACGTTCTTAGTCGGATCGTCAAAGTCGACTTCCACCAAAGGGATATCCATCATCTCATCGGAAGACGGGACACCTTTGCCTTTATCATTTCCTTAGAGTGATGAAACTTACATTAGAGAGGGAGTCTTGTATGGCTTGTTTAGAAGAGCATGTTGATCATACATGGGTATTTCACCGGGAGCATTTTTATCAGAAGACTCATCAGACGAGCCAGAAGCGACCTTCTTGGATTTCCTGGCGACAGATTTCTTTCGGGAAGCTCGAGGGGAAACTAGCTTTTTTTACTTGCTTCCTTTTGAAGTACGATCCTTTTTCTTCTGTACGTCTTGCTGAGTCAGCGCGGCGTTTCTCTCTTCGACTTGATTTTTCTTTGTAGCCATGGCTTCACTGTAAGAGCCCCAAAATTGGGTTATCAAATTTTGTGTTGTTATTTCTTCCTGGCACTCATTTTTCAAATCTTTCCCCTGAGTTTTGCCGATGACTTTCTTGTCATTTCCAACCTTTCAAAACTTGCTCATGTCTTTTTCAGTGGGCAAGATCTCATTTGCATCATCTCAAACCCTCTCAAACCCTAATTCCAAATTTTGGGATTTGAATATGCCCTTTGTGATTTCAAAGGGGCTATCATTTTCCCTAGTTTGTTGATCATCCCGTATGTTCCTAGAGATCCTCCTATCCTTTTCAACCTTGGATGTGCAAAAATATTGCCTAATCCCATGCAATATTTTTTAATTATGATTTATTCCATTTCTTGCCTTCCTGAGGAATAAAATCTAAAGGCATAGCTAGTCATCTCCTAAATTCATGTGAATTGGAGGAGTTGATAATTATGCCTAATCCAAGCTCTGGAATTATATTGGCCATAATTAAATAAGGAAAATTGCCTCTTCTTATTTTATACCAATATTGCATTTCTGCCATTTTCTAAAGGAACTATTATTTTTATAGCAGAGAAAATTCCCACATAAATGGTGGAGCTTGTCCTTGCTATATAGTCACTAGTTCCATCATCATCTCATGGTCCACAGATCAAAAATTGGGCACATGATCCAATGCAAGTTTCCGCCTTCTCTAAAAAATTTCAAAGGAAGTGCCTTATTCATAACTCCTATTGAGCTGCAAATTGGCAGGGTGATTAATATTCATAAATAACCCATGGATACTGAAGATGAGCTCAATCCATTCATCCTAGCTCCCTGTGCTATTTTTCAAAGTTTCTGACCAGAATGCAACTTTGTGAAGGAAGTACCTTCATAGAGATTCCAAATGGGATGAAACTTTGCCATCCTCTTAAGTATCCCAAATCATTAGCCTTAACCCAAATTCAGCTCATTTCATTGAGCTATGTGAGCACAGGAGCAATTCTTCTTTTTTGTCCAGATTTTCAGTTTGTGAAGCAAGTATATTTTATCTTGCTCCATTATGGCTGACAATATTCCCAAGCCTTCTCTTATCCATATGACCCACCTACCCAGGAGATTGGCTCATTTCATGTAGCCAATATTTTCCTAGAAGTTTCCCAAGTTTCTGGTCAAAAGTGATGCTTGTGAAGCAAGTACCAATTTGGCAAGTCCATTTGGTGTGATCTTTTTACAACATCTAGTTATGACCAAATCATGAAGATTTGCCAAGTGGGAGATCAATCCAACACTCCTAGTGAGTGTTTCTTGCTCTTTTGTTTTCTGGACATATTTTAGCAGTTGCAAAGCAACTATGTTAAATAATTGTCCTAATGGCTCATAACTTCCAGGACCGTAGTCCTTTCTACCCTAAGCCTGCCAGACATTTATTTTACCTTTTAATCTCTCTGGTCTTATCTCTAGCATGTTGCCAAGTTTGCAACAGCAAACTTGTGGAGCTTAGTTTACTCAGCACCCTTTGTCTCTACCCGTTTCTTTACCATAGTAACACTATATCTTCGACGGACTACGCGGTAGACATGAGCTGGCATTAGTAAAAACTCCAGAGCGCGCCTTGTCTGTGGTGACCACGAGGGAAGCCAGCCAAAACGGTGCTCTAGCCAGTGTTCTCGTCGGCAGTGCTGCTCCGACCGTCGCTGGCCTCGCCACTAGTGTCCTACAGCACCACTGCGGCGTCCACTTCCCCCTGGACCTCTGGCCCCCTCCGTTTTCTTCTCCGGCGAGCCGTTCTAATGGCCGCACAGTGAGTGCCCGTGAGCCTGTCGTCTTCCACCCCGGTGTCCTCTTCCTCCTTTCATCTGCGAGCTCTGCTCGTCTCCGTGAGCCTCTACATCACGTCTGCTTCCTCCTCGTCGGCTTCCCGTGCCCCCCCCCATGACTGCTGCAGCCGGCAGAGCCTCGGTCGGACGCGCTCGGCGGTGCCCGGCTCCGGTGCTCCTCGCCCGGCTATAAATAGCCCGCCCGCGACCCCCTCGAGCACTCCAGCAGCCCCCCTCATCTCTCCACGCCTCACCAGCCCCTCCTCTTGTCCCCGGAGTCGCTCCTTCTCTTCCATCGCCGTCGTGGTCGCCGCCTCGGGTCCCTCTCGACTCCGGCGATCCTGTGCGCTCCATGCCATTTAGACTCCACCATAGCCTCACCCGGAGTCCGTCAAGCCTCCCCATGGCCTCGACCCTTCCTCTCCCCTACCAGAGCACTTGCTCGACGGTGGCCGAAGCTCTTCTCCGCCGCAAGCCCTGCTGCTCCTTTCCCAGTCCTCCTCGCCGGAAATGGAGACCCCCACAGGATGCTCCACTCCTCGGGGAGCACGCCGGTGGTCGGAGCCTCGCCGGAGGTGGCCCGTGCCGCCGGGGCTCATCGCCGGAGCGCGGCCGTCCTCTGCCCCGTTGGCGCGCGTCGAGGAGAAAAAGGATACGGCCAAGAGGAGGCGTTGACCTGGCCAGGCGAGCCCCGCGCTTTTCCCTGACCCCACCTGACAGCGACCCAGGCGCCCGGCCCCGCCTCTGCCGTGTTGACCGGTACTGCCAGCGTGGATAAGTGGCGGCGCCCCCGCTACGAAGCCGTTTCCCTGCATGGGAAGTGTATTTCTGCAAATATGCCTTCAGCCCAGCCCCGCCAGCCGAACCAACTAGTTTGTGAACGTTCACTCGTTAGCAGCCAAAATGAACAGAATCTGTTTATTTTTCTGCTTATCGAGTGAATGGCCACAACTTTTCAACCGTAGCTCCAAACCAGGTGATTCCAAAGCCCACGTCTTCGTTTCGTCGAGCCCGTTCTGATGGAGTCATTTTCACCATGATTTCACATTCTGAAAATGACCATTTTTCCCTTGCCCATAAACAGCCCCCTTTGAGAGAGAACGGTTTCCGGCAAATCTTTTCGCGATCGTTCGACACTTTTTCCTGGAGTATTCCTCGACCCCCGGCAAGCCAACCTCTTATCATGAGCCCCGAACTTGCATGTTGACTTTGCTTGCACCTTGTGTGTTTGTAGTTGCAGATGTTTCTTATCGTTTTCGTTTGCAGTTACTCTATTATGCTTAACATGCATGCTTGTGTTTTCATGATATCTTTTGCCATGATAATTGGAATATTGTTATTGATAATGCCATGCCACTACTTTATTTTCATGTCATCATTATAAAATGTTATGATGATTGTGATACACCATTGATTTGCTAGTACTTGGTATTGTCATGTTCTTTGTGCTATAGTTGTTCACTTGAGAAGCGTGGTATTTTATTAAAGCATTCGTATGTTGCATGCTAGTTGTTGCATTCATGTTAAAAATGCTTGCATGATGATTGATGATGGAGAAGTTAATAATATGACTTAATAACAAACCTCCTCCGTCATCGATGGGATCGAGTCATAGTGCCACCAAATCGAGCTTTTCTTTCTAGTGCAACCACATTTGCCTGTTATGGGCAGGCCCTAACTGGGTCTATTGTCATGCCTCTCGCCGGTGCCTCCAATGAGGGAAGGTTATGGGCGTGCGGTACCCTGGCCCGGTAAGCAGACATAACCTTGTGTGCCCGTAGTTGGTTTTGAGCTCATGTCCCCGTTTGGGACCGTTTTGCCACGATGTGGCCGTTTTGCCACGACGGTGGCCGTTGGTGTCTGGGGTAGACACGGGGCCACCCATGACTTAGCCCAGTGGGGAGTGAGTTAGAGTGGCCGGGAGAGTGTCACGGCAGTAGGACGGTTCTGTTGGAGTGTCGTTGGTCCACCCGAATGGGAGTGCGAGGCTATGGGTTCCTTGGTGTGGGTACAGTGCGCTACCTCTGCAGAGTGTATTTCATCTATCGATAGCCACGTCCTCGGTCATGGGAACAAGTTTGTAGCAGGTCACACTATCGGGTCTTGGTCGAAATGGAGGATAAACCTGAAATAATTAAGCTGATGATTAATAAATAATGTGGTGACTTGGACTATGAGGTAGTCGTGAGTAATCACGAGGATGTGTTGATATGATCACGAGACGAGGTCTTGGTGAGTGTTGAACCAAGAGTGGCTCCATTTGTGATCCTGGAGTGATCATCGTTTGGTTAGAAGGTAACCCGTTGAACCGAGAATGGTTCCGTTTGTGATCCGGGAGTGATCACCGTTTGGTTACAAGGTAACCCATGGAACCGAGAATGGTTCTGTTTGTGCTCCGTGAATGATCATTGTTCGGTTGCGAGGCAACCCGTTGGAAAGAGAGTCCGAGGGACTCAGTGCACAAGTTTGGTTGCATTGCATGAGTAGTAATTTGTTATTTGCATTTAAAGAACCATGGTAGAATATGAGATGGTCGCACACAGTTAACATGTTATGTCATAATCGGATATGATTGGTAGTTTATTTTCAGCATAGTTTCATGATGCCATGCCATGTTTTGATTGAACTTATGCCATGTTTAGATAATGTCATGTTATGATCAAGATGCTATGCTATGCCATGTTTTGCCGTTTCCATGTTAGAAGTAAGTTTGATATGCCATGCTATTGCCATGCTATTAGATGCCATGATGTTGGTGCTTTGTTTGATTTATGATTCTAGTTAATACCATGCCATGCTTAGTTTCTGCTATGAGATAGGTTGTTGCATATGCTTGGTTCTTGCTTTGTCATCTGTTTGTTTGGATGCTATGTATTTGGTTGTCTTGCAAGTACATTCAATGTACTGACCTGGCGTGTCATGCCAATTTTGTAGGTCGTGCTCGAATTGTTTGCTTGTTCCGTCGTGCTAGGCCGTAATCTTGCCAGTCCTGTGAGTTTTGGAGCCCAACCAGAGTGATATGCTGCCAAACCAAGACTTCCGCCGCCATTTAATAGACTTCCGCTGCCAGTTAAATAGCCTTAGGGCTATGCCAGATAATTGTATTCATCAATGATGTAATCATATACACATGTATTTGGTGAATATTCTTGTACCTGGAATGCTGTATCATGGACCTGTCGTGCGTCAGGTGTTATCCTGGGCTGACGTGCGAAGGCCCCCTGCTCCATGCGGATCGGGGTGCCACATTCACGCTTGGCTTTGGCCTTGGCTTTGTTTTCACTTCCTTGGCAAAATCAACGATGGTTTTGAGGGAGTCTGCATGAGCATTTGAAGGCAGCGGAGGCCTGACCTTTTCATCGTTGGGCCGATGTAGTTCTCAGCAATGCAGTCATTCCAAGGTGGAGTGAAGGCAAACATGATCTGATATTTTCTCAGAACATTTTCATAATTGAACCATTTCTTCGCCCAATGACGGTGAATCCTTTGTAGCCTGTTATTTCTCTCAGTTGTAGTTTCAACTCCAGGTGTAGTTTTATAACTTTCGGGATCAGACATCTCAGCAGTTGTATTCTTCTCTCTGCCATGACCACCCTTTTTAGGATTTCCATCGGAGAAAAGTCTCATGGCGTCAGTGACTAGTTCATCCTCAGGCTAACTGTAAGCTGAGGGAATATCATCATCTTCTTCTTCGTATTTAGACTCGGATTTCTTCTTCGGTGTCTTGCGTGGCTTTGATGATTTTCTCCACCAGTCAATCTCATACGTTCAAACATGGGAGGCAACAGAGGCAATTCTCCTTCAGAACTAGACCGCTCTTCTGAACTTAGTGCCATGACCAACCTGTAAAACAAAATAGATGCGAGGGAAAACAGGGTAGTGTCATAAACATGCGCAGAAGCATTTTTGAATGAAAACTAAATGTTTTTGGAAGAAACAAAGAATCCATGGTATACCTTGAGAAGACATCATTGATAGATTTGTAACATGCCATAGAATGATTAAGGCAGAGTAACAACTATCTAATCTTTCAAAAAAGTACTCATGAACCCTAGATCCAGGAAAACTAGTATGAGGGTAAAACTACAAACCATACCAGTCATAACCTAGTGATTCCTAAGGATCTACTGCAAGGAAATAAATCAAAGAAAATGCGTGGGTAAGAACTGCGCTAGAACAGAGAAGTGGAAAGGGCTAGTTCCAGATCAAGGCGCCCTAACTTGGCAGCATGGATCGACTACGGCAATGCGGGAAGAAAGATTTACCTCACTAGCATGACCAACGGCGATGAGACTTCACCGGAGTTGCACGGCGAGGCACTTCGACGGAGTTGCTTCAAGCATGGGCTTGGGAGGAGAGCGGATGAGGGTTTGAGGAAGAAGTGAGGAAGAAGAAGCCATGAGGGGTATTTATAGCCCGCAAGCAGAACCACTTTTGAAATCTACGACCTACAAACGCGGGACATTCCACATTCAACGAACACAATCACGATCATGAGAATCGTGGGCACGTGTCAACCGTTTCCTGCGAAAATCTCGGAAACTGATGGGAGGCCGAAAGGTTTGAAGAAGGGCAAACGCCAAAAACAGATTAAGGTAGTTGATTTCATTCGTGGCCAAGGACGTCAGACTGAAATCTTCTTCAAATCAAATTGCATGCTTATGACGGACAACATAGATTGGATAAGAAAGAATAGAGGGATAACAGGCTCCGAATCAAAACACTCGGTCAAATGAGAGAAAAACACAAAACTACTAAGCTCTGAATGAGTTGACATTCGAACAAAACACAAACACATCGAAAAGCAAAGAATATGAATGAAACCACAAAGAACTAGCACCAATAATATAGATCTCGGGACTAAGGATAAACGAGTAGAATCTGTGAGATAAGTCATGCAAGAAGGGTTAGTTCTTTTCTGCAACCCACACTTGCATGGACAACGAGGATCTCATTTGCTTCATCTGAGCATGAATATTCCTTCGGCGAGATCTGTAGATCACCTGTGTATTCCGAGAGTAATCATATAATATGCATTGAAGTTATTTCTAGAGACATGAGTATAATGATTTGAGGAGGTACACATGTACTCCTTCTGTTTGACCGATACCCATTCGAGAAACTTCCTGCGCCATTTTGTGAATGATAATCATTTCCTTTAAGAGAATCACTCTACATGTTCAAGTTAGAAGTGACAGATAGACTGTCAATGATGCACTTCTTCACCTAGATTTGCTTTTTGGGTGAACCAGACCTGCAGTTAGTCACAACATATCGAGCAAATACCTTACCATTTTGTTGTTTGAAAAATTTGTAGTTCGAGTCATCAGCCTCATCAGAAACAACAGTGATGGGAGTATCATATCCTGACAGAATTGTAGGGTCGAGAGTTTTTCTTTTAGCAAGAACCCAACTCGTTCGAGGATACTATTCGGGAGTCCAGTAGCTTCCATCAACATTGAGTTTCCTTTCAAAACCCGGTCCTTCCTTTCGATGATTTTTGTGCAGTATTGACTTCTTGAGAACATCATAGAGAGTTTGATGCCCCTTGAGGCTCTTTAGCATTCCTATCTCAAGCAAGTTCTTTAGTTTACAATTTTCATCAGAGATAGCAACAAATTCCTCAGGAGAGGGGTTAGAAATATCATTCATAGTAGTTGCAATGTTCTTGATGACAGCATTAGATGTTTCAGCATGTGAGTCAGCATTGCTACATTCTAGGCATTTTAAGCAAGGAGGCACAAAATCATCAGGAAGTCAAACAGATTGCTCGGTGAAGAGAGAAGCTTTTTCTTTCGCAAGTGCGTTATGAGATTCTTTCAGTGACTCGAGTTCTTGATTCCTGTTAAGGATTTCATCTGATAAACTCTCGAAGTCGACCGAAAGGGAATCATATCGGTTGGAAAGATCATCGATAGTTAAAGTAAAAGCATCATGCCCTTCGATCAACTTTTGATTCTTCTCCATCTCTTGGACAAGTAATCCTTCGGTTTTCCTAAGATTCTTCTCAAGCATTTCAAGCTCATCTTGTTGAGATTTTGCAATCTTAACAAGTTTAGCATAGGCAATGTATTCAGGAGAATAGCCATTCATGGATTTTTGGTGTTTTGCCGATACCTGATCCTTAGATGGCTTTGCCATGAGACAGAATGCAATTGGTTCATCATTACTTGAAGAATCATCATGAGTATCTTATTCGAGTGATTTCTTAGATGATTCATAGATAACGAAGGCATTGCTCCTTCATACCCTTCTATGAAGCTCCCCATCGGACGTCCCATCTTTAGAATCCATTTTCATTTTAGCACATACTCTGTTCAACTATGAGATTTTCTTCATATTGGATTCGATAGTTGCTTTGGATTACGCGTCAGTGACTGGCCTCATCGAAGAGCATGATGAATATTCATTTTTCTTCGAGATCTTAGTATGACGATTCATTGGAGTAAATCCATTGCAGTGAAGATATTTCCATCTGTTGCAGGGTTTTCCTTCCCAGCAAGGGCAGTCTGCTATGAGATGACCGAATTGTTTAGACTTGAAGCACTTCATTTCTTTCGGAGGTAACTTTCTTGAAGATTTAGGCAAGTCAAATTCATCATCATTTCTGAGGCATAGATTTTGTCTTCTGAGATCACTTAGCCTTTCTATGAGCATTTCAAGTTCTCTTGTGATAGTGTGTTGATTCTCAACATCTTCTTCTTGTGAGTTGCCATAATTTGAAAGAATTTCCCCTTCACTTTCCGAAGAAGATTCTTGATCTCCATTTTCAAGTTCCATCTTTTCTTCATGAATGGGCAATAGCGTCATGATCTCAACATACTTCGTAGTCTGGTCTTTGCTTGATTTCAGCTACAATGGGATCAAAGGTTGGATCAAGGGCACTCAATAGCTTGTTGACCACATCTCTATTGGCGATATCAATTACTCCTCGTGGATGAAGTCTTTCGACAATGTTTGTCAATCAATCAGTGAGTTCCATAGCACTTTCCTTATGAAGACTTCTGAAACCAGCAAACATGGCATGAAGCATTTGAGTGTGAGGATCTGTTCTGGCAACGAATTCTTCATGAGCATTTTTATAGCATCCAAGAGTTGCTTTGCAGTGTCAAGGTTTTGATACCGAATGAAAATTTCTTTGGTAATGCTTTCATAGATAATGTCATTTTCTTGTGCATTCAACCGTAGCATAGCTTTGTCATCGGAAGTGGGAGCATCAAGTTGCTGAATGGTGTATCCATTTTTGACAATCTCCCACAAGTCTATGTTGATGGCTTAAATTCTGATTCTGATTCTTTCTTTCTAGTACAGATAATCATTTCCATCGAAGATAGGGTATCTTTCAGAGTGCGAGGCTCTACCTGCATATGACATACTCAAAACTCCAAGGACGTTAGACCTTTAATAAACAGAGACAGGGAGTACCTGCTCTAATACCAATTGTTAGGACCGAGAGTATATCGTCCAAAGGGGGGTGAATGCGAGATTCAAAATATTGAGTGAAAGTTTTGAACTGATCCCAAACACAGCAGCGGAAACAAGGTACGATATAAAAGAACTCAATCAAGCACGATGTTGAGGAGCATTTCTAACGACATCGAAAGCAATTATGGTAGGGGCTTGAGATATCATAGGTTTAACTACAATGATAGTAATGCAACAAGCAAACACATGTAATAGCAAGAGGCATAACATGACATGAATTGTGAGAGAAAAAGCACGAGAGTTAACAGTAAAGAGGTGAATGAAAAGACATAGGACGAGCACACCAGTCTAAACAGGGTGAACACGAGGAGAAATAACTAAATGATAGGAATGACTAAAGGGACAGAAGAGAATACAACAGGATGAACAACTAACAATAATTAATGAGGATGATAGACTGAATGAAATGCAACAGACATAGTAGATCAGATAAACTATCGTCACGGAGCACAAAAAGTAAGCTGCCAAAGGTAATGCAGCAGAGTAGAATGAACCAGTGGTGCTCGATGGCGATAGATGGATTTGGTAGACCAGGCCACCCTTCTACCAAGGGACTAAGTCTAGTTGGAGGGGTTGTGACTTAACACGGAAGATAAACTCTGTTCGCCCTATTCTCCTTCAACTCGGAGCTGATCAGAGTCCAGTTGATTTCACTCGTGGTAGATACTTGCTGGCGATCTCCAAACCTTCGGTCGACCTTCGTGAACCACAATCACGGTTGGTTGCTGAAGATCTAGCTCGGTAAAGACAACAACTCTTCGACACTCGAGCGGAAACCTATCCGTCTTGAGAGTGCGTAGCTCTCAAGAGTAATAGCTACAAGAACTCTAACTCAGAACTACTAAGATGCTAAACCACTGTCTAAGTTTGGGCTCTTGATTTTTCTCTCGGTGGATCTTAAAGTCAAATCACTCGAAGAGGGGTTGCTCAAATCAATCTTCTCAGAAATCTCAAGTGGAGCAGCCAACGGGCAATGTTGGAGCGCGGTGGCTATCTATAGCCGCAGCCTTCCCTAATGGGAAATGACCAATTTGGACATGAGGAGCAGCCAATGGCTGGAAGATACGAGTCCAACGGTTAGAAATAGAGCACAACGGTAACATTATTTGTGGAGTAAGTAATGCTAGCTCCTCAGTTCGAAAGATATCTCCTGCAGCACAAAGAACAACTACTGTTAGGTAATCATTAGGAGCATAAAGAAATTTCTCTCGCATCTTTCATAGGTTTTGGGCTAAGCATCACCGTGGATCTAAGCTTCGAGAACCTATACCCCTCTTAATAGTACGGAGGTCCTATGACTCAAATGAATGAAAGAAGAACAACGAAATGAATAATACGTCTTCACTTTCTCTTCGACTTCCATTCTCTGCAGTCAATTTCTTCGGACAACAACTCTGAACCAATTGCTTCGCTTCAGCAATGAAGTTTCAAGAGGTTAACTCTTCAAATCAATCTTCTCGTCTACATGTCTTCAATAGATGTAGCTCGTTCTTCTCTTTAGCGCAGATATACTTCGGTGAAGTTCCTCGAACTTAGCACCAGAGATAGCATTCTCTAAGGTTCTGTATGGACTACTTCTCTATGTATGCAATTGAAAACAAATCAATCCATACCTGTTTCTGTCAACAATCTCCAAAACACAGGAAGGCAGATATTGCACCAACAGATGTTTTGCCCTAGTCATCTTCCCGGCTTCACAAGCACCACATAGATGGTCCTTCTTGAACTTGACGCCCTCGATGCCAATGATATGCTTCTCCTTCACAAGAGTGTCCAAGTTCCTCATGCCAGCATGCCCTAGCCTTCGATGCCAAAGACATCACTCTGAAGCTTTGGTAGAAGACATACGACAAGCTGTGGTCCTGCAGAGAAATCTACCATGTGCAGATCATCCTTTCATAACCTTCGAAGACTTTAGATTTGTCAAAAGCCATTAGCACAAGGCATCGATATTTTCCCAATATCACAATCAAGTCAAGATCAAAAAGCATTGAGACAATCATTAAGTTGTATCCATGGGATTCAAGATGAATCACTTTATCCATGTGTTGATCCTTTGAGATAGTAACTCTACCTAGACCCAATACCTTGCTTTTACCTATGTCAGCAAATGTGATATGGCTTTTTGTAGATGGTCGAAGAGTAGAATCCATGAGAAGACTTCTATCACAAGTCATGTGGTTAGTGCATCCACTGTCCATGATCCATTCAGTAGCTTTCAGAGTGGTACCCTAAATGCAGTTAGTAGGATAGGATTCACAAAGAGTATTGTAAAGGAGAAACATTTCACGGCATATGCTATTATGAAATGTAAGATTCTTTGATGGTATGATAGGATGTTCATCAAGAAATCCATGGACAAAGTAAATGGTAAGACCATTTTGGCATTTTATCTTGCGTCCAACAAGATGTTTTAGGTCCCCAACATTGTCTTCATAAGTGAATGATTTTCAGCTGGAGACCTGACCCTGCAAGAGAAGTTAATTCTTCTTAACCACCCACATCTGAAGGGGTGGCTTAGAAGCAATGAGTCTAAGTGCAGCATCTGAGAACTTTGGTTTTGAAGCCCTAGCAAATAGTTTTGCAGGAGGTGAATAATACTCGAAAGAATATGCAGACAAGTTCTTTGATTTGTGAACATAGAGGTTTGAAGAAACATGCTCAGATTCATGAGTCTGAGTATAGTTTCCCTTCAAAACATTGCCGTTAGGGTGACCATATGAAGTCCTCTATTTGTATGAAGCCTCTGGGTCATATGAAGCCTTTGGTCTTTGGTTTGTCATCTTCCCTGGTGGTGTCATGATGACATTCACGGGAAGCTTCTCAAGACGACTTTTAGGAACCCAGTTCTTCTTCACAGGTGACCCGTTCCTGCTGTTAGTTCCAATAAACCTGGCAAACACTTCACTGTTCTGGTTCTTGACAAGTTTATAGTTGGAGTCAAATGACTCATCAATGGTAACAGGGTTAGCGCAAGTGAAACCAGATAAGGTGGATGGATCCAGTGAAGGTCCCTTTGCAAAAATCCATGTAGTTTTGGTGTACTTCTCAGGCTTCCCGTAAGAGCCATCAACATTCATTTTCCTCTCAAAACCAACACCCTCTTTCCTATGGTTTTGGTTTGGAATCATTTTGTTGAGGACATCACATAGAGTCTGATATCCTTTGAGGATTTTGTACATGCCTGTTTGAAGCAATGTCTTCAACCTGGCATTCTCATCAGCAATATTAGCGGCATCTTCTGAAGAGGGTTTAGTTACCACATCAACAGTTGAAGATATTGCAACTTCAGAAGCAGTAGAACATTCAGCAGTAGAGATAGCATTGTCACGCTCAAGGCATTTTAAGCAAGGTGGCACAAAATCTTCCTGAGCGGAACTGATCTGTTTGAGCGAGTAGTGAATCGTTTTCCTCTTGAAGATCTTCATGAAACGCTCTCAGTTTCTCTAGATCTTGCTTCCTTTGAAGATAATCATAGGAAAGCTTCTGATGAGTAGCTGAGAGGGTTTCATGACGACTTTCAAGTTCCTCGTACTTATCTTGGAGATTTTTGATGTCTTCGATTAAGTACTGAGTTCGATTCATTTCCTCGTCCAACAGGTCATCGCTTTTTTCTAGCAATTTTTGAACCTTTTCCATGGTTGTTTGTTGCTTAGTTACAATTTTAGCAAGAGTTTTATAGCTGGTTTTGGATTCACAATCATAGTCATCTTCACTAGAGGTTTGAAAGTAAGCATTGCGTGAGTTTACCTTAGCACCTCTTGCCATGAAGCACTAGGTAGGAGTAGAGTGGTCGTCATCATTAGCTTCAGCATTGGCGACATGACCATTGTCTTCAGTGTTGAAGATAGACTTGGCGACGAATGCCGAAGCTAGAGCCAGACTCGCAACGCCAGAGTCAGACTCCTCCTTCAACTCTTCCTCGGCCTCCACAGAAGCAGACTCCTCCTTTGAATCCATTTCCTTGCCAATGAAAGCACGAGCCTTGCCAGATGAACTCTTCTTGTGAGATGAAGACTTTGAACAAGACTTTGAGGATTTCTACTTCTTCTTCTCGTCAGAGTCATATTCCTTACTCTTCCTCTTTTTCTTTGCTTCCTTGTCCCACTGAGGAAATTCAGATATGTAGTGGCCTGGCTTCTCGCATTTGTGGCATGTTCTCTTCTTGTAGTCACGAGTGGAAGCATCGGCATTTTTGGAGCTAGATTTTGATGACTTTCCGAAGCAATTCTTCTTGGAGAACTTCTGGGACTTTCTCACAAGCATTGCTAGCTCTTTGCCTAAGTCTTCATGATCATCGAAACTGCAGCCAAATTCTTCAGATGAGGATACAACCTTTGCCTTCAAAGGACGAGATTGGCCATAGTTGGGACCATAGATATCTCTCTTCTCAGATAGTTGGATCTCATGTGTGTTGAGCCTCTCAAGTATATCAGATGGATCGAGTTCTTTGAAGTCAGGGTGTTCTTGGATCATCAGCGATAGGGTGTGAAATGAGCTGCCAAGTGATCTCAATAGCTTTTTCATGACTTCATGCTTGGTGATCTCAGTGGCGCCAAGTGCGCGAAGCTCATTTTTGATATCAGTAAGATGGTCGAAAGTGAGTCGGACATTCTCATTGTCATTCCTCTTGAATCGGTTGAACAGATTGCAAAGCACGTCGATTCTTGAGTCTCTCTGAGTTGAGACTCATTCGTTGACCTTGGACAGCCAGTCCCAGACTAGCTTCCCAGATTCCAGAGCACTCACACAGCCATACTGCCCTTTGGTCAGATGACCACAAATGATGTTCTTGGCAGTTGAGTCCAGTTGCGCGAACCTCTTGACATTAGCAGCGGTGACACCATCACTGACTTTGGGAACGCCAGTCTTGACGACATACCAGAGCTCGTTGTCAATGGCTTCAAGATGCATGCTCATCTTATTCTTCCAGTAGGGGTAATCAGTGCCATTGAAGATGGGGCACGCAACAGAGACCTTGATTATCCCTGCAGTTGACATAGCTAAAACTCCAGGTGGTTAAACCGAATCACACAGAACAAGGGAGCACCTTGCTATGATACCAATTGAAAGTGCTAGTTATCGACTAGAGGGGGGGTGAATAGGCGATTTTTATGAAAGTCTTCAAGACGACAATGTCTTTGAAGACAAACAAACAAATACAACCTAGACATTATGTAGTGGAAGATAAACTACACTAGCCATGCCATAGTGTCGGTGCAACAAACATTCACGTTTGCGGCCCGAACTCATGCACATGCGTGTTGTTGATCATACATCATGTACCAATGCATGACATAAAGATAAGCCAGGGAAGCTCTCTTTGTGAGATCAAGGAGAGCATTAAGAAGATCAAGTTGACAGAAGATCACCTCAGGAGAGCCTCCCTTGCCGAGAAGGAGAGCCTGGCCGGGTCGAAGCTCCACCTGAGGGACGAGACTAGTTCTCCACGGCAAGGTTTCCAAGGTCGTCAAGATCAGAACCCGCCAGGCTCCTTGCCGGCAGGCCTTCACTAAGACGCCACCGCTCCACCTCATCATACCCAAGTCATTAATCAATGTGGTGTCAAGCTATCAAATAACAAGGTGGATCATGTCAGGCACGTGGCAGCATGGTGGGGGAGAGATTAGCTTTACTGACACCCGTCCAGGTGGCATGTCATGCTAATAAGGAGAAGATGGATAAGTAGCATGACAGGCTTGCTGGGCTTCAACCTCAACACGACACCTAGCAGTGCATTTAATGCACTTTGTACCAACTGGCAGAGTTAGGCAAGATAGCACTGTTAGCTATCTAATCACACCAAAATGACTGTTTTGCCACTGTGGTTGCCCCTTAAGCAATAAAAGGAGGCCCGTGGCAACCTAGAAAAGGTTTCAAATTTTAGATCCCCCAACACTTGTATGTGCATGATGCTCCCCCTGAGGCACCCTTGCCGGGCTGGAGCATGTCGTCTCTCCGTGTTCCTCCAGATCAATCCACCACAGAAGTAGTAGTGTTCTATGCTGCAAAGCGGCCCGAACCTGGGTAAAGGAGAGTTGTCCATCGCCACGCTACCTCTGCTATTTCTGCTCTTTATGCAATGTGACCGTCCCCTTGCCGAACCACAAAGGGGCACCCCTGCCCATAGGTGATTGTGCTTCCACGCTGACATCTTTGGAATGCCAGGTAGGGGGCTTCTCTTGCTAGAACCTGAAGCAGCAACTAGCACGTCGATCTTCATCATATTCTACATCGTCCATGGCTCCCAAGAAGATAAGCAGTGTGGAGACACATCCTTCTGCTTCGAAGGTTTCGTCACCTGCAGCTGCAGGTGCTACGGATTTGGTGACTGCAGCGGGCGGTGCGGCTAACATTCCCACTGCAACTAGAACAGGGGCTGGGGCCGCAGGTGCAGCCCAACCTCTTCAACTTGCTGGCGATCATGCTTCCGCCAATCTGGGTCATGGAGACGCCCAGCTTCCTCCTCCCCACCCCACCCCACCGGCAAGCTCAACCAACATGGCGTCGACACCCGCTGTGGTGCGAGCCAAGATCCACTGGCTGCATTGTCTAGAGGGGCGGCGACAGGACGCACGCCTCGTCCCGTGCTGGGCGAGCACGACAAGACCCCTAGTGGCATCGTCGATCCACAACGACCGTGCCTGCATGGGAAAGGCCCAGCTGATCAGGAACTTGGCCTTCAAGAACAACTTCGGCCGCGCCAGACTGCCTTGGTGATTGGTCCAAGACGGCAGAAGCACAACAATGCTCCTTTTGGCTCGTCCAGGAGTCGATCAGTGTCGCGCTCGACCTCCCACGCCATGCCAGGGATGGTGGCGGAAGCGATGGCCAGGGCTCAGCTGTTGCTGAACTTCCCACCAGCAATAGACAAGATGGATGAATGGAGAGATACCATCCAAAGTCTCATTGGGTTTGCTGAGGCCAACAAGTCATCTTGTGTGGAGCCTTCGCGGCGCCCGCAAGTGACACCGACAACCTTTGTTGGTGGCGAAGTTGAGAGGACCGCGCCTACGGTGCAGTCCCCTCCGCGGCAGCCCACCCAAGGGCAACTACAGTGAGCTCAGCAACCCCAAGACGTCGATGATCCCGATGAGGTGTTGATGGCCTCATCTGATCCACAACTCCAGCAAGATCAACACCATGTATTGAGCGACATGAGGAAGGAAGATGCCCGCGTCACCATTGAGCAGCGTCGCGAGGCACGTAGTCAGCCAGACAGGCGTAATGGACCCGATGTCGACGAACCCGCGCCCAGTGCAGGCGGGTACATACCTTACGAGGTAGGGTGCCCCGCCTTCACTTGCGAGTTGTGGCAAGTCCATTGGCCATCTTCTCGCACCTTCAAGCCTGACCTGCCAGAGAAGTATGATGGAAAACTGAACCCGACACAGTTTTTAGGAATCTATACAATCGCCGTTCAAGCTGCAGGGGGAAGGGATGAGAAAGTGCTTGCCAATTACTTCCCATTGGCTCTCAAGCCTAATGTGAGGTCTTGGCTGATGCACTTGCTAGAGGACTCCATTTCTTCCTGGGCAAACATATGCAATGAGTTTGTTGGCGCCTTCACATGCGGCAATCAAGAACCGGGGCAACCTAGTGACTTGCAAGCCCTTCTACAAAAAGAAGGGGAAAGTTTGCGCAAGTATTTGCAGAGGTTCAGCTGAGTGCACCGCAACATCCCAAAGATACACCCGGCAGCTGTGATTGCCACATTCCATACGAATGTGCGCAACCGCAGAATGCAGGCCAAGATGAATGTTCGATTACCCAAAACTTTCAGTGAACTCTACACGTTGGCGAACAACTACGCTCGTGATGAAGAAGGGAGAAGACTTCTAGGGGAGGAGGTTGGTGTCCAAGTCGATTCGGAAGATGACGACGGCACTGCCACCCCTAAGAAAAAGAACAGAAAGCGCAACAAGAAGTGTAAGGACAAAGCAGTGATGGTCGTTGAGAGCTCTGGTGATCTTAGCACCGGCAATAAAGCAAAGACTGAGGCGCCCGGCAAGGAGGCTACTACTTGCGCTGACTGCCGGGCGGCAACGGCTGCTGAGAAAACCGAGAAGTCTGACGGGCCATACTGCAAGATCCATAGGAACAAGGGTCACGATCTCCAGGATTGCAAACAAGTTGAATAGTTGCTGGAAAAGCAGAAAGCTGAGTATGAAAGGCACGACAAGGAGAGAGGTCAGAACGATGCTGGCGGAAAAGGCCGAGGTGGCCGCAGTGGGCACCATGGCAAGCCCGATTGGCAGAAAGAGAAGCCCACCAGGGGTCATGAGAAGAAGGAAAATGAAGATGACAGTGAAGAAGATGATGAAGAGACCAGTGAGCAGCAGTTTCAGAAAGCTACGGAGGCAATGTGCATTGACGGGGGTGCATCCTTTCACTCCTCTCACCGCCAGCTCAAGCAATGGGCGTGTGAGGTTAATGTGGCAGAACCAGTAGCAAGCGCTTGAGAACCACTTAAGTGGTCCCGCACGCCCATCATCTTTGACATCAAGGATCATCTAGATCGCACTATTGCAGTTGGATGCTTGCCGTTGTTGGTTTCGCCAACAATTTGCAACCTCAAGGTCACCAAGATGTTGGTTGACAGCGGGGTAGGGTTGAATGTGCTAAAAAAGCTCCAAATTTCTGATGAAGACCTGAAAAAGATTGTCACCTTCCAGGGGACCAACCAAGGGAGGAGCTAGCCGAAGGGAAAAATTACCTTGCCAGTAAGATTTGGTGGGGAAATAAACTTCAGGACTGAGAAGATTGGGTTCGATGTCGTTTATGTTCCCCTGCCATTCAACAGGATCCTTGGCCGTCCAACACTGGCCAAGTTCATGGCGGCATCCCATTATGCATATAACACTCTGAAAGTGCAACTAATCCCTGGGTGGTTTTCATAATTCATAACAACATATGGCTCATTGAACTAATATCCATTCAAGATAAATATTTCAGTACGTTCAATGAATGGCATGGCATGGACTAGAAATGTGGACCCCTCAAAATGCTAAGGTCATATATTAGCAAAAGCTCAAGACTCTTCGTCTTTGTTTTAGCGATCCAAGATCACATTGAGTCCATAGGAAAGCCAATACTATTAAAAGGGGGTGAGGTGTTGCTTAATGACTTGCTTGCTCAAATGCTTAGTGATATTGCTCCAAAACCCTAAACCACTTTCTCCATCCAAAGATGTCAAAACCCTAAACTCCAACTCAGCCCCACCGATTATTTCTATCCGGTGCCACCGAGTTCATATGGCATAGCCACAACCAGAAACCCTAACAGTTCAGTCACACCAATACGGATCTCGATCTCACCGTGATGGCCTTGCCAACTCACTGTTATCAGTTGCAATTATTTTGGTCTCACCGAAATTGCAATCGGTATCACTGAGATGGCTTGACCAATTCTATGTTGCCATATTGCTTCAATTCGGTCCCACTGAGTTGACGCAATCGGCGCCACCAAGATGAGGTTTGCCCTAAGCCCTAGCAAATCGGTCCCACCGAGTTGTTGCAGTCTGTCCGACTGAGATTCCTAATGTTCACATTTTTGAACTAATCGGTGCCACCAAGTTGAGCTATTCGGTCTCACCGAGATGGGTCAAATGTGTGCAATGGTTGGATTTTGTGTGGAGGCTATATATACCCCTCCACCCCTTCTCCATATGAGAGACAGCCATCAGAATGTACCTACACTTCCACCATACATTTCCTGAGAGAGAACCACCTACTCATGTGTTGAGATCAAGATATTCCAATCCTATCACAAGAATCTTGATTTCTAGCCTTCCCCAAGTTGCTTTCCACTCAAATCATCTTTCCACCATATCCAAATCTATGAAAGAGAGTTGAGTGTTGGGGAGACTATCATTTGAAGCACAAGAGCAAGGAGTTCATCATCAACTCACCATTTATTACCTTTTGGAGAGTGGTGTCTCCTATATTGGTTATGTGTCGCTTGGGAGCCTCCATCAAGTTGTGGAATTGAACCAAGAAGTTTGTAAGGCCAAAAATCTTCGTGTCTCCATTGCATTTGCCTTCTCCAAACCCTTCCCTTTACCTTCATATGCAATGTTTTACTTTGCACTTTTTAGGTTGATTGCTTGACTTGTGCTAATTGCTAAAATCTACCCACAACTAAAATTGGGAAAAGGTTAGATTTTTATTTGGTCAAGTAGTCTAATCACCACCCCTCTAGACATACTTTTGATCCTACACACTCTGAAGATGCCTGGTCCTATGGGAGTCATCTCCATCCCGTCGGATAAGAAAGATGTGGTCATCTATGTGGATAAGATGTATAGAGACGTGGTCGCATCGGAGGCTATCAAGGCCTCGGCTCCCACCAAGGAGGAGAAGAAAGTTAAGGGAACCACCAAGAACACCGACAAGGAACCGGGGAAGTGCGCCTCTCCGGAGTGCGCTGCGCCTTGTAGCGACTTGCCGGAAAGTTCGGCTGGCAAAAGATCCAAGGTTGCCCCTCCAGCAACCAAAGTTCCAGCACAGCACGATGGCACTAATGGTACTTTCACCATTATTGCAACCCTAGACGACAAATAGGAAAGATCGCTTGTTACCTTCCTGCGGGCGAATGCCGATGTGTTTGCCTGGCAACCATCTGACATCCCCGGTATTCCCAGGGAGGTAATCGAGCACCACCTTGATGTCTATCCTCATGCCCGTCCCGTCAAGCAGAAAGTTAGAAAGCAAGCATTGGAGCGGCAACAGTTCATTGCCGAGGAGATTAAGAAACTTGAAGCAGCAGGTTTGGTCAGAGGAGTACTGCATCCAACTTGGTTAGCAAATCCAGTGGTGGTACGCAAGGCAAATGGGAAGTGGAGACTTTGTATTGACTTCACTGACTTAACAAACTTGTCCAAAGGATCCATTCCCCTTACCGTGCATTGATCAGATCGTTGACTCCACCTCAGCATGTGATTTCTCTCCTTCCTTGATGCGTAATATGGCTACCATTAGATCTTCATGGCCAAAGAAGATGAAGAGAAGACCACGTTTATTACCCCATGTGGCATGTACTGCTTTGTACGTATGCTGTTTGGGCTAAAAACATTGGTTCTACATTTGCAACGGCCGTATAGATTGCTTTTGAACCACAGCTGCACAGGAACATTGAAGCATATCTGGATGATACATTGGTAAAAACCAAGGACATGTCTACACTCATTCAAGATTTGGAAGAAACCTTTGCAAATTTGCGAAAGATCAACTTGAAGCTCAACCCAGAGAAATATGTGTTCGGTGTTCCGCCAGGCAAGCTCCTTGGGTTCTTTGTGTCTCAATGAGGGATGGAAGCCAACCACAACTAGATCAAGGCAATAGAATAGATCCAAGCCCCGAAGGCCGTCAAGGACGTGAGGCGTCTGGCCGGCTATGTTGCCGCACTAAGCAGGTTCATTTCAAAATCCGCCGAGTGTGCCCTTTCGTTCTTCAAAATCTTGAAGAAGGCTGGTCCGATAAATTGTACTTCAGAGGCAGAGGCGGAGGCTGCGGGCATTAAAAGCTTACCTTTCCTCTGCTCCAACCCTGGTCACACCTAAACCACAAGAGCAGATGCTACTGTATCTGGCAGCAACAAACCAAGTGGTTAGTGCTGCCTTGGTGGTGCAAAGAGAAGTGGATAGCGAAGAAACTACTGCGACAGAACCACTCAGTGATAAATCAACTTTATCACCGACAGGGCCTGATGGTGACAATGAAGGGGAGCCACAAATTGGTGCTGGTAAGCGGATGGCGTTAGCTAGAAAGAAGATGGTGCAACGACCAGTTTACTTTGTCAGCTCCCTATTGCAGGGGGCTAGGTCAAGGTATTCTGGGGTCCAAAAGTTAATACTCGGCGAGGAGGTTGTGCCATTACTTTCAAGCTCATGAAATCACAGTTATGACCCGCCTTTCGTTGCAGTGTATCCTGAGGAACCCCAAGGCCACCGGTAGGATAGTAGAATGGGCATTAGAACTGTCAAGTTTCGATTTGAAGTTTGAAAGCACGACAACTATCGAAAGTAGAGCACTGGCAGAATTCATAGCACAATGGACACCAACACCCAATGAAGAGGTTGTGGAAATGGTCCTCCCCGGCAAGGAAGCCCCCGAGGAATGAATCGTGTACTTTGACGGTGCTTCCTCGCTCCAAGGTGCTGGGGCTGGAGTGTTACTCATTGCACCCACCGGAGAACACCCCAAGTATGTTATCCAAATGCATTTCCCCAGGGAAGATGCCACCAACAACACAATAGAGTATGAAGGACTCCTTGTCGGGCTTGGAATTGAGTTGGGGATAAAGAAGTTAATCATACGCGGCGACTCTCAGCTCACTGTGAAGAAAGTGAATAAGGATTACCAGAGCCCATTGATGGAGGCGTACGTGGAAGAGGTGAGGAGGCTGGAGGAACACTTCAACGGGTTACAAATAGAACACATACCCCGTGCGGAAACCAGCATTGCCGAACACCTGTCGAAGTGCGTTGCGCAGAAGCTTCCTATGGAATGAGGAACTTTTGTATTCCACCTAAACCAACCATCAGTTTCTCCATCAGCATTGGCCAGGAAAAGAAGAAAACTCAACACCGGCAAACATTTCCCAGCAGAGCTCCCTGAAGCCGTTGGTGAGAAGGTTGTCGGCGGAAACCCTATGCTAGCTGGCAAGATGCGTTCTCTCGCAGAACTTCAAGTTCTTGCTGTCGAGGTAAGCTCTCCCACGGCAGAGGAGATGCCGTTAGTCTTTGTCGTTGAGCCTCAAGCTCCGGCATGGGCGCGGCATATAGTCCAATTCTTGAAAACTAGAGAACTTCCTGACAATCCAGACGAATCTGAGAAAGTGGCCCGGCAAGGAGCAACAGACAGGCAGAAAGGATGAATGCTGAAGTATTGCGGGGGCTGAAGATAAGAACCTTTGATAGATTGTGAAAATGAGGCAAGCACTAGATTGATGAGTTGCCGATGGTTCTTTGGTTAATCAAGACGACACCAAATCGAGCTACTGGCCAGACCCCCTTCTCCCAAATAATATGGTGCAGAAGCAGTGCTCCCCATGGAACTCGTATACGGGTCACCTCGAGTACTTGCCTACGATGAAGTAGCATGCTACTTTTTGAGCTTGCGTTGATATTTTCCTTGAAGAGGAAAAGGTGATGCAGCAAAGTAGAGATAAGTATTTCCCTCAGTTAAGAACCAAGGTATCAATCCAGTAGGAGGCACAAGCAAGTCTCCAATCTATGCACCTATGCAAACTAACAAATAATTGCACACAACACGAAAAAGGGGTTGTCAATCCCTTCACGATCATGAACAAGAGCGAGATCTAATAGAGATAGGTATAAAAGATAAATAAAAGAGAAAACTAAAGTAAACTTAAATAAATTGCAGCAAGGTATTTTTGGTTTTTTGGTTTATAGATCTGAATATATATGATGGAAAATAGACCTAGGGGCCATAGGTTTCACTATAGGCTTCTCTCTTGAAAGAAATGGTAAACAAATTGTTGTCCAGCAATTGATAGAAAAGCGCAAAGTTATGAGGATATCTAAGGCATTGATCATGAATATAGGCATCACGTCTGTGACAAGTAGACCGAAACGATTCTGCATCTACTATTATTACTCCACACATCGACCGCTATCCAACATGCATCTAGAGTATTAAGTTCATAAGAATATAGTAATGCCTTAAGTAAGATGACATGATGTAGAGGGATGAACTCAAGCAATATGACATAAACCCCATCTTTTTATCCTTGATGGCAACAATACAATATGTGACTTGCTACCCCTTTGTCACTGGGTGAGGACACCACTAGATTGAACCCAAAACTAAGCACGTCTCCCATTGCAAGAAAAACCAATCTAGTTGGCCAAACCAAACCGATAGTTCGAAGAGAAAAGAAAAGATATCTTAATCATGCATAAAAGCGTTCAGAGAAGACTCAAATAATATTCATAGATAATCTGATCATAAATCCACAGTTCATCGGATCTCAACAAACACACCGCACAAGAATATTAGATCGGATAGAACTCCAAGAACATCGAAGAAAACATTGTATTGAAGATCAAAGAGAGAGAAGAAGCCATCTAGCTACTAGCTATGGACCCATAGGTCTGTGCTAAACTACTCATGCTTCATCGGAAGGGCAACAAGGTTGATGTAGAGGCCCTCCATGATCGAATCCCCCTCTGGAAGGGTGCGAAAAAAGGCCCCAAGATGGGAACTCACAGGAACAGAGGCTTGCGGCGGCGGAAAAGTTTTTTGGTGGATGCTTCTGATGTTTGGGGAATATTTGGGAATTTATAGTGCAAAGATCAGGGTTGGGGGACTCCCGAGGGGTCCACAAGCCAGGGGTGCCCCCCCTAGGGTGTGCCCAGGGGGCTTGTGGGGTCCTCGTGAGTCTTCTGACCCCCTCCCCAAGTCTTCTGGGTGTCTTCTAGTCCAAGAAAAATCATCGCAAAAGTTTTACTCTGTTTGGACTCCGTTTGACATTCCTTTTGTGTCGAACTCAAAAACAAGGAAAAAACTGAAACTGGCACTAGGCTCTAGGTTAATAGGTTAGTCCCAAAAATAATATAAAATAGAATATTAATGCATATAAACATCCAAAATAGATAATATAATAGCATGGAACAATCAAAAATTATAGATATGTTGGAGACGTATCAAGCATCCCCAAGCTTAATTCCTGCTTGTCCTCGAGTTGGTAAATGATAAAAACAGAATTTTTGATGTGGAATGCTACCTAACATATTTATCCATGTAATCTTCTTTATTGTGGCATGAATATTTATATCCATAAGATTCAAAACAAAAGTTTAATATTGACATAAAAACAATAATACTTCAAGCATACTAATAAAGCAATCATGTCTTCTCAAAATAACATGGCAAAAGAAAGTTATCCCTACAAAATCATATAGTCTGGCTATGCTCCATCATCATCACACAAAGTATTTTATCATGCACAACCCCGATGACAAGCCAAGCAATTGTTTCATAATGTCGATGTTCTCAATTTTTTTCAACTTTCATGCAATACATGAGCGTGAGCCATGGATATAGCACTATAGGTGGAATAGAGTATGGTGGTTGTGGGGAAGACAAAAAGATGGAGAAAGTCTCACATCAACTAGGCAAATTAATGGGTTATGGAGATGCCCAACAATTGATATCGATGCGAGTGAGTAGGATTGCCATGCAACGGATGCACTAGAGCTATAAGTGTATGAAAGCTCAAAAAGAAACTAAGTGGGTGTGCATTCAACTTGCTTGCTCATGAAGACCTAGGAAAATTTGAGGAAGCCCATCACTATAATATACAAGCCAAGTTCTATAATGAAAAAATCCCACTAGTATATGAAAGTGAAAAAATAGGAGACACTCTATCATGAAGAACATGGTGCTATTTGAAGCTCAAGTGTGGAAAAGGATAGTAGCATTGTCCCTTATCCCTTTTTCTCTCATTTTTATTGTTTGGGCTTCTTTAGCCTCTTTTATTTTTTTATTTGGGCTTCTTTGTCCTATTTTATTTTTAATGAAGTCCAGAGACTCATCCCAACTTGTGAGGGAATCATAGCTTCCATCATCCTTTCCTCACATGGGACAATGCTCTAATAATGATGATCATCACACTTTTATTTACTTACAACTCAAGAATTACAACTCAATACTAGAACAAAATATGACTCTATATGAATGCCTGCAGCAGTGTACCGGGATGTGCAATGATCAAGAGTGACATGTATAAAAAATATGAACGGTGGCATTGCCACAAATACTATGCTAACTACATTATCATGCAAAACAATATGACAATGATGGTATGTGTCATAATAAAATGGAACGGTGGAAGTTGCATGGCAATATATCTCGGAATGGCTATGGAAATGCCATGATAGGTAGGTATGGTGGCTGTTTTGAGGAAGGTATATGGTGGGTTTAATGCACCAGCGAAAGTTGCGAGGTACTATAGAGGCTAGCAATGGTGGAAGGGTGAGAGTGCGCATAATCCATAGACTCAACATTAGTCATAAATAACTCACATATTTATTGCAAAAATTTATTAGCCATCGAAACAAAGTACTACATGCATGCTCCTAGGGGGATAGATTGGTAGGAAAAGACCATCGCTCATCCCCGACTGCCACTCATAAGGAAGACAATCAAAGAATAAATCATGCTCCGACTTCATCACATAACGGTTCACCATACGTGCATGCTACGGGAATCACAAACTTTAACGCAAGTATTTCTACCAATCCACAATTACTCACTAGCATGACTCTAATATCACCATATTTATATCTCAAACAATATGCAAGGAATCAAACTTCTCATAGTATCCAATGCTCTTTATATGAAAGTTTTTATTATATCCCTCTTCGATGCCCATCGTATTAGGAATAAATTCATAACCTAAGAGAATTACCATGCTGTTTAAAGACTCTCAAAATAATATAAGTGAAGCATGAGAGTTCAACAATTTCTATAAAATAAGGCCACCGATGTGCCCTAAAAAGCTATAAGTGAAGTACTAGAGCAAACTGCCTAGCTCAGAAGATATAAGTGAAGCATATAGAGTATTCTAATAAATTCACGATTAAAGCATGTCCATCTCAAAAGGTGTGTATAGAAAGGATGATTGTGGCAAACTAAAAAGACTCATATCATACAATACGCTCCAAGCAAAACACATATCATGTGGTGAATAAAAATATAGCCTCAAGTAAATTTACCGATGGATCAAAGACGAAAGAGGGGATGCCATCCGGGCCATCCCCAAGCTTAGATGCTTGGTTGTCCTTGAATATTACCTTGGGGTTCCTTGGGCATCCCCAAGCTTAGGCTCTTGTCACTCCTTATTCCATAGCCCATTAAATCTTTACCCAAAACTTGAAAACTTCACAACACAAAACTCAACAGAAAACTCCTAAGCTCCGTTAGTATAACAAAATAAAACACCACTTAGGTACTGTTGTGAACTCATTCTAAATTTATATTGGTGTTATATCTATTGTATTCCAACTTCTCCATGGTTCATACCCCCCCGATACTACCCATAGATTCATCAAAATAAGCAAACAACACATAGAAAACAGAATCTGTCAAAAACAGAACAATCTGTAGTAATATGTAAACTTAGTATACTTATGTAACTCCAAAAATTCTGAAAAAATAGGACAACAGAAGAAATTCATATATCAATCTTGTATGAAAAATTAAGAATTTTTCCAGGCTCCGATGGCAATGAGCGCAAAAGTTTCTATTTTTCAGCAAGATCAAATCAACTATCACCATAGACCACCCCAAAGGTCTTACTTGCCTCAAACAGTAATTAAAACACCAACAAATAATTACTGCAGAAGTAATAATGTGTAATTATTGAAAAACAGAACCAAAAACAAAAACATAGAAATAAAACTGGGATGCCTCCCAACAAGCGCTATTGTTTAACGCCCCTAGTAGGCATAAAACATAGATCTAGGAATTGTCATCTTTGGTATGCAATCCATAAGTAGCTCTCATAATAGATTCATATGGAAACCTAATTTTATTTCTTGGAAAGTGTTCCATGCCTTTCCTTAACGGAAATTGAAATCTTATGTTTCCTTCTTTCATATCAATAATTGCACCAATCGTTCTAAGGAAAGGTCTACCAAGAATAATAGGACATGTAGGATTACAATCTATATCAAGAACAATAAAATCTATGGGCACATAATTCCTATTTGCAACAATAAGAACATCATTAATCCTTCCCATAAGTTTCTTAATAGTGGAATCCGCTAGATGCAAATTCAAAGAACAATCATCAAATTTGTGGAAACCGAGCACATCACATAAAATTTTTGGAATAGTGGAAATACTAGCACCCAAATCACACAAAACATTACACTCATAATCTTTAATATTAATCTTAATAGTAGGTTCCCACTCATCATAAAGCTATCTAGGGATAGAAACTACCAACTCAAGTTTTTCTTCAAAATATTTCATCATAGCATCAACGATATGTTTAGTAAAAGCTTTATTTTGATTAGAAGCGTGAGGTGAATTTAACATGGATTGCAACAAGGAAATACAATCTATCAAAGAACAAATATCATAATTAAAATCCTTGAAATCTAAAAGAGTGGGTTCGTCACTACATAAAGTTTTGACCTCTCCAATCCCACTTTTATCAATTTTTTCATTAAGATCTTTGAATTCCAAATTGTTGGGACACCTTCTAGCTAAAGTTGACTCATCTCCAGTCCCATCTTTATCAATATTTATATTAGAAAACAAAGATTCAATAGGAGTCACACCAATCACTTTAAGATCTTCATCATTATTTTCACAAAAACTAGAAGAACGCGATTTTAGAAACCAATCTCTCTTAGCATGCATCCTAGCAATTCTTTCTTTACATTCATCCATAGAGATTTTAATAGCTTTTAGATATTCATTAATATCAATCTTAGGTGGCATAGATCTAATCTTTAAAGAATCAATCTCAAGAGAAATTATATCAACGTTCCTAGCCAAATCATCAATCTGAAGCAATTTTTCTTCTACCATAGCATTGAAATTTGTTTGAGAATTAATGAAATCTTTAATATTATTCTCAAGATTAGAGGGTATTTTATTATAATTTCCATAAGAATTGTTGTAGGAATTACCATAATTATTGGAGGAATTACTAGGAAATGGCCTAGGGTTGAAATTACCTCTATAAGCGTTATTACCAAAATTGTTCCTACCAACAAAATTCACATCCATATATTCATTATTACTCTCAATCAAAGTGGCCAAAGGCATATAATTAGGATCAATAGGAGCACCCTTTCTAGCAATCAATTTCATAAGTTCATCCATCTTTCCACTCAAAGTATTATTTTTGGTATGCCATTGAGGGTAATTAGCCATACTATTATCCAGGAGTTTTGTTGCTTCTCCTAATGTAATTTCCATAAAAGTACCTCTCGCGGCAGAATCTAAAAGTTTTCTAGATGCAAAATTCAATCCGGCATAAAAAATTTGTATGATCATCCATAAACCTAAACCATGAGTAGGGCAATTTCTTATCATCAATTTCATCCTCTCCCAAGATTGTGCAACATGTTCATAAGGGAGATGATCTTAGCGGGAGGAAAATACTTGGAAGTAAAGGCACCTTTACACTTATTCCATGGATCAATACTATTTTTAGACAAAGATGAAAACCAAGTTTTAGCACAATCTCGTAGTGAGAACGGAAATAGCTTCAATTTAACAATATCATTATCCACATCCTTTTTCTTTTGCATACCGCACAATTCAACGAAAGTATTTAGATGGGATGCGGCATCTTCACTAGGAAGACCGGAAAATTGTTCTTTCATAACAAGATTCAACAAAGCGGCATTAATTTCATAAGATTCCGCACTAGTGGCGGGAGCAATCGGAGTACTAATAAAATCATTATTATTAGTGTTGGAAAAGTCACACAACTTGGTATTTCCTTGAGACATCATGACAAAGCAAGCAATCTAGCACACAAGCAAACTAAAAGACGAACGAAAGAAGGGCGGATAAAAAGGCAAATATTTTTGTGTTTTTCTGAACACATTTTAGAAGTGGAGGAGAGCAAAACGAGAGGCAAATGGAAAATAATGGAAATGCAAGAGATGAGAGTTTATGATGGGTACTTGGTAGGCTTGATGTAGAACCTCCCCGACAACGGGCCAGAAATTCTTCCTGCTACTTCTTGAGCTTGCGTTGATTTTTCCCTTGAAGAGGAAAGGGTGATGCAGCAAAGTGGAGATAAGTATTTCCCTCAGTTAAGCACCAAGGTATCAATCCAGTAGGAGGAACAAGCAAATCTCCAATCTATGCACCTACACAAACTAACAAACACTTGCACACAACACGAAAAAAGGGTTGTCAATCCCTTCACGGTCACGAACAAGAGTGAGATCTAATAGAGATAGGTATAAAAGATAAATAAAAGATCAAACTAAAGTAAATATAATTATATTGTAGCAAGGCATTTTTGGGTTTTTTGGTTTATAGATCTGAAAATATATGATGGAAAATAGACCCGGGGGGCATAGGTTTCACTAGAGGCTTCTCTCTTGAAAGAAAGCATACAACGGGTAAACAAATTACTGTCGCGCAATTGATAGAAAAGCGCAAAGTTATGAGGATATCTAAGGCATTGATCATGAATATAGGCATCACGTCTGTGACAAGTAGACCGAAACGATTCTGCATCTACTATTATTACTCCACACATCGACCGCTATCCAACATGCATCTAGAGTATTAAGTTCATAAGAATATAGTAATGCCTTAAGTAAGATGACATGATGTAGAGGGATGAACTCAAGCAATATGACATAAACCCCATCTTTTTATCCTTGATGGCAACAATACAATATGTGACTTGCTACCCCTTTGTCACTGGGTGAGGACACCACTAGATTGAACCCAAAACTAAGCACGTCTCCCATTGCAAGAAAAACCAATCTAGTTGGCCAAACCAAACCGATAGTTCGAAGAGAAAAGAAAAGATATCTTAATCATGCATAAAAGCGTTCAGAGAAGACTCAAATAATATTCATAGATAATCTGATCATAAATCCACAGTTCATCGGATCTCAACAAACACACCGCACAAGAATATTAGATCGGATATAACTCCAAGAACATCGAAGAAAACATTGTATTGAAGATCAAAGAGAGAGAAGAAGCCATCTAGCTACTAGCTATGGACCCGTAGGTCTATGGTAAACTACTCACGCTTCATCGGAAGGGCAGCAAGGTTGATGTAGAGGCCCTCCATGATTGAATCCCCCTCCGGTAGGGTGCCGGAAAAGGCCCCAAGATGGGATCTCATGGGAACAGAGGCTTGTTGTGGTGGAAAAGTATTTTGGTGGATGCTTCCGATGTTTGGGGAATATTTGGGAATTTATAGTGCAAAGTAGGGTTGGCGGACTCCCGAGGGGTCCATAAGCCAGGGACCCCCCCCCCCCACCCGTAGGGAGCCCCTTGAGGGCTTGTGGGATCCTTTGAGACTTCTAACCCCCTCCCCAAGTCTTCTGGGTGTCTTCTGGTCCAAGAAAACTCATCCCAGAAGTTTTATTTTGTTCGGACACCGTTTGATATTCCTTTTCTGTAAACTCAAAAACGAAAAACAAAAAACAAAAACTCACACTGGGCTCTAGGTTAATAGGTTAGTCCAAAAAATAATATAAAATAGCATATTAATGCATATAAAACATCCAAAACATATAATATAATAGCATGGAACAATCAAAAACTATAGATACGTTGGAGATATATCATAGCGCAAGAGCAGCTACGGCATGACGATGCCTGATGACCCACAAGTATAGGGGATCAATCGTAGTCCTTTCGATAAGTAAGAGTGTCAAACCCAACGAGGAGCAGAAGGAAATGACAAGCGGTTTTCAGCAAGGTAATGTCTATAAGACTGAAATTATAAGTAACGAGTAGTTTGATAGCAAGATAATTTGTAACAAGCTAGTAACGGGAATGGTAAAAAAAGTGCATCAAGGTAGCCCAATCCTTTTGAGGCAAAGGACAGGCCAAAACGGTCTCTCATGATAAGCAAAGTGTTCTTGAGGGTACACGGGAAATTCATCTAGTCACTTTCATCATGTTGGTTTGATTTGTGTTTGCTACTTTGATAACTTGATATGTCGGTGGACCAGTGCTTAGGTGTTGTTCTTACTTGAACAAACCTCCTACTTATGATTAACCCCCTCGCAAGCATTTGCAACTACGATAAAAGTATTAAGAATAAATTCTAACCATAGCATTAAACGTTTGGATCCAAATCAGTCCCTTACGGAATAGTGCATAAACTAGGGTTTAAGCTTCTGTCACTCTTGCAACCCATCATCTAATAACTACTCCATAATGCATTCCCTTAGGCCCGAATATGGTGAAGTGTCATGTAGTCGACGTTCACATGACACCACTAAGGGAATCACAACATACATACCATCAAAATATATAACACATATAAAATTCACATGATTATTTGCAACAAGATTTCTCCCGTGACCTCAAGAACAAAAGTAACTACTCACAAATGATAATAATGCTCAAGATCAGAGGGGTATTAAATAGCATAATGGATCTGAACATATAATCTTCCACCAAATAAACCATATAGTAATCAACTACAAGATGTAATCAACACTACTAGTCACCCACAAGCACCAATCTATAGTTCCGGTACAAAGATTGAACACAAGAGATGTATTAGGGTTTGAGAGGAGATGGTGTTGTTGAATATGTTGATGGAGATTGCCCTCCCCAAGATGGGAGAGTTGTTGGTGATGATGATGATGATGATTTCCCCCTCCGGGAGGGAAGTTCCCCCGGCGGAATCGCTCCGCTGGAGGGCAAAAGTGCTCCTGCCCAAGTTCCACCTTGGGACGGCGGCGCTTCGTCCCAAAAGTCCTCTCCTTATTTTTTTTCAAGGTCTTAATGACTTAAATACCAGAAGAAGGGCACAGGAGGTGGGCTGGGCTAAGCACAACCCACCAGGGCGCGCCTGGGGTCCCTGGTGCGCTCTGGTGTCTTGTGCTCACCAGGTAGCCCCCCTCCGGTAGTTTTTTGCTCCATTATTTCTTATTTATTCCATAAAAATTCCTCGTGAAGTTTCAGCTCATTTGGAGTTGTGCAGAATAGGTGGCGTGACGTAGCTTTTTCGGGTCCAGATTTCCAGCTGCCGGAATTCTCCCTCTTTGTGTGAACCTTGCATATTATGAGAGAAAAGGCATTAGAATTACTCCAAAATGCACTATTATGCATAAAAACAATATAGGTAAACATGATGCAAAATGGATGTATCAACTCCCCCAAGCTTATATCTCGCTTGTCCTTAAGCGAAAACCGAAATCAAAAAACATGTCCACATGCTTAGAGAGAGAGGTGTTGATAAAAACAAAATACGGACATAGAAGCATCATGTAACTTATTGTGACAGCAACGAACTTTAACATAAAACTTTTATCATAGACTTCTCATGAACAAGTAACAATTCATCACAACATCAAAGTATAAAGCATAAACTCAATTGAAAACCAACAAACTATGTTGTCAGTCAACTTTGCAACTACAATTCATCATCTTTTCAAGAAGGGTCGCGTATCGGAGCCTTTTTGGCAAGTCCACATACTCAACCATCATATAGTCTTCTATGAGTGCTAACACTCACTACATACACATGAGCAAAACGTTTCAACTGGACACATAGAAAGATAGGGGCTTATAGTTTGCCTCCCAACATACTCACCTAGAGGGTGATGTCAACAATAATAACTCACGCTACCCATATCCAACTGGATATATGTGCCTAGATCTTTCCTCGCCACATGATGCTTGCCAAAAGAGAAATATAAAGAGGAATGGAGAGAAAAACTTTGACTCTTGCATGAAAGTAAATACATAAAAGTAAAAGATAGGCCCTTCGCAGAGGGAAGCAGAGGTTGCCATGCGCTTTTTGTTTGTATGCTCAATCCCTTAATGCAAAAGAACATCACGTTATATTGCCCCTTGTGATAGCAACCTTTATTATGCAGTCTGTCACTTTTATTCTTTGCCATCACAAGTTCGTACAATGCTCAATTTTATCTTACACTAAATGATCTAACACTTTTAGAAGCAATTTTTATTGCCTTATTGCACCGATCACAACTTACTTGAAGGATCTTACTCAATCCTTAGGTAGGTATGGTGGACTCTTTGAAAATAAGATTTGGGTTTAAGGGTTTTTGGATGCACAAGTAGTATCTCTACTTAGTGCGGAGTTTTTGGCTAGCAAAGATGGGGGGCAAGCACCACATGTTGAAGGATCTATGACAATATAAATTCTATGTGAATATGAACAAACATAAATCATTATGTTGTCTTCCTTGTCCAACGTCAACAATTTTGACATATAATATTTTGATGGGGGCTCACAATCACAAAAGATTTCCAAGATAGTGCATTTGCATGTGAATCTTCTCTTCCCTTATTAATTCTTTCATGAATTGCATTATTGACCAGTCATATGCTTATCAGTATCCAATGAAATTTTCTACTTATACTTATCCTTATGTGGTGTCATTACTTATCATAAGATCTTTTTCATTTATTTCCTTTCTTTTTTATAGAAACTAGAAAGTAAAGAAAGCAAAACTCAAACAAAACTTTATTATATATCTCGCACACAATTACAAGGATAGATCACTAAGCAAACTTTCAAAAGAAAGGATTGAACTAAACTTTTATTCATCTAAAGCAAAAGATAACTAAGGATTGAACTAAGGTAAATAAAGGCAAAAGATAGTGGAGGTGATACGATACCGGGGCACCTCCCCCAAGCTTGGCACAGGCCAAAGGGAGTGCCCATACCCGATACTCAATTTTCTTTGGTTAATGAAGAAGGGGGTAGTGGTGATGAAGTGGTAGCGATCTTGTCCTTCATGATCAGGAGATTCTCTAATCTATGGATGACGCTCCGGAGGCCGATGATGTGCTCTTGCAACAGAATATTTTCATGGGTAAGGTATTTATTTTGCACATGAACCGTTTCGATGATCCGAAAGGCTTCGATCTCGGTGGGGGTGATATGATCATAGTAAGGTTTAAGGATATCTTGTTCTTCCCCTCGATAGGCAAGGCCAGCTCCACCACCAGTGTTTGATCTCCAGTAGCCTCCTTGCTCTTGTCCCCTCCGATGGCTTCTACGGGCTCTTCTCTCTTCAGCTCGATCTTCATCAGCCAAGCATCCCCTTCCTTGTTGTTAGAGGAGGAAGAAGACACGATGCCTGGCTTAACATATCTGACCTTAAACAGCAAGAAAAGAAAACAGAAGATTTCTCCGCGATACGGAGGTCAATGGGTTCGGGGGATATATAAAGATTTTTTTTATTTTAGGAAACAAGCAAATGGAATAAAAAAGGAGTCCGAAAGGTACCCGAGGTGGGCACAACCCACCTGGGCACGTTTGGCAAGCCAGGTGCGCCCTGGTGTCTTGTGCCCACCAGGGGTGCCTTCCTGGTTGTTTCTTATTTTCCTAATTTTTGTTATATTCCAAAACGGACAGAAAATATTTTGCAGATTTTTCGGAGTCCGTTTACTTACCCTATCATGTACCTCCTCTTTTTCATGATTCAGGAGTGTACCGGAAGGTTTTGTTTTATGTGTTCTTCCGGTGTCATAGTTTGAATAATATTGCTTTCAACATTAATGGGCGTATGTGAGATATAATGTGTTAATCGTTGCCCATTCACAACCTTCGGGTTAGTACCTTCGACATTATTTACTTTGATAGCTCTAGATCGATAAACCTCCTCGATAACATAGGGTCCTTCCCATTTGGAGAGGAGTTTTCCTGCAAAGATTCTGAAATGAGAGTTGTACAAAAGAACATATTCTCCAACTTTGAATTCACGCTTTTGGATTCTTTTATCATGCCATCTTTTAACTTTTTCTTTAAATAACTTGGCATTCTCATAAGCTTGGGTTCTCCATTCATCTAATGAGCTAATATCAAATAACCTCTTCTCACCAGCAAGTTTGAAATCATAGTTGAGTTCTTTAATTGCCCAATATGCTTTATGTTCTAACTCAAGAGGCAAATGACAAGCTTATCCATAAATTATTTTATAAGGAGACATACCCATAGGATTTTTATATGTTGTTCTATAAGCCCAAAGTGCATCATCTAGCTTCTTAGGCCAATTCTTTTGGGACCTATTGACAGTCTTTTATAGAATTAATTTTATTTCTCTATTGCTAAGTTCAACTTGACCACTAGACTGAGGATGATAGGGTGATGCAATTCTATGGTTAACATCGTACTTGGCAAGCATTTTACGAAAAGCAACATGAATAAAGTATGAACCACCATCAGTCATTAAATATCTAGGGGCTCCAAACCTTGGCAAAATAACTTCCTTAAACATTTTCATAGAGGTGTTGTGATCAACACTACCAGTTGGAATAGCTTCTACCCACTTAGTAACATAATCAACAGCGACAAAACTATGAGTATACCCATCTGAGGAAGGAAAAGGTCCCATGAAATCAAATCCCCAAACATCAAATGGTTCAACAACAAGTGAATAATTCATATGCATTTCTTGACGCCTACTGATATTACCTACTCTTTGACATTCATCACAAGATAAGACGAACTTACGGGCATCCTTGAACAGAGTAGGCCAACAAAACCCAGATTGCAATGCCTTGTGAGCAGTTATGTCTCCCGCATGATGTCCTCCATAAGCTTCGGAGTGACATTTCCGTAGGATTTGTCCCTGTTCATGCTCAGTACACAACATCTAATAATACCATATACTCCTTATTTATAAAGATGTGGGTCATCCCAAAAGTAATGTCTTAAATCATAGAAGAATTTTTCTTTTGTTGGTATGTAAAGCTAGGGGGTGTATTTAGCAACAATATAAGTAGCACAGTCAGCATACCAAGGTGTACTATTAGAAATATTTATTGCAGCCAACTGCTCATCAGGAAAACTATCATTAATAGGTTGTGGGTCATCAAGAGTATTTTCAAGCCTAGAGAAGTTATTAGCCATGGGGTTCTCAGCTCCTTTTCTATCAGTGATATGCAAATCAAATTCTTGTAGCAAGAGAACCCATCGAATAAGCCTAGCTTTGGCATCTTTCTTTTCCATAAGATATTTAATAGCAGCATGATCGGTATGAACAATTACCTTTGAATCTACAATATAGGATCTAAATTTATCACAAGCAAACACAACTGCTCAAAATTCCTTTTCGGTAGTAGCATAATTTCTTTGTGCACTGTCTAGAGTTTTACTAGCATAATGAATAACGTTCAGCTTCTTATCAACTCTTTGTCCTAGAACAGCACCGAGAGCATAATTACAAGCATCACACATAATTTCAAAAGGCAGGTTCCAATCAGGTGGTTGAACAATAGGTGCAGAAATTAAGGCCTTCTTGAGTGTTTCAAAGGCTTCTAAACAATCACCATAAAAAACAAAAGGAATATCTTTTTGCAAAAGATTTGTAAGAGGCCTTGAAATTTTAGAAAAGTCTTTGATAAATCTCCTATAGAAACCAACATGACCAAGGAAACTATGAATACCTTTGATATCTTTAGGACATGGCATTTTCTCAATTGCATCAACCTTAGCTTTGTCCACCTCAATACCTCTTTCAGAAATTTTATGGACCAAAACAATACCTTCATTAACCATAACGTGGCACTTCTCCCAATTCAAGACAAGATTTGTTTGCTCACATTTCTGCAAAACTCAATCAAGATTGCTCAAACAATCACCAAAGGACTTCCCATAAACAGAAAAGTCATCCATGAAAACCTCAACAATCTTTTCACAAAAGTCAGAGAATATAGCAGTTATACATCTTTGAAAGGTAGCAGGTGCATTGCATAAACCAAAAGGCATACGTCTATAAGCATAAGTTCCAAAAGGACAAGTAAAAGTGGTCTTTTCTTGATTAGGTTGAGAAACACGTATTTGTGAAAAAACAGAATAACCTACGAAGCAAAAATGTGTGTGCTTAGATAATCTTTCTAGCATTTGATCAATAAAAGGCAGCGGGTAATGATCTTTTCTAGTTGCTTTGTTTAATTTTTAAAATCAGTTACCATTCTATAGCCTGTAACAATTCTTTGTGGTATAAGTTCATTCTTATCATTAGGAACAACAGCAATACCTCCTTTCTTAGGGACAAAATGGACAGGATTTACCCATCTACTATCAGCTATAGGATAGATTATACCTGCTTCCAGAAATTTTAATATTTCTGTCCTTACCACTTCTTTCATCTTCGGATTCAACCGAAGTTGGTGATCAACAAAGAGTTTAGCATTAGGTTCCATAATAATCTTGTGCTGACATAGAGTGGGACTGATGCCCTTAAGATCATCAAGAGTATAACCAATAGCAGCTCGGTGCTTCCTTAGAACTTTCAATAATATTTCTTCTTCATGTCCTGAAAGGTTAGCACTAATAACAACAGGATATATCTTCTTCTCATCAAGATAAGCATATTTCAAAGTGTCTAGAAATTGTTTTAATTCAAACACAGGATCACCTTTAGGTGGAGGAGGACCTCCTAGAGTTTCAATAGGCAAATTGTGTTTAAGCAGAGGTTGTTGTTCGAACAAAATTATATCTATTTCATTTCTTTTGTGCATATGCAAATCATTTTCATGGTCTAGCAGATATTGTTCTAAAGGATCAGTAGGAGGCACAACAATAGAAGAAAGACCAATTATTTCATCCTTACTAGGCAATTCTTTCTTATGATGCTTTCTACTAAACTTGGAAAAATTAAACTCATGAGACTCATCACCAAAACAAACACCGATAGTTTGTTTCTCGCAATCTATTTTAGCATTGACAGTGTTCAAGAAAGGTCTACCAAAGATAATGGGACAAAAGTCATCCTGTGGGGAACCAAGAACAAGAAAATCCGTAGGGTATTTTATTTTCCCACACAAGACTTCAACATCTCTAACAATCCCAAGTGGTGTGATGGTGTCTCTATTAGCAAGTTTGATAGTAACATCTATGTCTTCTACCTCAGCGGGTGCTATTTCATTCATAATTTCTTGATATAAAGTAAAAGGGATAGCACTAACGCTAGCACCTATGTCACATAAACCATGATAACTGAGACAACGGGCATGCCAACAACGGGTCTATGTTTATCTTTCCCATCGGGTTTGGCAATTCTAGCAGCTTCACCAACGAAGTAAATACCATGCCCATCAACATTATCGACCAAGAGATCTTTAATCATAGCAACACTAGGTTCTACTTTCATTTGTTCAGCTATAACTTTGATTGACCACAGTTGAAAATTTAGCATGTTCCTTCATCCTAACAGGGAGCGGTGCTTTTTCAATATAAGCAGTAGGAACAACTGGATCAACATTGTAAATGATAGTTTCTTCTTTAGCAACAACTGGTTATTTAATTTCTTCTTTGATAGGTGGGTGATATTTAAACCACTTCTCCTTAGGGAGATCAACATGAGCAGCAAAAGATTCACAAAAGGAGGCTACTATCTCAGAGTCTAGTCCATATTTAGTGCTAAACTTTTGAAAAGCATCGGTATTCATAAAAGATTTAACACAATCAAACTCAAGCTTAATACATGACTCTTTACCTTCGTCAAGTTCCCAATCTTCAGAGTTGCATTTAATTCTTTCCAAAAGATCCCACCGGAATTCAATAGTCTTCTTTATAAAGGAACAGTACAAGAAGTATCGAGCATGGATCGATCATAATGAGAAAGCCAAGCATAAAAATTCTGAATAATAATTTCTCTTGAGAGCTAATTTCTCTTGAGAGCTCATGAATGGGGCATGAATATAACATTGACTTAGGCCTCCCCCAAGCTAGAGTTATACTTTCTCCTTCACGAGGCCAAAAACTATATATATAATTCCGATCATGATGAACTAGATACATCGGATATTTTTTTGGTGAAATTTCAATTTCAATCGATTCCAATTCCAAGATCCAATATCATCGCATAGCCTATACCATGCCAATGGTTTTCCTTTCAAATATAAAGGGAATGCCTTCTGATGTAGGGTGGAACCCTAGATGCCCGATCTTTCACGTTTGGAGAGGATCCTACCAAGAACACGAAGAACACGAGTGGGGAAACGAGGGAAACACGAGGAAAACACGAGAGGAATCACTCAACCAACAAGAGATGGTCACACATATGCTAGATCCTCGAAACACAAAGTGATACACGATCTGAATCCAATAAGGGACGATACATAGGGTAACCGGTTCTTCTCCGTGAGGAGGTCTTGAGTTCTTCCCGTTAGGGGTCTTGAATCCAAGTAGATCTTCTCTGACGAGGTGTCGGTCCCTCGTGGTGGAGTAGATTCGGATGGATTAGCGAAGCTCTATCTCACATATGAGCTAACACAATGCTGACCTTAGAAAGAGGGCGGAGGAGGAGTATATATAGTCTAGGGGGGCGAAGGGATACATGCGCTCGGCCCTTTACACTGTGCGCAGACAGGGGTGGCCGGACGTCCGGGCGTCGGGCCAGATGTTCGGGCGCTCGCGAGGCGCCGGATGTCCGGGCACTGGGTGTCGGTGTCAAAACCGGCGAATCTCGGGTAGGGGGTCCCGAACTGTGCGTCTGAGGTCGAATGCTAACAGGAGGCAGGGGACACGATGTTTACCCAGGTTCGGGCCCTCTCTATGGAGGTAATACCCTACTTCCTGCTTGATTGATCTTGATGAATATGAGTATTACAAGAGTTGATCTACCGCGAGATCGTAATGGCTAAAACCCTAGGAGTCTAGCCTATATGATTATGATTGCCTCTACGGACTAAGCCCTCTGGTTTATATAGACACCGGAGGGGCCTACACTTGTACAAAGTCGGTTTACAGAGAAAGGAATCTTCATATCCGAATGCCAAGCTTGCTTTCCACGCCAAGGAGAGTCCCATCCGGACACGGGAGGAAGTCTTCCATCTTGTATCTTCATAGCCCAACAGTCCGGCCCATATTAATAGTCCGGCCGTCCGAGGACCCCTTAATCCAGGACTCCCTCAGTAGCCCCTGAACTCGGCTTCAATGTCGAGGTGTCCGGCGTGCAGATTGTCTTCGGCATTGCAAGGCGGGTTCATTCTCTGAATACTCCAAAATAGTCTTCGAACACAGAAAACGTGTCCGGCTCTGCAAAACAAATCCCAAGCACAACCGTAGAGAGTATAATATTTCACGAGTCCAATCCGCTGACAACTTTTCATAGCTTGACATCACGTCACCGCCCGGTCATTATTCGAACCGTTTTTTAGCCTGCCGCTCCATATTTCGAGATGCGGTTTTATTGGCACGTCTTGTCAAAGCAGAGATCGTGTCCCCTTATTGCGGGATTCTCATCAATACAGGCATGGGTAACCCAACCGTGACATCTGCATGGCCCTTGGGAAATAGGCGAGTGGGGAGGCGCACGATATTCACTGCCTTTATAAAGGGATAATGATTCACCCCTTTTCACCCACGCCTTCTCTCTCTCTGCGCATCACATTCTCGAGCTCTAGTGGCAAGTTCTCATCTTCTACGCCCCTAGAAAGCACTCCAGCCATGTCCAGATCCGTAGCGCAGGGCAAGTGGATGGCCTCCACCGTAAAAGAGAAGGACATTACCCAGCTCCGGGAGGCTGGGTATTTGGCCAATGAAATCACCCACCGGCTTCCAGCCGAGTGACAGATTGTCCCCACCCCGGAGCCCAACAAGAGGGTCGTATTCATCCCTCACTTCATCCGTGGGCTGGGGTTTCCTCTCCACCCGTTCGTCCGCGGACTCATGTTCTATTATGGGCTGGATTTCCACGATCTGGCCCCCAACTCCATCCTCAACATCTCGGCAATCATTGTCGTGTGCGAGGCCTTCCTCCGCATGCAACCCCACTTAGGATTATGGTTGAAGATCTTCAATGTGAAGCTGAAGGTGGTGAGTGGCCAACACGCAGAGTGCGGAGGTGCCATGGTGAGCAAGATGCCCAACGTCACATGGCCCGAGGGCTCCTTCATGGAGACCGTCAAGGGGTGACAGAAATCGTGGTTCTATATCACAGAGTTGTGCGGCACCAACTGGGCCGCAGCTCCCAAATTCAAGTCCGGAGCCCCAATGCAGCTCACCTCTTGGCCAGAGAAGGGCCTGGACTGGTCCTCACCAGATGAGCTGACATCGCTTCAGACGCGCATACAGAACATGGTAAACAAAAATATCAAGCTCATTAATGTGATCCAGGTGATGCTCATTCGCCAGATCCTTCCATGCCAATGCAGGACTTGTCATTTGTGGGAGTTTGATCCGGCCAAGCAACAGACTTTACAATAGTTCTTCGGCACTACGCACGAAGACATCTGGAAGGTGCTCTTCAAGGCCAACGAGGCGCGGCCGGCCATGACCGAGGATCGTGGGCACGACTTGGCCCATCCCGCCAGTCCGGTAAGTTTTTTCATCTTTTCAAGGCGTACCCTTTACTTGCATACCCGAGGAAGACGTCTAAGCCTCCCTATTGATTTTTTCAGAGCTGGACAAAGAAGGCGAAGCGGATTCACTTTCCGGCTCCGCTGCCCGAAGACCCCAAAATCCCGCTTCTAACGAAGATGCTGGTTCCGGCGCCCTACCAAGCGCCGGAGAAGAAGGCCAAGAAGAAGGCCAAGGGGACCAGAGGTGGTCTCCGTAATAAGGGCACTTCGGATGCAATGTCTGAAGACGTCGAGACTCATTCCTCCGCCGCCGAGGACGACGAGGAAGAAGAGGAAGAAGAAGAGCGCCATTCCCCCTGAGGGGGGAAGAAAGAAAAGGATGGCCTCCACGCGTATCGAGGCCGAGGCGTCCAAGAAGGGGAAAACTTCCCTCCCGGACGACTCCACAGCGGCCACCGACAGCAGCTCGGAATGGCGCCCCAGCGATAAGCCCCTGGCAAAATTGTGAGTGCTCAAAAACCCGAAAACATTCATATATCCGGCCTCATTACTTTGCAGTATTAATGTGTTGAACCGTGTATTTACAGTCCAGCTCGGTCCAACCTCGAGCGATGGTCATCTTCGGAGGGTTCGCTGGACCCGGAGGCGATGGACAGCGGGACCCTTCCAACGGCCTCCTCTCCCAAGGACATGGATGGTGCCGAGGCGTCATCCCGAAGGATCCCAAGCCCGGGAGAGACTCAGGAGGCCATCAAGAAGGCGCCGGAGGGTGAAGCCTCAGCTGTCGGACACATGGGGGAGAAAACCCCCATGGATACTGACGACGGGGGCAATATCCAATTCGGCCCCCAGCCGAATACAATTCCGGAGACCCATACGACTCTGGAATCAAGCAAGCCGCCTCTTTCGAAAGAAGGAGGTGTGCCGATACCACCGGTGACCTCTATCCATCCAGAGGCACCGGATAATTTGCGGGAGGCGCTGCGAGGCGCTTCCATTGTTGAAGAACACCGTACCCTTATGGGTACGGTGATTGAGAGGATCCATTCCACGAAGAGCGGACTGACCGAAGCATGCACAAGCCTTCTAATAGGCTTTGAGGTAAGCAAGGCAACTATGCAAAAAGAATGTCACAGTATAGATAGTAGCCCCTGAGACTCTGTCCGGTGTTCGGAAAGAAAAGCCGAACAGAGGATCAAATAATTTTCGCAGGAGACTAACCTAAAATGTCTATGTGAATAAGCATGTGTCACTGCTGGCTGCGACCTCTCACACTGCTGAGGTCTCCGGACTAAAGCAGAGTCTGGAGCGGACCGAGGAGGAGCTCAGCCACGTGAAAAAGCAGCTGGAAGATAGTCAATGTATGCAATAACCTTGTGTAAATTCAGGAAGGATGAATGATTTGTGCTGACTAAAGTGCCATGATATTTATTAGGAGCGGTGATCGAGGTGGAGACCCTCAAGAAGGCGCTGGCCGAGGCCGAGGAGAAAGTGGCCAAGGAAAAGGCTGCCCATGAAAAGCACGAGGCCAGGGTCAGTGAGGTCCAGCAGGAGCTCCAGGACACCGTCAAGAAGTGCGAGTCCTTGGAGCACAACCTTATGGATCAAGAGTCCGAACTCGCCAAGGCCCACCAAAGCGCACACGATGCCCCGGTTGAAGCCCAGGGCGCCCTCCAGGAAATCCAGGAGGCCAGAAAAATCGTGGCAGGTAAGGCCTTTAATATGCAGAGCAAATATGTGAAGAAAAGATTCCTCTTACTGACCTAGATTTGGAGTTCTCCAGGGGAGTTCGCGGATCTGCCACGCAGCATTTCAGACTTTGCGGAATTCTTCCGAGCCGAAGAGGGGAGCTCCACAGAGAAGCTGTTTTGGTTGCAATACCTTGCGCCAGAACATCCGGGGCCCTTCAGCGATCAGCTAAAACAGCTGGTCGAACTGCACAAGGCGGACGAACTAGCCATGACAGATTTAATAATTCGTCTATGGCCTGCCGAAGCCATCCCCAGCAGCTACTTAAGGCTCGTGAAGCGGCTGGTCAATGCCTGCCCTTGGCTGGATGCCATCAAGCAATCGGTCTGTATCGAAGGCGCGCGCATGGCCTTCGCCCGAGTCAAGATGCACTAGGTGAAGATGGACGCCGTGAAGGTTGCGACCGACGGACCGCCCGCGGTCAAGGAGCACCACACGCCCGAGTAGTATTTTGACAGTGTCCTGGATGGGTCCCGCCTAGTGGCGGAGCAATGTGCTAAGGATGTTATCTTTGAATGAATACATTCATGTTATCCTATCATGTATTATGAAACAAGATCGTTATGTAATATAATGCTTGTTATTTAAAATTTTACCTCCTGTGCGGCCGTATTGTTAAATTTGAGAGTTGGCAGTCGTCGGCTTCCGCCCCCACGTAGATAGTACGGGGGTGTTCGGGATAAATCTAAACACTCTTTACTCCAAAATTTGCTCCTTAAGGGAGGTGCTTAGCGCAACGAACAAGGCAATCAGACTATGTGGCTTTATCACCCTCACTTACCCATAGGAGTTCGACAATAGAAGTTTAGGCGCAGCCCCTAGTGTTTTTAAGTCCGAACTTGGGATGCTGTAAACACCTAATTGGATAAAAATTGATTCATCGCATAACGCGGAAAAAATTGCTAAAGATTTGTGACCTCTCGAACAGCTGACCGGCTCACGCCGCATCATGACAGTCAGTTTTCAGCTTTCTCTACTGAGGTGGTCATCCGGATGAACCAGGACAAAATCGTAGTAGTTCTCCCTTTACTACCGTAGACGATATAGCGGAATGTAAGGTAGTAAGCATAGGAGCCGGGCAACCCAACTATTGACCAAAGACATGATTCGGAGCCAATGCATACACTACAAAAAAAATACACTTCCGTGATGATACGTGTTTGTCACAGTAGGTCGCGTTTTTTGTCATGCATGTACATCCATGACAAATTTATGACAGAATCAAGATAGTCATACCTGTGCTGTCGTAGAAGTGTTTGATGACATTACCAAAATTATCATCATGGAAGTGTCCACTTCCATGACGATAAATCGCGCGTCACATAACTACTTTCGTCAAGGGTGACCGACACGTGGCATCCACCGTAACGGAACACCGATAAGCTATCGGGTCGGGTTTTGGATCCGATAACCCGTTAACAGCCCCGACCAATGGGGATTTTCCACGTGTAAAATCATCATTGGCTGGAGGAAACACGTGTCGGCTCACCGTTGGGATAGATGTCATCCACTCATTGGACAGAAGGCGCCTATGATATGTCGACACATGGCACGGTCCAACGGAGGCCCATTCCTGTGAAAAGGCCAGCCCATTTGACTTGGTCAAAAGGTGGTGGGCCGGCCCATGGAAAGCCTGTTAACGGCCTGTTCGCATATAGCCCATTTACACCCCGCTAACCCAACGCCCGTTACGCCCTATCCGAATTAGGCCCAGTAGCGTCATCTGGGCCATCCAATATGATTCCAGACCGTTTTCACTTTTGGCCCATGTATAGCCCACGACGTCTTTCGGCCCATATGAGGCCCTATGTAACTCTTGGCCTATTAACGGCCCGTAGTGAAACTGGCCCGCAATGAACAGTGTATCACTTTACACCCACTAACGACCCGTGGTGAAACTGGCCTGTAATGAACAGTATATCACTTTATACCCATTAAGGGCCCGTTATTCAGTTGGGCCATTTCCAGCAAATTTTATCTTTCGGCCTTCTTAGAGCCCATTTATTCTTGGGCTCATTTCCAGCATTCGTTTACTTACGGCCTGTTACTGTCATTTTCTGCTTGTGGGCCAAATTCAACCCGTGGTTACATCGGCCCGTTTATGGTCCATTAATACATTGGGCCGTTTTTATGGTGTCATCAAATACGGCCTATTAACGATGGCCCATTATGGTCATACGGCCCGTATAAGGCCCATTGATGATACGACTCGTAGAAGGCCCATTGTTTCTACGGCTCGTAGAAGTCCCATTGTTTCTACGGCCCGTAGAAGGCCCATTGTTTCTATGGCCCGTACAAGGCCCATTGTTTCTACGGCCCATAGAAAGCCTACTGTTTCTACAGCTCGTAGAAGGCCCACTGTTTCTACGGCCCATAGGAGGCCCAGTGTCACTACAATAAATATTAGCCCATGGTTATTGTGGCCTAGTTTTAAAAAGAACTGCACTGACTACAAGCAAACAAATAAACAAGACAACAAGGAAATAAATAAGCAAGCAACTTATGCTAGGCTATCAGGCTGTTACACATATTACATCTACTGGGCATCAAAGTTCGCCACCAGTGCAAATATGGGGAACAAAGCAGCATATCATATACACTGGTTGTCAAAGTTGGCGACCAGCGCAAATAAATGCCGCAGCAAAACAAATCCAGAACTGAAACCACTTCAGAAGATCTCAAGAAACAATATCCTGGGTACCCATAATGCTGGCAAGATGCTTAGCAAGCTTATTAACTTTCTCTTGTTTAGCGCTTAAATCCTCCAGCGCTTGCTATTGCACCAGAAAATATGCATCTGAATTCTGCAGGGACTTCCTCAGTCCTTCAGCTTCCTGTTGTAGCACATCTGATCGATGTCTTTCAACTTGAAGTTGAGACTCAAGAAGACGAACTGATTCAGGCAGCGAGTTCAAAGAGCTTGTGCCAGCAGTAGTGGCCAGTAACTCGAACACTACATCAAGACACGACTTTTGGGTTCCCTCACTGTCGTCAAGATAGTTTTTATCACCTTTCTTGGAGACCAACAGGGATGTCTCACTATCTTGAACCTTATCTGCATTACTTCCTTTACCATTGGATAACATGGTACTGTTCTCCAATATTTTGTCCGCATTCTAAAAGAGAAACAAGCAGACACATCACATGTTTACCATGTTGTATATGAAACTCATTTTGGTAAATGAGTTCAGTAGTAAAGTGGACAGGATAACAGCATGAAACAAACATATATCTATGTGCCATGGTCACTTTATGGTCCATATCATTCTAGTTTTTGTTGCCAAATCAAGATAGAGACACAGTTCAAATAATATTTGTTCAAGACAAAGCAGAATAGACATAATATAAGTGTGGGTAACTATAGAGCAATAACAACACTTGTAATGTGCATGACATGAGAACATAACTGTTTATTCAAGTGAAACTGAAATCAACATAGAGCAGGTTACAACAGCAAACCAGATAAAGAAACAGGTTTAAAACATACCTGTTGCGCCATTGGAGTTTTAATTCCATCCTTCAAATTTGAAAATAGTTGGTATGAGTAAATACAGTAATGCAAGAGCAAAGGAGTATGAACGATAGCTACAGAACCTGACCTGAGAACAAATCTTCTTCTCCTTTAAGCGTTGATTTGGGATTTGGAGTGGTGGTCCTCGTGCTTTGGGCACTGCAGTTCCCTTACTAACCGCTCGTGTTTGGGTGCTCTGTGGTGGAGACGGTGCTGTGTCAACTAGAACTGGGTTACTATCTGCCGGGGTTGGGGTTAAAAGGGGTGTAGCTGGTTCTCTGTCCAACTGGGTAGGGGTACAATCTGCGAGAGTCTGGGTTATGTGTGGTGGATCTGGTTCTTGGGAAAGTACAACCGTGGTTCTATCTGCATCAACTGGTAGCACTATCTTTTCTGAAGACCGTGTTGTTACTCCCTTAGATATTGCCATCACGCTCTCCAATTCAAATGGCTGATAAACAAGAAAAGTAATTGAAAGTATAGACATTGTATGATAGACAGGTGCAATGGATAGTGGGGAATGAAAGAGGGCATGAAATAATTCATATTTATGTTGTCTAACCAAACAGGATAGCATGACACAATTTCACATATATGATGGCTAACTAAACAGGATAGCATGACACAATTTCACATTATGATGGCTAACTAAAAAATATGGAAAGACATAGTTCAAAATATGAGACTATGTAAATAGGATGACATGACAGAACTATATAATGTGTTTATTAAATAGGTTGGCATGCCATAATTCACATACATTCATGGATAGAATGCCATAATTCTAAATATGATGACTGTAAACACTAAACAGGATGAGATGATATAACTATATGATGTCTTTATTAAATGGGTTGCCATGCCATAATTCAGATAGATGATGTGTATGTACTATGTAAACATGATGGCATGATATAATTCAAATATATGATTTATATAGTAAGGAAGTAAACAGATGTCAATCTATATATGATGTAAAAACTAAGCAATGCAAGACAACATGCATGACATGGGTAATATAACCCTGCCAAGTTTGAGCATAGACCTCAGGAGGGAAATAGGACTGGTCATCAGTCTCTGAATCCTCCTCTGAGGAGCTCTTTGTAGCCAGCAAGATGTCTGCTTCAGCAGGTAGCATTGTCTGCTCTAAATACCTTGTTTTCACTCCAGATACTTCCATCACCGCTTCAAATGGCTGATGCACAGGAAGAGTAGTTGAATATACAAACGTTGTCGACAAATGGAACATTTAATACAAAAAAATGATAGCATGATATAATTCACATACATGATGATTGGCTAAACAACATGGCATTGCATAATTCACATATATAATGCCTTTGCAACAAGATAGCATTGTATAATTCACATATATAATGTCTTGCAACAAGATGGCAATGCATAATTCACATATATAGTAATTAGACACTGAACAGGTGGCATTCACACAAAGCATGTCTAAACTAATCAAATGGCATAGCAATGCGAGACACCATACGCACGGTATGAGCAACATAACCCTGCCAAGTTAGAGCATACACCTCGGGGGGGGGGGGTAGGACTGGACATCTGTCTCTGAATCCTCCTCTGAGGAGCTATCCGTAACCAGCGAGATATGCACTTCGTCAGATAGCATAGTCTGCTCAGAAGACCTTGTTTTCACTCCAGAATTTTCCATCACCGTGTCAAATGGCTGATGCACACAAAGAGCAGTCGAATGTACTAACATTGTTGACGAATGTAATATGTAACGAAAAAAGATGGCCTGATATAATTTACATATAAGATGACTGGCTAAGCAGGATGGCATTGCAAAATTCACATATATGATGCCTGGCTAAACAAGGTGGCGTTGCATAATTCACATAAATGATGAATAAACTAAACAGATGGCATTCGCACAAAGGATGTCTAAACTAAGCAGATGACATATTTGATGTATAAAGTAAGCAATGCAAGACACCATATGCATGATATAACCAACATCACCATGCCAAGTTAGAGCGAAGACCTCAGGGGGTAAATAGGAATTATCTTCTCCTTCTGAATCCCCCTCAGAACAGATATCTTCCTCTCGATTACAATCCGAAATGCGTGGAGGGGGGGGGGTTGCCTTTGCGCCTACCATGGAGCGACGTCTGCATGAAATTATATTGCCACGCAAAGCTCGTCTCTTTTGCTCTACATGTTCAGTTCCATTGTTTACAATAACTATCATGCATAGGAATAAAACATAGTGAGATTATGGAAGGAGTGCATGCAGAAATCTAGAGTGATGGTAGCAACCTGTGGATAGACCCAAAACCAATAATAGCAGGCAAATAATGGCTTCAGTTAATAAATACAGATAATGGCTTCTTTACTGTTTGTTTCCCACCCAACATGAAACTCATAGTAGACACTGGAGATTAACCAGATAGTAGATAGATACTATTGATTGCGGCCCCGATATGTACCCCACAACCATTTAAAAACTCAAGTTTGGCCATTAGTTTGGAGCTGACTCAGAGTCTAATCGGTGAACAGGACGATAAAGTAGCATGTAATATTAAGCGATGCATAACGTAAGCAGGCACGAAAGAGTGCGACCTCTCTTGCGGACCCGTGTAGTCCTCGAGGTCATCTGTTCGGTTGATGATAGTAATGCAGTTTTCATGGCTGCCAGCGGCGGGGAAGAAGATTTGAGGCGGTGAAAGACAGTTTGGAGGCTGGATCCCTGCTCTGCTGGACCCTTCTGTCGTTGAAGCAGCTGAGCTGGGGTGGACAACGGTGCAGCAGGACCGGGACAAACCACGCAAGGTTTTCTTTGACAACTGTCTATAAGAGAAGTAATTATGTAAGGGCTCGTTTGAATTGGAGGATTCCAACAATGCAGGGATAGGAAATAGACAGGAATAGGGTAGGAATGCACGTGCAAAACAGAGAATTTAAAAACACAGGATTTCTGCCAATCTGGGTGTTTGATTCACAACAATTGGAAGATCACAGGATGCAAAGAAGCATGGTGAGATTAAGTCAAACCACAAGAAAATGTATGGTTATAATGCTATTATGCTACTATCTCTTAGTCTTGTGCTTCATGAATAGGAATTTGAAAAGGAGGACAAGTGAAAATTAAAATTCCTACGTTTTTTATTTCAAGGAGACACTAAAGGAACAAATCTATGTGCTCAGTGGACAATATATATAACATGTAGAGTAAAAAAGAGATGCAACAAGTGTACAACCTCTTTGGCGAAGCCATGTCGATCTCAGCGTGATTGGGTTGGCCGGTGAGGATGCTCCGGCCGACTTTGCTGTCGGAGGAGGGGAAGAAGATCTTAGGCGTCTAGAGATGGAGCCCGAGGTATTGCTCCGCTGTGATGGAGGGTTTCGTTGTTGGAGCAGCTCCGGTGAGTTGTACGACGCCGAGGCTGAAGCAGGACAAGACAGACAATGAAAAACGTTAACTTGAGTGGAATTCTAATAGCATCTCCAATACATGACGTAAAATACATAACCACAAAGTGCTAGATGTAAAATACATCAGCCGCTCATCTCTGAACTTAACTGTTGAAACTGGACTTAACTATCAAAACTGAACCTAACTGTCCAAACTGAATTTTGCTATCGAAACTGAATTTTGCTGTCGAAACTGAACGCACTAGCAAGGTGAGGCTACACGTCGGTCGACTGACTTTTTCATCTCTGGTCAGTCGATTTTGCAGCCGTTGGATACGAAATCAAGGGCCTGCGGTTCATCTTCAACCTCCACCCCCCTGAGCCGCCAGCCACCACCGGCCAAACAGCAGCCCCCCGCCGCCC